>NC_047042.1:89426255-89774171 GCF_011762595.2 Tursiops truncatus
TTAAAACTGATCTCAGGGCTTCCCTGGTGGCACAGTGGTTGAGAGTCCGTCTGCCGATGCAGGGGACACGGGTTTGTGCCCCAGTCCGGGAAGATCCCACATGCCGCGGAGTGGCTGGGCTCGTGAGCCATGGCCGCTGAGCCTGCGCGTCCGGAGCCTGTGCTCCGCAACGGGAGAGGCCACAGCAGTGAGGGGCCCGCGTACCGCAAACAAACAAACAAACAAACAAAAAAACTGATCTCATACAATTGTTCTGAGGATTAAATGAGATAAAATATATGAAGGCAATTTGTGAAGGGAAAAATATTACATGGGTGTTAGTCGTTAGCTTCATTATAGAGAAGCCTAAACAGGATATGATTTTTTTTAATATCAAGTGGAGAATCTGCAGAAAAAAGATTCTTAATTGTATTACAATAGGCTCATCCTGGCAGAAGCTTACTTATTGGTCAAAGGAACCAGAAGAGGTAAAACCTCTGTAAACTCACAAGACTTCACCTTCACAGGCCCCAAATTACATGGAACAGGACTTGGAGACTCAATCCTAATCTGGAACAATAAAAAATATAATATATCCTAGGCTCAATGGTTTTCTTAGAAAACATCTTGTCTAATCTCTGTCCCCAAGACATTTCCTGCCTCTTCTGACTCTCCAATGAACTGGAGATTGGAAACCAGACAATTTTGACTTCCCGAGCTTTCTTTTCTTTTAGCAAAGCTAAAAGAATAATTTTTAAGGAAGGAAAATGAAAATGATCCATTTACCTCGACTCTGCCCTCACTGTGAAGGAGGATCCTGGAACTGGAGAAAGAAAATACCAGAAAGGGAGAAAGAGTCTGCCTTCCCGCAGACTGTTGAACATAAAGACACTTTCTCCCTTTGAGGGCCCATCACTTGTTTTTCTCCACATATTTTAATCAATATTCGTTGAGCCATAACAATCTGGCTTCCACAGTCACTCTGGTGCTGAGTTTCATGAGTAACTACTTTTTCCACTGGCTGCAGAAGTAATGAGTCTGTACATGCTGGCAGAAGATCATTCCTTTGAGCAAAGCAAAATCAGCAGTTTCAAGGGAAGTGCGGGCATCTCAGTGTGGTGATCAGCCCACATCTAAAACGTAAACCAAGTACAGAAAGCAACTCACAGGCCAACTGATCCCTTTTGGAAGGTGTGGCTTCATACCATTCCGTGTGCATGTGACATGCCTAAACCTCATTACAGAGTTTTCCTGAAAGCTGATGCGTCCAAGGAAACCTTAAAATAAGGAGCAAAGTAATAACATATATTTCCCAGAAAAGAAAACTGTTAACACGGCCTTGCCTCATTCTAGCAAAAGTATGTCGCACGATCTCTTGAGGAGGAAGGTATAGTACTGAGCTCGGGGATTTGAGTTAGCTGGGAGCCTGGTCACCACCGTCCACCACATGCCTGAGGCGCCTTCTCATGAAAAGGTCTCCTAGACGTTGAGGTTGCCCATGAAGGTCAGAGACCTGAGAAGCCTGAGTCCGGCTCACACTCCGTTCTGAGGATAATCCAGTCTCTCCACAATTCCTTCTAGCCCAGAACACTCCCCTCTTCCCCCCATATCAGCTCTTTCTCTAGACTTCTTCCATCGGTGGCACTGGAATTCTTTCAAATTGGTCAACATCTCATTTTTCACTACCCTATCATGCCCCTACCTTCCATCCTAACATCTAGACTTCCATCCTAATGTCAGATAGCTTTTATTTTCCTTCATAGTGTCTCCAGAAAGAATTCCCCCTAAGTACCTACTTATGTCAAGGCATCAGAAATCCATCCATCCATTCATTTATTCATTTATTCATTCTTTCAGACATTTGGTATCATGCAAAGCATTGGGCTAGTTAAGTAAGGGAGAGACAGTCATTTAAAATAACCACTGTATGGTAAGAATGAAGTCAGGATTCCCACTCTTGTCTCTACCGAGAACTCCCACTTTCTCCCTTATCTTTTTCAGTCTTTAAACACAAGTCAGGAGACACTTCCTCTTGGAAGCCTGCCCTGAATCCACCCCCAGCTGCATTAGGTGTCTCTCTTATGGGCTTTCAAAAGTGCCTATCTAGATCATTGCACTGATATTGCATCCATTTTCTGTTGATGTGCCTGGCCCCCAACTAGACTGTGAGCTTTAAAGACAGAGACTGTGTTGTATTCATCTCTGCATTCCTAGTACTTAACATAGAGCCCAGTAGACTCTGCTCATGGCATATTTTTGAATGAATGAATGAATGGATAAAAACTATGAAAGAAAAATCATAGAAAGTTGTGAAACAGAATAAGGAATAAGTATTCATTTTTAACTAGAGGAATGAAGACAGTTTTCATGGAGGAGATGGTATTGAAGCAAAGCACTGAAGCATGAACAGGATTTCCAGAATTTGGAAAGATCAAGGGCTTGGGGGGAGGGGTGGTACACAGAGGATTACTTTTTAAAACCTAACGGATTCTCTCCACCTCTAATCTGTTACTTCTCTGAAAATAATCTTTCTTATACTCTAGCAAAGTTTTTTGTTTTCCTTCCTTGCTTGTGGAGAACCTTCGGTGATGCCTTACTATCTATCAGGATAGAATCCGAGCAGGTCAGCTTGCCCTTCGAGGGTCTTGCTATCGTTACCCAAAACTTTTTTCTAATCCTAACTTTCACTCCTTGGCCACCCACTGACTGCACAAATCAGGCCCTTCTGCTCTCTGTCCCCCAGTATCTTGCTTTTTATCATCTCTTTGGCGTTCCTCTTTCTCCATCCCTCACCTACAATGCCTTCCCTGTGCCTTCTTGCCATAGACAATACCACTCTGTCTTTGAAAACCCTACCCCCTTCATGCAGCCTCCCTTTTCCACTCCAGATTGGAATACCTTCTTCTTCTAGACAATGTGATAACAACTCGTTTACCATTTAATCATTGTATGGTTTTCTAACTATAAGCCTGCTTTGTCCCCCTTATGAGGACCGAAATAAGGTACCTACAAGCTAGGATAATGGATGGTGGCTTTTTGCAACATGCACAGTGTTCCAGACAAATATTCTATTGATGAAAAATTCTTGATAACTTACGCACTACTCTAAGGATGTATGAGGAGTCTTTCCTTCAGGCAGGCATCTTATTATTCAGCTACCAGCAGATGGGGGTGCTTACCCTAGATATCATATTTAATTTAATGAGAAGAAATAAATTATCTATTATCAGTGTGTCTACGTTATGAAATCACTAACTTTGCCTATGTTATGATATAAAAACTTGCTACTTTCCTCCTTCATTGATAGAATTATAGTTATTTTTACCTCTTCCATGCAGCCAAAATAATGGCATTTTTTTTAACTGTGTGACTAGCCTTTTAACATAGGTGCATCTTTTTCACTGTTTTTACCTTTGCCCTTGTCATCGTGGGGCTCCTTCATGCTTTTCAGCCCCTCGTCAAACCACATCAATACCAGTCTCAAACCTTGATCGTAAACAGCATCTAGAGGGATAAAGGCTCAATACTTCACGTAAAGGAGCAACTTCATCACACACAACAGGCTGCAGGGCATGGAGAATCCATCACCTAACCTTTCCCAGCCTCTATCCATCTGTGCCCCACTGTTGGATATCCAGGCTTGACAGCGAATGCTTTCCAATGGGAAACTGTAGCAGGATTTTTTTTCCCATCCTTTGGTCCCTATTGTATGTTCAGCTGCACTGAAGCTAGCTGCTAATCAAAGCCAGAGACTCTCATACACAAACAAACAAGGCATTGTGGCCTCCCCTGGGGCTGGAACACAGCAGTCCAACAAACAATTTGGTCAGGTGATAGCAGCCTGGAGGAACAGACAGAGCATTGCCCAGACATCCTCCTGTCTTCACTCCCCCCCACCCCTTCCTCAGCACGAGCCAGTCGAACCACCAGGCCAGGCAAACCGATGCTTGAGAAAGCAATGGAGAATAAAACAATATGCAATAATATGCAGTCAGAAAGGTCTGGTCTGACAACAGGATTCTTTGTCCAAGAGAGTGTATTCTCTAGATCATAGTGAGGTAGGAATAAAATACATAGCATGAGAGCATATTCCTGGATGCAGGAAAGAGGAAGAAGGAAGGGATTGGACCAAAATACCTTCAGATGCTCACTGGGCCCTTGTCATAGGACAGTGGGGTGGCGGTGGAAGAGTGTGATTTAGGAGCTTTTTTTTTTTTTTTTGCGGTACGCAGGCCTCTCACTGCTGTGGCCTCTCCCATCGCGGAGCACAGGCTCCGGACACGCAGGCTCAGCGGCCATGGCCTACGGGCCCATTCACTCCGCGCGCAGCATGTGGGATCCTCCCGGACCGGGGCACGAACCCGTGTCCCCTGCATCGGCAGGCGGACTCTCAACCACTGCGCCACCAGGGAAGCCCTGATTTAGGAGCTTTGTGGTTAGATATATTTGATCTACAGTCTCAGTTCTACCTCTTACTACCTCGTGACCTTGGACAAGTTACTTAACCATTCAGAGACTCGGTTGCCATTGTTAGTAATGTGGGGGAATTGTGCTCAGAAAGGAAAAAGGAGGGGAATGCTAAGAAAAGAAAGCAAGGTCTTCAGCTTCCAAAAGTAGCTACTGATAGAGGATGACGGCTCCTCCCTGGCCCTGGCAGTTCCTAGGAACACAGCCTCAGAGGCACTTGTAGCTTCTGAACTTTGACATACTGCCATGTGTCCCCAGAGCACATCAAGGGAAACTAGGGATGCCCGTGGCCAGCATGAAGCCTGGATACAAGATGTCTTCATACAACAGCAAGAGCTGGGACTCTGGGTGCCTGCACATTGATAATGGAAACATCCCTGAGTATGAAAGACAGAGCAGAAAAGCTAGAGATGCCAAAGAAGATGATTGCTCACATCACAGTTTTTGGTTAGGGCAGCCAGTCAATGTTAAATCTTGCCAGGGTTGGTGGAGATTGCAGGAGAGAGGGGAAATTGAGTAGGAACTAGGTTAAAGGTTATCTTAATTCTATGAAATGATAAACATGAACTGAGTACCTACTATGTGCCATTTGTTATTTGGGTAGTGGTAACGTGAAAGAACTAGAAACAACTGTCTAGCAGTACAGTATAGAACAGAGAGGTTCAGTGAGAAGATGCAGGACCACTGAAACTCAGAATTAATATAGTGACTTCCTTTCAATACAAAGGGTAGACAACCCAAAATGATTTAATAATTGAAGCACCTTCATATGGAGACCTACAAATGGAAATAAAATCAGTTAGATGCTATCTTGAGGAATCTATTATAAGATCTGCAGATTTACTTCAGGAAACACCAGTCAATATTTCCATGTCTTATCCTTTCTAGGATGTACCTTAAATGTCCCTCAGTTGCACATGGTGCTCCTCATTGGGTATGTCCACATCCTCATTTCAGTAAAAGTCAAATTTATCGGATAAGCCACAGTCCCATAGTTTCTCCATTTCCAGCTTCTGGGAGAGAATTTTTTTACTTGCTCCTTAAAGCCTTGCTAACTGTCCTATACTCAACTGTCACATTTCTCACCTCTTCCAATTCAGAGGTTCCTGGCCTCCCCACAGGAACTCCAATCTCGCTGCAGCATTAGGAGTCACAGTAGATACAAATATTGGAACATTCTCAAGGGACAACGTGTGATTTTGCTTAAATTCCGCCAAGAATAGAGATAAGCAATCCCATGTCACGTTAGATGAGTAGTGAAATCTATTCCCTTTTGGGGAAAACAGCCCCTCATACTTACGCTGATCTTCCTCACCAAAGAAACATTAAAATCACCTTAAGAAGAGTGGTCACACCTTCCTCTCTTCTATACTTATTTTCAATAGTTGCTCAAGTTCCAATAGATGATGATAAATCTGGCTATACCTTGGTATGGACTTGGAAGTTAGACAAGGAAAGGGGTCAATCTGAGATGGGAAGGAGAAAAGGAAATAATATTTGTTCTTCAAAATAAAATTAAACAATTTTTAATAGAAATGCCCAAGTCTAAACATTTTTCTGATTTCAACAAGATATTTAATGTTACACATTACAGGCAGCAAATGGAAGTCAGGGTAGAAACCTAACCCAGGAAGCTAACTAGTGTGTGTGTAGCTAAGCCCTGGGCCTGGAGGGATCCTGTTGTGCCCATGAAAGGGAGCCTCTGGGTCTTTTCCTTGGTCTCGTTTCATGATCCCCCCGCAAGAGTGGGGGAAATGTGAATTGAAACAATGGGGTGGAGAGTGTAAACTTTATGGATTAGTTGACTCCAGTGACCAGGTTGTCTTAAGTCATGGCCCTGCATCCAAGATTGCTCAAGTCCTATGTGAGGCAGCAACTCTTCACTAGAACAACTGATTGATTCTGTTTTGCCTTCAAATACTTCCTCTGAGAGGAACATGGAGGGGACAGGCTGGTTCCTGTCCTGGAATGACTTCTTGGCATTTTTATACTAAGAGGCATGTAGAGCTTAGGAGATTTAGAAAGCAAACAAGACAAATCCACTGGAGAGAAACCTCCTAACGAACCCCACCAGAGCCAGATGGGCCAAAAGGGCCCAAAGAGAGTTGCCGAGCAGTTCATCCAGAGTGGAGGAGACCTCAGCGCTATCTAGTAGAGTTTTCTGTGAGGTCTGAAGCTCCTCTCCCCAAGCTCATGCTTGGCTTCTGTCTATCAGATTTTTGGATGTTCTCCCTAAGGTCTCAGTTCAAGTCCACTTCTATTTCTTTTGTCTTCTTGGTTCTGTTGCCTTTAAAGTTAACTGCTCTCATTTTAACCTCTTGCAAGAGAACATCACTGGATGAGATGTTGGAAACCCACAGTTAGCTTGCTTTTAGGAAATGTGGATCTAGTTAGAGAGAAGTTGGTAGAAATCCACCTCTACCAACTTCTTCCTGCTAAATTGCTTTTGATCTGTTTCTCCAAACTAAATTCATTTATGACAGCCTTGAAGTACATCTTCAAATCCCCAGATATCGTATATCAGAGGGCAAACTCTGTGATCCCTAACCATCAGACTCAAACCACTGTTTAAAAAGGCTAGAAATCATTTCAGGCTCAAGTTGGTGGGAATCCCAATACCGGCATAGACAATAAAAGCCTTCCACCCCTCCTCTACAAACAAGAGTGCGGTTGACAAACCCAAATTTGATCTGACTCACGTTAAACTAGAGCCAATCTGTACACTATTCATTCCAAATAATAATAGAGCAAATAAATAATTCCCCAAAGGATGCCAAGCCCTGGAGTGACGTGCATCAAAGAGGTTTGCTGCCCCTGCAGGTTTACCCACGTGCGGTGCGTTAGGCCCTCTCTTCTTGGCCCAGAGCAGCTCAGAAGTTCCGCAGGCTCCTGGGACCTGCTAAGGGGGTGAGATTGGACCTGGGTGGGATCAGGCAGCTGTGGCTTCCCTGGGGAGACTTTTACCCCTGGATATGTATCTGGAAGGGTCCTCAAGGTTAAGAATGGAAGATAATGTTTACGATGTAAACATTTTTAATTTGTACACACTAAGGTCCACAAGATTATCTGTTCCGTCTAAACAGCACATCCTTTGCTGGGAGAAAGATTTTTTGTTTGCTTCATGGGATTATGTTTGTTTGTTTCCATTTTTCTATTTCCAACTTTTTAATGAGAGTCCATCAGATTAATTTACTAAGCTTTCTTTATGATTCAAATTTACCCATGTCAAGCTAAATAAATTGAATTTCCATCTTAATTGGCCCACTTAGTAGAAACAAACGCACATGTTAATGTGTGGAAAGCTATAAACATATAGCATACATCGATTACTATGTTGATCTAAAAAGCAGGACACACAATTATTTGTGCAACTATTTTCAAAGGTTAAATCAGAAAAACTATAAAAGTGTATCAGAGTGTTAACAGTGGTGTCCATTTTGAGCAGGATTATAAGTCATTTTTTTCCTTCTTCATAACTTAAAAAATTTTAATATCTTGTAGCATGGACATTTTTCTAGAATGAGAAAAAATAATATGTTTCTCCAGGTATATATTTGTGTTTTCCTAATAACAAACATAATAATCAAAAAACCCTTATTTTTTTTCACATCATTAAAATTAATCAAACTTTTCACAAGTTTGAAATGAATTGAGCTGTATGTAAGAGTCTGTGTTTTGCCAGAGTCATTGAATTTAACAGTTAACTATATATGGTAATCAAGAAAAGAGGATGAGAAGAAAGGCTTTACATTATTGTTTCAAAACTTAAGTACCTCCACCAGTTAAAATAACGTAATAAACTCCCTGCTTTCTTCCCTATAGCAGCTTCAGGCTTCCTCATTTGATCACCTTGGACCATATCTAAAGAAATATCCTGTACCCAGAAGGCAACATTCTTTTATAGAAAATATTTTTTGAAGAACTAAATTGGCCCTTGCATAAGATTCTCCAAAGCTGCAGGATATTTTTTTAAGCCAAAGATCCAACTTCTGACTTAACATGGACACCCCATCTGGCCAACTGGAAGATGCCCAGTGGAAGCCTCCAGATGTTCTAATGCTCAAAAATGAAGGCCACTTTGTGTTACAACTTTAGCGATGATTCTCTGCTATAGGGAGCAATAATTCCATGGGCAGGTTTAGAGCAGGCCATATTATTAGCAAATAAGGAAGGCCATTATGAAAACATTATTTTAAAGTTTTACATGGTCTCCATTTGTTTTATCCTGAGTGGAGACTTTCTCTGTTCCCTAAGGTTGTTACTGAGATATGTTCCGTATTGATTGAATCTGGACTCTGAGGCAAGAGTCCTTGGCTCCTTCCTTAGGCAGCCCAGCATCTCCCAGGAAGCCACACAGATGGATGATCCCTGCTCTACTTCCCTTATGGTGTGGAAAGGCACATCCAAGGGAAAAACAGATGTTCAAACCTTAAATAAGAGAATACTCTAGCATTCAGAAAGCATATTACATTACATCCTTCTCATCGTAAGAATGAAGTTTCCTAAACACTATTACTATCACTTACACCCTCGCAGGGGAAGGCTCCAGGAGAAGCACCGGTAAGAGGCCTGAGATCACACCTGACAAAGGGCCTTGTATTCTTAAGGGGCTCAGTCAAGTCCATAGCAATTCGGATGGTGACTCTGCAAATTTCTTTTATAAATAATGCAACATTGTAAATATGACTCGCACATGAAGATACAGGAGTGATCAGCTTTTGCACATAGTAGGAAGTGTTATCGTCAATGACCTTCGTTGTGTGTTTTAAGCTATGTATGTCACGATTAGAGAGTTCTGATTTCTTGCCTGCCCTCCCAATTTATGGAACTCAACACTAGTGACTGGTCACTCAAAATGAGGTCCCCAGGCCAGCAGCTGCTATCGCCAGGGAGCTTGTTAGAAAGGCAGACCCTGAGAGTCCACCAGAGACCTACTGAATCAGAATCGCATTTTAGCAAGATCTCTAGGTGACTGACATGCACATTGAAGTGTGAGAAGCACAGCTATAGTATAAAGTGCTGCTAATCAATTGTAAAAACCTAAATTTAGTGAGAATAACCGATTGAAATTTTTGGTATGCATCCTTTACAACTCTTAGGAAGCCCTATAACATAATATTTAGTAAAACAATTCATAACCATTTTAGTTTAACCTTTTTTACAATTGTCTACTCACTTTTTTTTTTCACTCTGACTCCGATTTCCTTTTCTTCACACCTGTCACACATCTTTCCTCTTACTCACTTCATCTGGTCAAACTTACCTTTCAGCATCTTAGGCAATCTCTAGGGGTCCTGAGAAAATGATAATGACAAGCAGCAGAACTGAGGAAAGAGACAGGCAGAACTGGCCCCGCTGATTTCATTAACAGTAGCTTATGTTTAGTGTAGCAGGTTACAGTTTATAAACAGTGCATTGTTACGATTTACCTTTACCACCAGCCCGTGAGGTAGGCAGAGCATCTATCATCACTATCACCCTCAACACCATCATCATCAACATCATCACCAGCTTACAGATGAAAACCCTGAGGTTCCAGGAGATACAGGGACAACTCAGCTTCCGGCAGAACTGCGATGAGATAAATGCGGGCTCCTGAATCCAAACCTGAACTCTTTCCTCTGAGCTGACGGCTCCATGATGGCAGCAGGGCCACAGCACATGGCTATGGGTGTCAACAACCTCAGCAATGAGATGGCTGCACCTTGGCTTGGGAGTGCCCTGTAGGTAAACTGCTCTCCTAGACACTGTAGGAAAGGCCAAGGTCAACAGTCTGATTCGGGGACCTTACATGTCAAATTCCCTGGGGCCTGGAGCACGATCACATGTTCCGTGTGTTTCTTTTCAGAAGGGGTTTTGGATCTGCATTTAGAGAGAACAGTCTGAGACTAGAGAGGGCAGAAGCATTTCAAGAAGAAGAAAGTCTCACCTAGGTTTCTGTTTGTTTGTTTTCTCATGCCAGGTGGACATGAGAAATAAAGCAGTGGGGGAGGGAAAGCAAGGGTGGACTTTCATGGGGGGGCGGGTGGGCAGGGCTGCATCCCCCTAATCAGCATTTCCATTATCCTCATCAAATACTCTGTAGCAGTCAGACTCTGGGTTCTGTCCTTCACACTCATTTTCTAGATTAATATTCATGTCCATCCTAGGAGGTATTAGTGCTGTCATCTTAGGGATAAGGAAATTGAAGCAAGAAAGACCACAATATTTGCTAATGGTCACACAGCTAGTAAGAAGCATAGCTGTGGTTTACCTTGATTTCTTTAAACTTAGAGCTCAAATATTGGAGCATTACAGCCAATGTTTCTAATACATCACCTGCATCCAGGTGCCCTCTCACATGTCCATCTTCCTTGACTCCACCTCTCAAATCAGAATCTCTGGGGATGGGCTCCAGGCATCTGGATGCTAAGACATGACTCCAGTTATTCTGATAAACACCAAAAAAGGGAAACCACTACACTGGGTGATTTGGCCGCTTACTCTACATACACTGGAGTTTAGGTTTGACATGAGAGGCACTGAGAAAGAAAATTAATTAGTCAGCTGAAGATATGGCATTATAGAGGAGAAAAAAATATCCAAACTAGGAGTTTTAAGATCTTTTAAGATCGTCAAGATTCTTGTATTAAATAATGGGGGTCATCTTAACCTCTTTGAATTTGTATCCTTATCAATTAAAAAAAATCCTGTTCAGCCTACCTAAGTAGAATTGTTATGAAAATATGATGAGAAAATAAATGTTATTAGTTCTGAAAAGCAAAGGCCTGTAGCCACAATGAAGTTATGATGAAAATAATGTCCCAAGTGTTCAGTCTTAAGGCTTTGAATAACACAGTTTGTTAAGGAAGAGGTAAGGTTTCCTTCTCCTTTATGCAGGTGAGTCAGAGACCATGCAAGGTCGAGAGCCTTAAAGTAAACAAGGTGAAATATGATTAGGAAGACGCTCCAGAGAACTGGCAGACCTATATGATGTTTGCAATAAAGGAGGTAGAGGAAGAGACAGGAGAGCCTTCTTCTAGAGGTTCAAGGTTGAGAATGGGGTGCTTGGGTTTAAACAGGAAATTGGTACCAGGTAATGTATAGAGGGATTGAGTATAGAAGGCAGTCAAGGTCATTGGAACATGAGGAAGAGCAGAGAAAATGGTATTCAGAGTCATTTACTTATTTTTTCACTCATTCATCAGATATTCATTGGGCATTTCAATGGTCTCACTCTAGATATGCTAGGGTTCTGGAGAGGAATGAGAGAGTGTCTGCCTTCTAGGAGTGCACGGTCTGGGTGGGGTGGAGCTGGTGGTAAAAGTGAGTAATTCCAAGAGGTAAACGACGTGCTTTTCCAGTGTTGGCGCTGCTGGGAAAGGAGGAACGGAAGTCGCCGGAAGGGTGGGTGGAGGGGGAATTAGAGCGCCACCTAGAGGGAGGATTTGCCTGGGAAAACCCTCCCTTGGCGCCGTTAATCTCAGACTCATTCAGTTTCACCCAAATTCCACAGCTGAAGGTAGAGGACTTGCTATCGTTCCCTCCATGTCTGTGATTTCATTGAAGAACAGTCATCTCATATCTCAGCATAAAAAGTGGAAGAAGTGGGAATAAAAGGTGAGAGATACAGAATGCTATTTGTGCCTTACAATGATGTTTTGGTTTTTAATAAGCACAATTCTTAGAATTAAGAGCCCAAGTGTCAGTTACTATGACTTACTTCATTCAAGATTAATATGTAACAATAGATTTTTTTCACTAACTATGAAGTTTCAGAATCTAAGAACTGTGCTTTTAGGAAACTCATTATGATGATGTTTTTATTTGAAATATCAGTTTATCTTAAGCCTACTATGAAGAAATGGCTCCAAAATAAAGCCCAGTAGAAAAAATTAAGTTATTTCTCAAAATATCTTAAGCATGAACTATTCACTATATTCCCTGCTTACTATGAAGAAATAGGGATTTGTGGTGAATGTGATCTACATAATCAAATCTGCAATATTACCATAATTATAATGCTCTCTGATAACGTTACATTATAGTTATCCTTCTAAACCACAGAAATCTTAATTTGTCATTTACCAAATACTAAAATAGGAACAAAAAGCTTGTTATATTTGACAATCTAGAAAGATCGTATGACACCTATGCCATGTGGAAAACGATTCCACATACAAGACTGGGAAGAAGTGCATGGAAAAATCGCCCAGTGGATGGAAAATTGAATGGGCCATAAACATCAAGAATGGAGAACTTTCCAAAGTGAGGCTGTGGCCCAAATTCCACTCAAGCCAATTGACTCTGGAAGGAAAAAAGCTGGCCCAGCTTGTAAAGAGAAGCTCCATATCTGAATATTATTTTACCCCAGGGCAATGACATGGTTTTGTGTCAAAAGGAAACAAAAGTTCTCTGATTATTCATTAGAACTGCGGCCAAAAGAGACAACATTCATCACCCTTAGAGAAGCTCCACTCAGCACCCAAACAAGGGCTGTTGGGAGGCCTGACTCACCTGATGCTTAAAGATGAGCATCTCTTTAAACTGGACTGACCTGCACTCAGGTGTAAACCAGCTTGCTCCCTGATCACCCTAGGTGGTCTCAGTTTGGGCATTACCTTTAGGAGGGCAGTCAAGGACAGCCATCCTATTCACTATGTCACCATATTAAAAAGTGTAAGTGTTGGGAGAACTGGAATTTATAATCTGAATTCTAACTACCGGCCCTCAATCCACCATTAACTAATACACCATTTCGAACAAGCCACCCAAACTCAGTCTCCTGAGAAAATTTTGAATAGTAATAAAATACCACATGGCGAATAAGAATATGATCAGAATTCACATGAGAATGTCATTTAAATAAGAAAGCAAGAGTATCTTCAAAAGGAAAAAAATATTTAAACCCCAAATACTTAATTTCTAGGATTGATTTTATTGATAAAAGTGATTAAATTATTTGGGGGCCTTATTTCTCTCAAGTTATTTTCAATGATCCGGTTCTGTGAAAATTCAAACCAGGCCACTAGCTTTTCTAGAGTAAAAACATCAAAAATGTTCATTAAAAAATGTGGGTTCTACCACATATTGCTATATGTGAAGACTAAATAGGTACATGGAAATTTTCAATAAATCAGTAAATTTATTATACCCAATACCATGAAAAGAGGTCCAGGAAACCACAAAGTTATGTATTATAAACATAATATATTGTACTATGAATATTTTAAATATGTTATCATCCTCATTCTATATAATACCCCATCGAAAAGTCAGAAAATAAAAAGTCACATATTAACTGTAGTTTCTTTTCTCTCACACTCTGGCTTTGAAAATATAATACATTTGTACCGACAAGCAAACATCTGGAACACAGCACCTAATGCGTTAAGTATGGCTTCAGGTGGGTGTTCCTTATAGAGGCCTTTCCCTAAATGATAAAAAAAAAAAGTCCTAAAAGAGGCCTGGGAACAGGAGGAAAGATCAACTTCTACAGATTTAAAATACGATTAGAGAATTAAAAGCACCGAAGTTTCTTAAAGCACAAAATTAGAGGTTTTTTTCACAACATAATTTTTTAAAAGCCCATCCTCTAATTTAAATGAGAAAGTACAAATATTGCCACTCTAAAATAACTCACGTCCCAAAGGGAGGAAAAAAGAAAACACCACTCCAATTTTCTTAGAATTTAACTGGACTATAATTTTTTTTAATGATTTGGTCTTTAGAATGCATAATTTACTTAAAAAGGAACATAATGAAGATGGAAAATAGAAGCTTTATTTTCTACGCTGGGAGACACCTCTTTTGTTTCACTCCCATTACCTTTCAATATTTCAAATATCAGTTCATCCCCAGATGATCAAGGGGCTAAAAAGGGCTTTGCTGTTTCGTCAACTCCACATTTGCCTGAGATCATGAAATTGCTTCGTTATATTATTAGTTCGAACGCGCCTGTTGATAGTTCCTGGACCTCCTCCCAGGCCCTTCCCTCCAACACACACCCGTAGGTCACCTTTCTCAAGCTGTTAAAGCAAAATGCCTCAGTAACCCTCCAGATGAAAACAAAAGATGCCAAAAGGCTGGAACTTTGATTTCTCTCGAATTGTTCATTCTCCCCAACCATCACCTCCCACCACCACATGCCACTCCTACTTTTTCAATGTATCCCCCAGACTTACAGAGCAGCTGTTAACAGAGGTAGGGGTGAGTTAACAGGAGTGTAGATAAACTCAGTGTGTGTTCTGGTGTTCCTGTGTGTTCTGTTAAAGAAAAAGATGTGTGTGTGTCTGTGTGTGTGTTGAAGAGAGAGCAAGTTTTATGTTCTGTGTGTTAAGTAGAGAAGGGAAGGAGTTAAATACATTCCTCTCTTTTAAAATATTTTAACTTATTAGAAACATCAACTCAGAAACTAAGAATCTAGCAGATTGGTAATTAATATACCCAAGCTTTATGTGGGTGAAATAAAAAGTTCAAGTGTCTCTGTACAGGGCAGTTCTTAAAATTATTCAAATGAGAAATGGGATTCAAGGTGTGTCTTTTAAACTTTGGACGTAACCATTTCTAGAACCATTCCTGGGCTGGCAGGCAGGACAAGGAGTGCCCGGATGGTCTGCGAGGGACCGGCAAGGTCAGCTGGCACTGGGAGGCACAAGCCCCCACTTGGTACCTAGAAATGCCAGCTTAAGACGCATCAGCTGGCAAGCCCTGGGGCAACCCGGGAAGCAGGGGAAGGATGGGAAAATGAGCCCTGCTTGCTCAGGCTGCCTGACTTTCTCTCTCTTCTCTACCCAGCCACAGACACACCTACTAACTCAGGTTTTACAAAGAGCAAAGCCCCTGCATGTTCTCCATTCCGCTGGAAGCAGGAACACAGTCCAAATGCGCACATAACATCACAAAAGCTGCTTTCCTTCCACCCATCTATGGGCACCCTGACCATCCTGACCAGACGCCCCCAAAATATGCCTCTGGAGCAAATCAGTTTTGAAAGCAGCCGCACCAGCAAAGACACCAGCAGCCCCTCTCCCACTCCTACCACGGTCATCCGCGGGCGCCCAGAAAAGTGGCGGAGGCTGAAGGGGAAGTCGATCGGAGAGCCCTCGGAGGAACCGCGCATTCCCTTCCACTTACTCGGAGTCGCAAACGAGCCGCGTGCGCTCAGGCTGCCTTTGTTGGTCGGGGCGAGGCTTTCTGCCCGGAGTCCAGGTACCCGAGTCACTGCTGCTCGCGGCCGCGCCTGTTCCCCGCCGCCGGCACGCACGGTGGCTCACTGGTCTCTTTCTTCCCCTCTCCCCACTTTGGCTTTTCCTCTGCTCTGCGGCTCCCTTGGCGGGATTTTCGGACTGGAAGGCGGGGAACCAGACGGATCCTGCCTCGGAGTGGAGCACGCCCTGCCGGGGAGGGGACGGAAGGGAAATGGAGAATGGGAGGGAGGAGAGGAGCTGGCAGGGAGAATACGAGGGCTGGGCGAGGGGGGGGCGCGCCTTTCCCTCGAGAGCTGATTGGGAAACTTATTAAAAGCAGGGTTCACCAGGGGCAGTATCTCCCCACCCGCGCCAGCACGCGGATTTGAACCCAGAGGCCAGAGGATGAAGCCCTGTTTCGTTTTTAGCAGAGACAGATGCAGTATCTCTTTCCCAAACTTTGTGCATGACCTCTTCTTTAGGTGGGTGCGTACCCCAGTTAATCAAGTAGCGCGTCTTAAATGGACGATTGATGGCATCTTAAACTACAGTTTGGGCCCCCGGCGATTCTTTTTAAATGATATTCAGGGTGGAAAAGCAGTCTTCAAGACCAGGCTCTCATTTGTCCCCACGTCTATCGCCCTCGCCCCGCACAGCTTCAGTCACTTCAGCTGTCAGTCCCATCCCACCTGCGCGTCACCACATGTGCAAAGGACTTTTTTGCGCTTGTCACAGAGTGACAGATGTCTGAAAGTTCCCAATTAAAATGCCACTTTCCTTTAGGGGGCTCTTTCCTTTTCTGGCTTCCTTGGTGCATTTAGTGACCTATTTAGTGACATGCCTTTGACACCCAAGAATTTAGGAGGTTAACGAACGTAGCTCGAACTCCGAGGTTTGTAAAACTCAGAGGCTGGACTTCTGTGTCTTTCTGGAATTACATTTTTCTTCGAATGAGGAAAGAAGCTAAGATAATATACCTAGGATTGTTTAAGTAACACATAGATGAGTATCTGTGATATAGATGAAAGTATTGCGCAAAAATGATTAAGTATAAAACAAATTTGCCCAAACATTCTCAAAAAGGAAATTGTGAGGTTCTCCTCCGCTCATCCGTTTTTTCCTGCTCTTCGTCTTGCTTTCACTGCCTTTCAGCTTATCATTTGATGACGCCCACCCCAAATGTGGTTGCAAAATATACTTCCATTTCCTGTAGTTCTGAGGTAACATCCTTTCAATTCAGTTTGATAAATATCTAGTAAGGGCCTTATATAACTCTTCTTTTATTAATTTTTATTGGAGTATATATAGTTGCTTTACAATGTTGTGTTAGTTTCTGCTGCACAGCAAAGTGAATTAGTTATATATACATATATAAAACCCCCCTCTTTTTTAGACTTCCTTCCCATTTAGGTCACCACAGAGCATTGAGCAGACTTCCCTGTGCTATACAGTAGGTTCTCATTAGTTATCTATTTTATACATAGTAGTGTGTATATGTCAATCCCTATCTCCCAATTCATTCCACCCCCCCTCCCTGCTTGGTTTCCATAAGTTTGTTCTCTACATCTGTGTTTCTGTTTCTGCTTTGCGAATAAGTTCATCTGTACCATTTTTCTAGATTCCACATATAAACGTTAGTATACCATATTTGTTTTCCTCTTCCTGACTTACTTCACTCTGTATGACAGTCTCTAGGTCTATCCACGTCTCTGCAAATGGCACTATTTCATAACTTTTTATTGCCGAGTAATATTCCATTGTATATATGTACCACATCTTCTTTATCCACTCCTCTGTTGATGGACATTTAGGTTGCTTCCATGTCCTGGCTATGGTAAATAGTGCTGCAATGAACACTGGGGTGCATGCATCTTTTTGGATTATGGTTTTCTCTGGGCATTTGCCCAGGAGTGGGATTGCACGGTCATACAGTAGTTCTATTTTCAGTTTTTTGAGGAAAAAAAAAACCGCCATACTGTTCTCCATAGTGGCTGCACCAATTTACATTCCCACCAACAGTTTAGGAGGGTTCCCTTTTCTCCACACCTTCTCCAGCATTTATTGTTTGTAGATTTTTTGATGATGGCCTAAGTGCCTTATATAACTCTTAAAATTTACATGTGCTTTGAACTCAAGCTAAACCCCAAAATAAGAAGCATTGTTTTGTGGGAAGTAGTTCTTAGAGACTTAGGGACTCTGACGGCTATGTAGACAAGTGTACCATGGAGGAGCTGGGTGGGGACGAAGAGCTGTTTCTACAAGCAGTGCTTTGAATCAGTCAATCAATCCATCCATTTTTTCAAAAGCAGAGGCATCAGAAATTCACCTCTAGTCACACCTCTAGTCTGTCCCCATAACCAAACTCTCCGTACACCTGCCACACACCATCCTCAAATGAAATAAATGACTAAGGAAGTATCTTCCTTCTATACACAGACTTCCTGTTGCCTGTTTCCCTTTTGTGATCCCATTTACCCAATGAAATACAGCAATGTTTGTTTTAATCTGATTTTACCTGTATAAATTGTGGAGGAATGGACATTATTACTTTTTATTATTATTTTTCCCAGACCCTTTACTGAAAGAGTCTTCTCCATATTCACTCTCACTCCATAGGGGTGAAATTTCCAGGCTATTAAACAAGGAGTTATCCATTTTCTCTACCTTCTTAAACATTATCTTAACATCTACAAATGTAACATGTTGCTACCAGTTATTATGGTGTTTATCTATAGGGTTGATAGAGTAAGCATGAGATCCCCACAATTTCCACTCCATTACATGTTATATCAAAAATATAACCCTTTATTCAAATAGGAACGTATGAAAATTATTTACATGAGTGGTTTTCGACCAGGAGCAATTTTGCCTTCAAGTGAACATTTGGCAATGACTGGAGACATCTTTGGTTGTCACAGCTTAGGGGAGGGGTTGTTACTGGTATGTAGTGAGTAGAGGCCAGGGATGCAGCTACACATCCTACAATGCACAGGACAGCTCCCACAGCAAAGAATTATTTGGCCTGAAATGTTAATAGAGCTGACATTGAGAAACCCTGACCAACACTATTAACCATTGCATTTTTTTAATTTAAAAAATTTTAATTTATTTTTACTTTTTTATTGTGGTAAAACATACAATGATTTTTAAGTGTACAGCTCTCTGGCATTGTGTACACTCACATTGTTCTACGATCATCACCACCATGCTTCCCAGGCTCTTAATTAGAGATTATAATGGCTGGATGGGGCCATAATTACCATTTTTAACCACTGTATTTTAAAAATATAAAGGAAGATTAAAGAGAGTTTCTTTTTAAGAAATAAAAGTCTATGAGATTGATATTAGCCCAGCACGTACACCAAAGTTTAAGAAGATGTTTTCTAATGCACTCTAAAATGTGCAACTTCAAATCCAGACTCCTTCCTGTGTCACAGTCATGGGTCTGTTGATCTAAGATTTCAAGTCATTTCATTTATTTAGCTGACATTCTCTGAGCACTTAAGTTTTTGAGTGAATAGAGCCATGGACAGAAACAGATGAAAATCTCTACTCTCATACAGCTTACATTTTTGTTTATATAAATAAACAGGCAAATGAAATTAATTAAGGAATTAAATTTTTTTAAGGATGTGATAAGTGCCATGGAAAAAAAGACCGTGAAGGAAGATGAAATCATCAATTTGGGGGAGGAAAAACTTTCTGGGCAGAAATGTGAGTGAAGACTTAAAAGAGGTGAGGGAGCTGACTAAGCAAATATTGGGGAGAAGGACCTCCAGACAAAGGTCAGCAAATTCAAAGGTCTGACTTTGCCAGATGTGATAGAGGACCTGTGGGGAGGTCACTTGGGCAGGAACGTAGTGCATGGAGGTGAGGAAAGTAACAGGCCAGATCATGCAAAGCCTGTGTCCACCGCAAGGACACGGGAATTCCACTTTTATTCTGAATGAGGTGGGAAGCCATGAAGAGTGGCAGAACGGGACTCTGGTCCAACAGGGTCTCTCTGCTGTATTGAATGGACCACATGAGGGCAAAGGTGGAAGCAGAGATCCCAGTTAGGAGGCTACGGCAGTAATCCACCATCCAGACTTCTTCCGCATGTCCCTGTTTCTCGTGAAGAATAACTAACCCCAAACTTACCCTTTCATACTTTCTCTGCCCCCAAAAGCGCCTGTCAGCAGTCACCTTGGTTTGCTCATGCCAGTTCCCAGCCTCTCCAGGGGTAATTAATGAGCCCCCTGCATGGGTGTTACCAGGCTAAAATATAACTAAATGCAAGATGATTTGAAGTCATAGAAATCATAACATGTCCTAAGGGTGTTTTGAAAATGAGGCCGCTGCTTCTGCAGTGACAAGTTCAAGAAGTGTGATCAGCATGAAGTTAAAAAATGTGAAGGAACCTGCTGAAAAATTGGCCAGCAGGTCTCCTGGATTGCCTGCTTGGCAGGATGTTTGGATTCTTGATTACCACCCCGAGTTCTTCAATATGGCTAGAAGGCAAAAGGACAATTCATCATGCCCTCAGTTTGACAGAAGTCCCATGAATACACTTCTCATCCTCTCTCTGGAATAGTTGAAAGGGAATTTTTTTAAAAACCTTTTATTTTTTGTTCCCTGCAACTATATTACAAAACTTACTTCAATTTCAGGTAATTTTTTAAATGATTTTGCTGTTTTTTGATAAGAAAACAGAAAACTCAACTAAGAAGGGCTTAAGTAATTCAGGAATTTATCTCACAAACAACACAGGTTGGTAGTGTTTTAAAGTCTTCAAGAACCCAGGTCTCTCCATCTTTTTTTTTGTTTGTTTCTTTGTTTTTGTTTGTTTGTTTGTTTTAGCGGTACGCGGGCCTCTCACTGTTGTGGCCTGTCCCGTTGCGGAGCACAGGCTCCGGACGCGCAGGCTCAGCGGCCATGGCTCACGGGCCCAGCCGCTCCGCGGCATGTGGGATCTTCCCGGACCGGGGCACGAACCCGTGTCCCCTGCATCGGCAGGCGGACTCTCAACCACTGCGCCACCAGGGTAAGCCCTCTTTGCATCTTTTGACTCTGCATCTCCAATTTGTGAACCAATTCTCTTCAATATGGGGTCAGAGAGCTTCAGGCATATGTGGCTTAAAATAAAGAAAGCCCAAACCCCAGTGGAGAATAGACCCCTAGCCACACAGCCATAGACTCTGCCAGCAAAAGGCAAAGGTGTAAAGGATGTGGGAAGCAACCCACAATGCCTGCTAGCATTTCTCCATGAAATTTTATAAATGTGCACTTTATCACTCAGTCTCTTATGAATCTAAGTAGCTTGAGTCAAGCCCCTCAATCTTGTCTTTCTTGTCAGGAACTGCTAAAAATCAAGGTTCTAAACTGGCAAAGCTGAGGAGCAGGGCTTGGGCAGTGGCCGCTGCCAGACTCTTCCAGAAAATCCAGCCTGAAACACACAAAGGGGCTTGATCACACGATACAAGAAAATAAAATCTACAGACCATGGATGCAGAAGTCCGGAACGAATATCATCAAATCAATACTAGTAATGTAGAAAAAAATATAATACTGTACACAAATTGGATGATTATCCCTGGAATGCAAGTTTGGTTTTACATGTGAAAATCAAACAATAGAATTCACCATTTTAACAGATTAACTAGAGAAACAAAAGGAACACATTAAATATACAGGAACAGCATTTGAAAAAATTCAACACCCATTCATGATAACAATTCTCAGCAACTTAAGAATATAAATGATTATCATTGTTCTGATAAGACATATCTGCAGAAAGCCTCCAGCTAATGTGATACTTAATAGTGAAAGTGAATGCTTTCCATCTAAGATTAGGAACAAGGCAGGAATGACCACTCTTACCACTTTTATTCGATATTGTATTGGAGACTTCAATCAGTAAAATAAAGCCAGAAAATGAAAGGAAAATAATGAAAAGGAAGAAGTACAATTGCCTTTATTCTCATATGACATGAGTATGTACATAGAAAATTGTCAGGAATGCACAGAAAAGCTTCTAGAACTAAAAAGTGTCTTTAGCTGGATGCAAATTATAAAAATCAATTTTATGTCTATATTCTAGCAATGAACAATTGGAAAATGAAATATTAAAAAGTACATATCAAAAGCATGAACTATTTGTGGGATAAATTTCACAAAACGTGTCAAAGGCTTATACACTGCAAAACAACAGACATTTCTGATAAAAGTTATAGAACACCTAAAGAAATGGGAGAGATTTGTTATGTTCATTGATTTGAAAATTTTAAATTGTTAGGATGAAATTCTCTCCATACTTATTTATAGATTAAATGCTATCCAAACCCAATCCCAAGACGTTTTTTTATAGAAATTGACAAAGTGATACCAGAATTCCTATGGCCATGCAAAGGATCTCAAATAGGCAAAACAGTTAAAAAATATTTTTAATTAAAAAACCTTTTTTCCTTAAGTATAGTTGATTTATGGTATTATATTATTTTCAGGTGTACAACATACTGATTCAGTATTTTTAAAG
The DNA here is from genome assembly GCF_011762595.2 of Tursiops truncatus. Classification (NCBI taxonomy): domain Eukaryota; kingdom Metazoa; phylum Chordata; class Mammalia; order Artiodactyla; family Delphinidae; genus Tursiops; species Tursiops truncatus. Next base: position 89,448,384 of record NC_047042.1, read on the forward strand.
ATTATACTCCTTTTAAAGTTATTATAAAATAATAGCTAAATTTCCCCATGCTGTACAATATGTCCTTGTTGCTTACTTATTTTATACATAGTAATTTGTATCTCTTAATCCCATATTCCTATCTCATCCCTCCCTCGCTCACTCTCTCCACTGGTAACCACTAGTTTGTTCTCTATATCTGTGAGTTTGTTTCTGTTTTGTTATATACATGCTTTTGTTTTATTTTTTAGATTCCATATATGTGATAATATGAAGTATTTGTCTTTCTCTGTCTTAGTTCAATAAGCATAGGTCCACCTACATTGTTCCAAAGAGCAGAACTTCGTTCTTTTTTATGACTGAGTAGTATTCCATTGTGTGTGTGTGTGTGTGTGTGTGTGTGTGTGTGTGTGTGTGTATGCCACATCTTCTTTATCCATTCATCTGCTAATGGGCTCTTAGGTTCCTTCCATATCTTGTAAATAATGCTGCTGTGAAAATTGGGGTGCATGTATCTTTTCAAATTAGTGTTTTCATTTTCTTTGGATATATACCCAGCAGTGGAATTGCTGGATCATATGGTAGTTCTGTTTTTAGTTTTTTGAGGAACCTCCCTACTGTTCTCCACAGTGGCTGCACCAATTTACAATCCCACCAACAGTGTACTGGGGGTCCCTTTTCTCCATATCCTCACCAATATTTGTTATTTGTAGACTTTTTGATGACAGCCGTTTTGACAAGTGTGAGGTGACATCTCATTGTGGTTTTGATTTGCATTTATCTGATAATTAGCGATGTTGAGCATTTCTTCATGTGCCTCTGGGCCATCTGTATATCTTCTTTGGAAAAATGTCTATCAAATAGGCAAAACATTTTTAGAAATAAAGAACAAATTTGGAAGGCACACTGCTTGGTATCAAGTCTTACTGTAGAGTAAAAATAATCAAAATTATTGTTTAGTACTAGCATAAATATAGAATTATGGGTCAATGAAGAACAAAATCATCAATTCACAAATAGTTTCAAATGTATTTAAGTGGAGAAAAGATGGTCTTTCCAACAAATGGTCCTGAAAGAACTGGATATCCACATGGAAAGAAATAAACTTTGACACCATAGAGAAAAATTAACTCCAAATAGACCTAAATGTAAAAGCAAATGCTATAGAATGTCTAGATAAATAGTAGGAGAAAATCTTTGTTACTCTGGAGTAGGTAAAGGTTTCATAGATTGGACATAAATAGCACGAACTATTATTAAAACATTGAGAAATTGTACTTCATCAAAATTAAAATTTTGCTCTTTGAAAGCCATCATAAAAATAATGAGGCAATCCCGACAATGAAAATAAATACAATTTTCCCTCAACGTTTGCCATAGAGATTTGTTCTATGACCCCCATGATACTAAAACCTACCCATGCTCAAGTCCCTTATGTAAAGAGGCATAGTGCAGTTGGCCCTCTGTATCCATGGGTTCCACATCCTCAGATACAGGAGGGCCAGCTGTCTTCTCAAAATATGTGTCTGACAAAGATCATGATCCAGAACATTAAAGATTCCATATAACTCAATAATCAGATGTCAGCCATCCTAATAAAAAATTGCCAAAAGATCTCAACAGACACATCACAAAATGAAATATGTAAATGCCGATAAGCATAGAAAGAAATGCTTAACATCGTTTGCCCTGTCAAGGAAATGCAAACTCAAACCCCAATGACATACTACTACCTACCTACTCAAAGAGCTACAATTAAAAATATTGACAATCCTAAGCATTGGTGGTAATATAAAAAGATACAACCAGTTTGGAAAACAGTTTGGCAGCTGTTAATAAATTTAATGAATTAAAAATACATCTATCGGGCTTCCCTGGTGGCGCAGTGGTTGAGTCCGCCTGCCAATGCAGGGGACACGGGTTCGTGCCCCGGTCCAGGAGGATCCCGCATGCCGCGGAGCGGCTGGGCCCGTGAGCCATGGCCGCTGAGCCTGTGCGTCCGGAGCCTGTGCTCCACAACGGGAGAGGCCACAACAGTGAGAGGCCCGCGTACCGCAAAAAAAACAAAACAAAACAAAACAAAACATCTATCATATGATCTAGACTTTTCACTCTTAGGTATTTACTCAAGTTAAATAAAAATATGTATCCCACACCAAATTTTGTATATAAATGTTCATAGCATTTTTATTCTTAATAGCCCCAAATTGAAAATCCTTCAGTTGTTGAATGTGTTAATAAAATGTAGTAGATCCGTTCAATGAGATATTACTCAACCATAAGAGAATAAACTACTGATACATGGCAACAACATGGATTAACTTCAAAAACATTACACCGAGCAAAACAAGCCAGACACTTGTGAGCATATACTGTATGATTATATTATATAAAATTCTAGAAAACCTAGGCTCATCTACATTGACAAAAAACAGATCAGTGTTGCCTGCCACTGCAGTTCAGGTTGGGAGAGGTTGATAGAACCATCAGATAATATACTGATGTGGTGGTTGCATGGAAATATACATTTATTAAAAATCTTCAAACTGTACACTTAACATGAGTGCATTTTATTGTATATAACTAAAATTCTTAAATGGACCTCAAGAAAATTTTTTACAAAATCAAATGATGAGGTAGCTAGCTGTAGTGGTTAATGACATAGACTCTAGTCAGACTTCCTGGTTTCAAAGGCTGGGACTTTCACTTACTGGCCGTGTGATCTTTGGTAAGTTATTTAACCCCCCTGTGCCTCGGTTTACCATTGGAAAAATAAGGATGATAACAGTGCCTGCCTCTCAAGTTTGCAAAGAAAACTAAGCTTTTAAAATGTCTGGAACATGCTTGGCTATTAATAAACACGACATCATCACGCACTACACTAACAAAGAACCTTTAAAATTACTACGTAAAAATCTGGGGCAGACACTGCATTATATTGGGACTAGATCCATGTGTAAAGGAAATAATATGAAGTAACAAGTCCTTTAAATATGTACTTTCCCTTAATTAAAAGCTGTATCCTAAGACTCTCAAACGTAAACCACTTTATTTTAAGAAATCAGTTTTTCTTTGCTCATTTCCCAAATTAGATTGCTAACCCCTATTATTAACAGATATTTTGTTGATAGTCAACAAAGAAGGATGTCTGCAGTGTGTAGGTGCCTGACTAGTCAACCCTCAGATTCTGCTTCAACACCAGCTCATCTAGGCAGCACTTATGCTGGGGGTACACAAAGACAAAGCGACATGTGAAGACACGTGCCCTGTCCTCAAAGAGATTACACATATGGCATTACTGACAAATGTGTATGAGTTTATAATGAAGGGTTGTTTCCTCAGTTCAGAAGAAAAAGCATCCACAGCAAAAGTCAGGAAAAATGAAAGAATACTTAATAGAAATGGAAAAATGTATGCTGGTTTTGAAGAATGGGTTTTATGAGTCAAGTCAGAGGTGGCAATTATTCTAGCCAGGGAAGCCCATGAAGTCCAGAAAAAATGCTGGGTATGGTTTGTGGGCAATTTTGGCTGAAGCAGAGGCCAGACCTGGGAGCAAACTTGAATCGGAGTGAAGGTCACTTTGGGGCAGATCTTGAGTCTGCCTTTATTGTCAACCCTGCAGAGACGTGGCGGTGTCTGAAACAGACTGACACGGTGCAGGCAGTATTTAGGAAGATTAATTTGGCAGAGGTATGGAGACAGACTAAAAGAAAATCCTTTAAGAACTTGTCACCTTGTCAGTCTTTGATTCAATAATCCAAACTTTTACAGTGCAGGTAAAATGTATTTGAATGACATCGTCTAAAGTTTGGCCTTTAATAATGTGCTTCATTTCTCATCGTCTCCAACATCCATTTCTACTGCAGCCAGGTAGCTCTCGCCAGCAGCCTCTGTACATAGCGTGCTTCTTTACACCTCATAGTTTCTTGCTATTTTTCTGGACTGATAAGGTCTTCCCTGCTCTACTGCTTTTACCCAAACACTATTCTTCAGTCAAGTTCCTCCTGCACCATGAAGACTTTCCAGGTTTACAGTGTGGCAATGAACTGCTCCATCACCTCCAACCCTCTCTCAGAGCTCATTGTTTTAAAAAAAACAAAAACAGAAACAGTGAGTTCTCATTTGGAAGGAATGCAGACTCAAGAATACTGGGTTAAAAATGAGCAGAATCAGATTCCCTTGATCTGTTGCTAGTTAGTTTTCTGACGTTGGATAAACCACCAATGGCTCTTGACCTTCATATTCTTCTCTTTACAATATAGTAGAACAAGTAATCTAAGATACTGCTATTCTGAGTATGGGATTGGATATTATATTATATAATTGGATATTTATTATTATAATTTTAGGAATTTGGAAGTCCATAGTTAACGTGTCTTTTTTCTGAACAAAATCCATCTTTCTTTTCATTTTCCCTCTTAAATATTGCCATCTTCAAGTGCTACAGCAACTCCACTTTCTTCAAATACTGTAAGTTTTACAAAGTCTTTCACATATATTTTCTCATTTGATGCATATCAGGAACCCATAAGGATAGATATCATATTACTCTGTCAGAGCTGAGGAAGCAGAAGTTTAATCCTTTGATGAAGATGGTGACAACCTTTCACAGAGGCATTTCTATCTTGTCTAGGGTTCTTTCCCCACTCCCTGCCCCGCTTCTGCCTGTCTGTCTGTCTGTCTGTCTCTCACTGACTCCCTCTACCACTTCCAGAAAATGTACATATTTTATACTTGAGATGAACAAATTTCTCACTAATGGCAGTTCTGCAATATACTGAAAAGAAGCAAGGTTATGCCCATGCGCTCCGCTGAGACCCTCCTTCAGACATTAGTATTTCCTTTCTTGTATCAGAAGATTTTTTTAGGGAAATCAGGCAAAGGGATGTGAGCCTGAGTCATCCTGTTCAGATATGTTGGGGCTCTGTGGTTTATTTTAAGATCAGTTGTTATTCAGTAATTCATGGCCCTAGTTTTATTTTGGAAATGACTTTCATTTCCATTGGGCATGAATATTTAAGCCAAGATTATTATTAGTTGAGACCAAAGTTTAGCCTATGGAAGTCAGCAAAATATTTTCCAAGACTCAAGGAGAAAGTGGCTCTAGGACATATTAGTACAGATAGTCTGCAAAGCAGCTACCACACACCTACACACAAATACACAATCACACACACACATAAGGAAGGAATCAAAGGAAACCTGTCAACAAATGATATATTACATATGACCTTTTGGCAAAGGGTACACACACACACATCTAGAAATGAAAGGAAATGTGCCCACAAATTATGTTTACCAAAATTGCTCCTTGAGATGAAATTTCAGAATAGTCATTTGTTCGTTAGAGAGAAAGGGAAGGAGAGGGGAAGGGAGAGGGAGAAGCAAAAGAAGCCTGGAGACACTGAATACCTTGTTTGTCCAAGGCTAACTTGCAGTAACTTATGCGTATAAAGCAATTTTTCTTTCAAGGATACACCACACTATCCATTTCCTGCTAAATGTGCATAAAGAAATAGATGCAGATGTTGGATAACTGAGTTGGAAATGGAAATGTTCTTCTTATTCCTGGGGTACAAGAGCTCAGAGTTTGCAGCATTTCTGCTTCTGCTCTCTCCCCCCACCCCCGCACGGGTTTGGGTTGTGCATGAAAAGGGAGATTCTGTGACTAATATCAATGAGACAAAGAAATGAAAGCTCTCTAATCCCTGGGCCAGGCGCCAGCCGTCCCACTGTACGGGGCCACTGGCCAGAAATCCCACTGTATGCTGGGCCCCAAGCCAACCACGATTGGATACAATGAGTTTCACAGCCACTTTTTCAGAACTGACAGCAAATGTCGGGGCACCAACAGCCTTTGATAAGAGCTCCAACTTTCTCTCTAACATTTCTACCCAATAATACTAAAGCTTTTTTTTATTTATAAAGCGGTACTCTCTTGAAGATTGCTTAGTGCTTTTAGAGACACAAACTCATTCATCTCAATGCTTATAGTGAGAAGGGGTGGGGCTGGTGGCCAAGACTGGGAAATCAATATTCTCTTCCTGTTGAGAGAGAGAGAGAGGGAGAGAGAAAGAGAGAGAGAGAGAGAGAGAGAAATAGGCATATTAGTTTGTGCAACAGTTCATTCTGTTATTGAAATTTCTAGACAATATCTCACATGAATATTCTTCCTTAAATTAAATGTGTGTATCATGAGCTAACTAACACTTGCTGTGTGATTCCTAATGAGTTGTTTACTTAAAATGTCTTCTCTCTTCTTGAGACTGGGGGCTTTTGAAAGGCCAAACACATACACAAACCAGTTAATACGGGCGCCTCTCATTGAACTTTCTGGCTGTTTCAGATTTAAATATTGATTTCTTTCTTTTGCTCTCTCTGCCTCTTCACAATGGCAGCAGCTGTCAGGAAGTTGGGAACTTCATGCCAAGAAAGCACCCAAGAGAATATGAACACCATTAAAATATTTTTTACCTTTTACTTTATTGTTCTCAGAAGCTCTTGAGTAGCTTGCTGAATATTGGGTGACCAAGAAGGGCTGCCCCTCCACCGAGGAAACGTTGGATCTGATTTCCATTAGAGATTCTGAATTATTTAGTGGGAATTGAGTGCCCCAATCAGCTGCTTTCTGAGTGGTTGCCTTTAGGCATCCATTCACATTCACTGTGCCTTGAGGTCTCCTTCTCTTGAAAGCAGAGTATGCACAATTTGAAACTTGTTCATTTTTATCTAGAATGGTTGGGGAGAACTTACTTTCCAAGAACTAGGTTGAATATAGTATGCAAAGTGAGGCCTAATATATTGAAAATTAACAGAAATGTGAGGATCTCATTTAACCACAACCTTTTGTCATTTCAGACTCTTATCATAATGTATTCTGGCATATAATTTTCAGATTCCGGCATATAATTTTCAGATTTTTCATTCTTTCAAGCTGTAAACAGATGGTAATTGCTGTAAGAAGTTAAATTCCTAGCACTCGTTACCCTGCTGACTTACTGGTATATATTTAGTGGATTGACATTTTTGATTGACACTAGTGGAAATTTAAGTGGAAATGTAGACAAGAAAATAAAAGGTTGGGTTGAAGGAAGAAGCCAGTATATAAATACCTATATATCCCTTTCTATCTCTGTGTACATGTGAAAGACTCATCAAAACTGGAACAATAATACCAACCACTTATTATAGATTTGCCATTTTTTCATTACATAGCATGCTTAGAAAGATATTATAGGGGATGAATTTGAAGAGATGAACAGGGGTCAGATTTATGGATAACCTTGCCAACATTCTTAAGGAAGTTAGACTTTATTTTCTTGTAATAGGCATTCCTTGATTCGTTTTAAGCCATAGAGTGCCATATATCAGATTTCCACTTTAAAGATCTTACTGCATTGGGTAGGTAGAATAGAAGGAGTGGAGATGAAGCAAGGACACCAGCTGAGATGATCTAGGTGGGTAACCACGTGCTTGAATAAATAAACCAGCAATGGTGATGGAGGAACAAGAGATTCGAGAGAAAGTCATTGTCAAGAAGCAGTGGCTGATTGGCTATAAATGGTGAAAGGAAAAAATGATCAAAAATAACCCCTAGGATTCCACCTTTGTGGATGAGGATGCCAACTTTTGAGACAGGGGACAGGACTGGACGACTAGAGATGAGTCCACCTTTAGAAATGTTGCGTTCTGAGGTTTATGCGAGATTCAAGTAGAGAGTGTATTATTTAAGCAAAATTTAGAAGTATATACCACCGTACAAACCAACAATTTTAAATTCCCCTTTTATGCATTTTTAAAGAATGATCCAAAACTATGGGCCCCTTGCTTTAATTAGTCCATTTACAATACTTCCTTAAATCAGTTTGTGCAAGAAGCTCTCAACCCTACAATAAAAATCTTTTCAAGCTAGAGTTTGCCCTTTTAAAAGGGGTGTTTGATTTATCTTTCTGATGCTTCTATGTCCAAAGTAAAAAAGGAGAAACTTAGCTAATGACTAATTCTTTCATTTCTCCCAGACTTGGAGGTAATTATATTTTGGCAGTTCCCCATATCAAAGTGGCTGGAGGAAAGGGAAATCATGCCTTTTAAAGAAAAATCTGGTTATCTGCTACTTAAATGACAAAATTGGTAGCTTAACTAAGTCTTGTTTCCCATCCCATTCCATCCCCCCATGTCCCTTCTCTTATCCATTAAAACAATCATACTAATGACCCTTCAGTAAACTTGCAAGGAGATTTTTGCTATTACCCAAAGCTTACAATTTCAGTGTCTTAAGTTCTGCTTGCTTTTTGTTTTGTTGCGTGCATGTTTGTGAATCTTCTTTCTTGTTTTTTCATTATTTTGTTCTATTTGGGCTTTCTGTGTGTATGCATGAGCGCATCAGTGCCACCTTAAGGTCAGCACTATTTCCCTATCCCAGCTGGGTGAAATTTCTCTGACATTGATTTTACATGTGCTGGGCTGGGTACTTGTCTCCGGTTATTTTGACATTCCCATGCTCTTCCCTTCCCCCGCCTCCCCTTGCACTACACTGATTTTGGCCTCATCCTAGTTAGGTGAATGAGGGAGAGAGTTGGTGAGAGGAGTACAGTGTTTGGTTTGTGCATGAAAGCTAAAGGATTGGAATAACTACTGAGAAAAAAACTGGCACCAATGAGAATTTTGTCAAAAAGGAAAACTGAGTATATTTGAGAAGTAATCATAGAATAAATATTTCCCGAAAAGCTGGGAAAGTGCAAGGTGATATCAAAAAGATGACTATAAAAATTGAACATTTATTTTGCAAATTAATTCAGGAGTATATAATAAAAACAGGCTGTAATCATCTTCATCTTCCAGGCACTGGGGTAAGCAACTTGCAAATATCACATGTAGCTCTCACAAAAACTCTGTGAGGTAAATGACTCATCCTATTTTTTGGATGAGATCACACAGCTAGAGGGGGTCAAGTTGAGGTCTGAGCCAGTCCTGACCAAGAATATCCTCTGGTTTTTTTCAGTCTTCATCTTCCCGAAATTTTCATTACATTTTTGCCACATCCTATAACATTTTGATCTGTGGGAAATGAATTATTATGATTACTCACGTTTTGAAACTGTAAATTGCTAGAGAAAAATCATGATGGAATTCAGATAAGGAGATTACTATCTAAAGTGTGGCCTCCATCTTTAGGGATAATTAGGAATGCTCACAGCTTCAAATAATAGAAAACCTGACTGACGGTATCTTGCATAACAAGACTTCTAGAAATAGGTGGTTGCTGGCATTGATTCAGCATCTCAAAGATTTGGGTTCAGTTTGGTGTCTCTGCCATACTGCTGTCCTGCACTTACGTCTACAAGATGGCTATGTCTCAGGGATGGTTCTGGACAGAGGGCTTCTCCTTGAGTATCTCTTTCTCATGGGGAAAGGATAAATCCTTCCAAAGGCCCCCAGAAGACCCCTTACACATTATTAGCCATGACAGGGTCATAAGTGATTGACATGGAAGGAAGATCAGTAAGTTGAAGATGATAGGATTTTTTTTTCAGCCTCTATATGGTAGGAAGGCAAAGGAAATGGGAGGTTGCAGAAGGCTATGGGGTAGCCAACAAACACATCTGCTACAACTATTACATGAGAGGCATAGATTGTTCCCCTTATGATATGGCAAACAAATTGTAATTACATGATCTCTCCCCCAAAGACCAAACATAGTTACTTGCACCTCCCTGGGTTTTGGGTTTTGGTTTTGTTTTTTTTTTTTAATGCTGAATTTCAGCATCTGTACTGAGTTTTAGGAACATTCTTTAATTTCCTTTAACTAGCTCACTTTATTAATAAAGAGCTGTTGCAATGGAAAATAGTTATTTTACTCTTAATTTCCATCAGATCACATACTTCTGCCTGTGCCAACATTCTATTCTTTCCCTTATACCTTTTATTTTCTACTTCAATCTCTTCCTTTAGGGTTTTTGGTTGCTCTCACCTTATAAACTCAGGATTCTTTAGCAAGATCTATTGATAACTAATTTGTGTACATTGAAATTGACTATGTATTTTAGACATTAACATTTTGTTTCTCTGGATCAAGGAGGAAAAGGTCAAATTAACAGCTGAGAAATATACTGCTTCAAACATTTTTTCTATCATATTAGTTAGAATAAGAAAACACTAACAGCATAAGATATATTTTCAGTAAGTCACACTAATGCCTTATTCAGCCAAATACTTCATCTCTAACAGTGGCACAAAAGATGTGTAGTGTGGCCAGATGTTATTAAAGGAGGGATGTGTGTTAAGGAAGGTTCATTTTTCCTGATTAGCCAGTTATATATTTCTTGTTGATGAGTTTTCTAAACCCCAATTGTTCCAGTTCATATTTCTTTTCCACTTCAAGGTGGGGAGCTTTGAGGGAACCACATGTAATGTCATCCTTTGGGCTGTGTCACCCTAAAAGCCAGTAATAGGAAGACTACTTGTCCTTCCATATGAGCCACATGTCCAATATCAGATTTATCAGTAATAAAGGCAATATTTGGGGCTCTCATTTGCTTTGTCCCTTTTCATTTTTATTTATTTTTCTGAGTAGGCTTAGAACTTGAGCTGCAATGTAGTGTGTCATTTACTGTGTCCTTCTTCAACCCCATCAATAAACAACTTACAAACATAATTCCTTCTCTTCCACTCAATAGCTATCTGACTTTATATAAGCCCTTTATCTCACCCTTTTTCTTCTTAAACACTTGATTATCACCATATCCTATGTGCTGTGATATGGATATATATGATATAGATGATACTATATCACAGGACATAGTAAGGATCTGGAGGCTTTAGATTAACATTAGCAGAAAAACTATGATAATGAAAAAAATTAATGCACATTAACATAGCATTTACTATGTTCCGGATGTTGTTAACAGTGGTCCACTTCCTTGAAAGTGTTGAAGATCACTGTAGTCAACATGGTACACATACTGAAAGAATCACGAGACTTGGATTCTGTTCCCAGCTTAACTTTTCTGGACTCCATTTTTTTTTAATTTTCAAAATGAAGAGTTTGAAAAATATGCTTTGTGAGGACTCTCCAACTCCCTAATTCTATGATTCCATAGTGTAGTTTGGGCCACTCCAATACCACAAATTCAATTATTGATTGGGCCAAAAAAATTATGTAACAGTCCCTCCTCCTGTCCCCTCTCACTGTAAGGGAATGGATCTCAAATGATTAAGCCAATTGGGTTGTCTCTTTAGAAAGCTAGGTTCTGATTCAATTATCTGTTGCTATGTTGTAATAGGGAAGAACCTTTGTATTCTATTACAAGTTAATCACCAGAGGAATGTTGCCGCTAAGCTTAAATTATACATAATTGCCCATCTCTGGGAACCCTGCCTCCCAGGTAATGAGCATTAAGCTAAAATATCTTTGAGTAGCTCACAGGCCCACCTGTGAATGCCTACAGGGCAGGGGAAATTAACACATCTCCTCCGGGGGCTGACGGGAACCAGGAAATGTTTGGCTTTACTCCCTCTCCTTTCAATAAAAAGGAGCGTGAGCCTAACTCAGGCAAGAAGGTTCTTTGGGAGACAAGTCCCGGGGGCTGACGGGAACCAGGAAATGTTTGGCTTTACTCCCTCTCCTTTCAATAAAAAGGAGCGTGAGCCTAACTCAGGCAAGAAGGTTCTTTGGGAGACAAGTCCGCCATCTTCTTGGTTTGCTGGCTTTCCGAATAAAGTCACTATTTCTTGCCCCAACAAGTCGTCTCTCAATTTATTGGCCTGTCATGCTGCAAGCAGTAGGACCTTGGACTTGGTGAACAAATTTTGGTGCAACCAGCCAGGAGCCTTGCTGGTAAGGCCCTAGCAGCTGCCGGGACCACTTGCCCTGAGCCTGAGGATCTCCCCTTCCAATTCCCCAAAGCGGCACAGGCTGCCCAGTATCGGCAGTTGGAGCAAAAGCCCGTGACAGTAAGGTAAGTCACTCCGGTGTGTACACCCGGGAATGTTATTTCTCTCCGTTTGGGGCTTTTTCTCTGGAATAAGCCGATTTGTTTTCTATTTGAGTGGGGTACCCTGTTGGAGAGAGGAAAAGAGTTGCATTTCCTCTCTGTTTGGAGCTTTTTCTCCGGAATAAGCTGATTTGTTCTGTAGTTGAGTGTGATACCCTGTTGGAGAGAGCAAAGAGTTGTTGGACTTTTACTCAATTTGTGAACTGGTTCATTTGTTTCTTTGAATGCTAGCATTTGTGTGTGCAGGTTGTATTTTGCTTTTCTTGAGTTTGTCTTTAAAAATGGGTAATGTGGGCTTCCCTGGTGGCGCCGTGGTTGAGAGTCCGCCTGCCAATGCAGGGTACACGGGTTCGTTCGCCGGTCTGGGAAGATCCCACATTGCCGCGAAGCGGCTGCGCCCGTGAGCCGTGGCTGCTGAGCCTGCGCGTCCGGAGCCTGCGCGTCCGGAGCCTGCGCGTCCGGAGCCTGTGCTCCGCAACGGGAGAGGCCACAGCAGTGAGAGGCCCACGTACCGCAAAAAAAAAAAAAGAAAAGAAAAAAGGGTAACGTTTCAACTATTCCTAAAGAAAATCCTCTGAGGCGCATTTTGGATAAGTGATCTGATTACAACTATGAACCCGTGGGTGAGAGGAAGATATTTATTGAAACAATGTGTAGCCACAGTACCCGTTAGGATCTCCACAAGGGGTTTAGGCAGGGTTATCTTGGGACGCTGTATACTATGTACTGCTACCCTTACGGTGTTAATTATGTTGTTTATGGTCTCCCGTGTCGTTGGTATATGTAAAACCCCAAGACCAAACTTGAGGGTTTATTTAGGATTTTCTGTTTGTCCTTTGGGTTTTTCGTTTTATTTTGTTTGGTACTGTTTCTTCATTTACAGCCAAATCCGTTTTGTGATATTTGAAACTTTTACTGATATCAAATGGAGGAAAGGATCAGGGAAAAAAAAACCAAACCTGTCTGTTCTTGTCCAAGAGTGGGACATTCCCAGGAAGAAGAGGCAGGTTCCACTTGGTTCCTAAAATCAGAAAAAGCTACAGATAGAAATAGAAGTGTCTTTTCCATAAATATTAGTAAAAAAGGGTTCGCCATCTAGACAGGTGACTTTGATTTGTCCCATCTAACAGAAATCCAATTTGAATCCAACGTCTTTTTGTAACTGATGGGTTTTACATTGTTGTACCTGATTCACGGCTGAAATTTTTGAATAGGAACTGTGAGATCTGTATGTTTGTGTGTTTTTACGCGTGTTATAGATGTGTGGCATTGCCATAACTAATTTGTAGAAGAGCTCTGCTTAATTGACTTAAAGGAAAGTAAGCACTTACATAAATGCTCAAATATAAAAAACTGGCCAGAATGTATTTTGGATTCACATGATCTAGGAAATATTCAGTATTGAATTAATATTTAGTACTAAGATTAAGCTTGTTGGTTTGTTTAATACAGACATGTCTTTACAGTCATTTACATTAAGCATAGTACTTTTATTGTACCTAGGTTTACTAGAAATCAAGTAAGATCTTATTATTCCTGTTAGAAATGTTGTCAGCAGGAAAAATAACATTATGACAAGATTTTAAGTAAATAGAAGTAAATGAGGTAAGAGTTTTAGATAAACTCTATAGGAATGATTATGTTTTGGGAATGTCTATTTAAAATAGTCTCTCTGGGGGCTTCCCTGGTGGTGCAGTGGTTGAGAGTCCACCTGCCGATGCAGGGGACACAGGTTCGTGCCCCGGTCCGGGAAGATCCCACATGCCGCGGAGCGGCTGGGCCCGTGAGCCATGGCCGCTGAGCCTGAGCGTCCGGAGCCTGTGCTCCGCAACGGGAGAGGCCACAACAGTGAGAGGCCCGTGTACCGCAAAAAAAAAAAAAAAAAAAAAAAAAGTCTCTCTGGATTTTCATAACTTGCAACTAAACTAAGTTAAATGGAGAGAATTCATTGAATACCTGGGTCCTTTCAAACAGGATGAAATATTAGAACATTAATTGCTGGGCAGGTCTAAATTTACATACCTTTAGGAGAGGAAGACCAAAGCATAAGTTTGTCAATCAGGAAATGGTGGAACAACCATCTACAAAGACTTGCCTCTTGGTTTTCATTAGAGGTTAAGGTTTTAAGGTTAAGAATTATAAGGGAAACATTTCAGTATACAAAAATAGAGAATGTGTGTTTTCAGCAAAGAAGGTATGAGGAATGAAAATGCATTTTGTTGAAGGGGGAAAGGTGATTTTGTCCTAAGTTGGTTGTTTCTGAATGGAAAAAAAAAAGTGAGGGACAGATTGATATGGAAACAGAAAGTTGTGGAAGGTTATTGGAGGAGGAACACTGCGTCTTGTGCATGGTCAGGATTGGCTAAGATTGAACCTAATTAAGAAAATGAATTTTTAAGGTAAAATGGTAAAAACCTGAATTTGGTTCTCTAAAAGGACAAAATTTTCTTGAAATATTGAACTGCTTTTGGTAATAGATTGTGAGTTTCTTTAAGTGATCTGTATTTGTCATTGAGATCTTTTATTATCACTGGTTAAAACTTTTCCATATTTTTGACAAATTTCCCGAAGTTCAAATTCTAAATGAAGTTCATTTGACTTCTAGCTAACTTTGAGTTTTTCCAAAGGGTCCCTGGAAAACCTCTAATTATTTGTTTTCTCTCCATCTCAGAGAGAGGAATATTAAACTAATTAGGCTTATTTGGTATGGTAAATTACATAGGAAGCATTGTCAAATAAGTGGTGATAAAACTTCTTAGATTGTATCATATGGGTAAACGTTATTAATATACACACTCTAGAATTATATGGAGCTCCTAAAATTCTGGTACATCCTGGAAAATGGTATCAGTTATAATTTTAGTAGTTATCTTAAATTTTTGTATGTCACAGCAGTAACCAAGTTTTCTCTTCAACTGCATTGTAGTCCCAGTTAGTTGATGCCAAAGCAAAAAGGCATCCTTTTAATGGTTAGAGATGATCAATTGCTATTTATGGTTTTACAGTGGCTTTTTAAAAATTGAAGTGGAGTTGATTTATAACATTGTATTAGTTTCAGGTGTACAGCAAAGTGATTCAGTTTTATATATATATTCTTTTCCAGATTCTTTTCCCTTATAGGTTATTGAGGTTATTTATAGGTTACAAAATATTGAGTATAGTTCCCTGTGCTATACAATAGGTCCTTGTTGGTTATTTTATATATAGTAGTGTGTATGTGTTAATCCCAAACTCCTATTTTATCCCTCTCCCCACACCTTTCCCCTTTGGTAACCATAAGTTTTTTTTCCTCAGTCTATGAGTCTATTTCTGTTTGGTATATAAGTTCACTGCATCATTTTTTTTTAGATTCCACATATAAGCAATATCATATGATATTTGTCTTTCTCTGTCTCACTTACCTCACCTAGTATGATAATCTTTAGGTCCATCCATGTTGCTGCAAATGGCATTCATCCTTTTTTATGGCTGGGTAATAGTCCATCACCTACATATTTACATCTTCTTTATCCATTCATCTGTCAATGGCCTTTTAGTCACTTCCATATCTTGGCTATTGTAAATAGCGCTGCAGTGAATATTGGGGTGATGGATCTTTTCCAATTATAGTTTTCCCTGGATGTCTGCCCAGGAGTGGGGTTGCAGGATCACATGGTAACTTCCATATAAAATCTTACGGAAAAACCTAAATGAACTTTTTGGCCAACCCAGTAGTTTTTTTAAGGAAACTCCATACTGTTCTCCATAGTGGTTGTACCAGTTTACATTCCCACCAACAGTGTAGGAGGGTTCCCTCATCTCCACACCTTCTCCAGCATTTGTTGATATTATTTGTAGACTTTGATGATGGCCATTCTGACCGGTGTAAGTTGATACCTTATTGAAGTTTTGATTTGCATTTCTCTAATAATTAGTGATGTTGACCATCTTTTCATGTGCCTTTTGGCCATCTATGTCTTCTTTAGAGAAATGTCTATTTTAATCTTCTGCCCATTTCTTTATTGGGTTGTTTGCGTTTTTGATATTGAGCTGTATGAGCTGTTTGTATATTTTGGAAATTAATTTCTTGTTGGTCACATCATTTGCAAATATTTTCTCCCATTCTGTAGGTTGTCTTTTCATTTTGCTGATGGCTTCCTTTTCTGTGCAGAAGCTTTTAAGTTTAATTAGGTCCCATTTATTTATTTCTGTTTTTATTTCCATGACCCTAGGAGATGGATCCAAAAAGATATTCCTGCAATTTATGTCAAAGAATGTTCTGCTTGCTTTCCTCTAGGAGTTTCATAGTATCTGGTCTTACATTAAGGTCTTTAATCCATTTTGAGTTTATTTTTCTGTATGAAGATAGAAAATGTTCTAATTTCATTCTTTTAAATGTAGCTGTCCAGTTTTCCCAGCACTACTTATTGAAGAGACTGTCTTTTCTCCATTGTATATTCTTGTCTCCTCTGTCATAGATTAATTGACCACAGGTGCATGAGTTTACTTCTGGGCTTTCTATCCTGTTCCATTGATCTATATGTCTGTTTTTGTGCCAGTACCGTACTGGTTTTTTTAATATTTTAATTTTATTGGAGTATAGTTGATTTACAGTGTTGTATTATTTTCAAGTATATAGCAAAGTGATTCAGTTAGCCATACATATATATATATATATATATATATATATTCATTCTTTTTTAGATTCTTTTCTCATACAGATTATCACGGAATATTGAGTAGACTTCTCTGTGCTACACAGTAGGTCTTTGTTGGTTATCTATCTTATATATAGTAGTGTGTGTATGTTCATCCCAAGCTCCTGATTTATCCCTCCCACACCTCCAGTTTTCCCCTTTGGTAACCGTAAGTTTGTTTTTTGATATCTGTTAAGTCTGTTTCTGTTTTGTAAATAAGTTCATTTGTATCTTTTAAAACTTAGATTCCAGGGCTTCCCTGGTGGCGCAGTGGTTGGGAGTCCGCCTGCCGATGCAGGGGACGCGGGTTCATGCCCTGGCCAGGAAGATCCCACATGCCGCGGAGCGGCTGGGCCCGTGAGCCATGGCCACTGAGCCTGCACATCTGTTGCCTGTGCTCCGCAACGGGAGAGGCCACAGCAGTGAGAGGCCCGTGTACAGCAAAAAAAAAAAAAAAAAAAAAAAAAAAAAAAATTGGATTCCACATATGGGTGAAATCATATGATATTTGTTTTTCTTTATCTGACTTACTTCACTTAGTATGATAATCTCTAGGTCCATCCATTGTTGCTGCAAATGGCATTATTTCATTCTTTTTTTATGGCTGAGTAATATTGCATTGTATATATGTACTACATCTTCTTTATTCATTCGTCTGTCGATGGACATTGAGGTTGCTTCCATGTCTTGGGTATTGTAAACAGTGCTGCAGTGAATATTGGGGTGCATGTATCCTTTCAGATTATGGTTATCTCTGGATATATGCCCAGGAGTGGGATTGCAGGATCATATGGTGGTTCTATTTTATGTTTTTTAAGGCGCCTCCATACTGTTCTCCATAGTGGGTGTATCAGTTTACATTCTAACCAACAGTGTAGGAGAATTCCCTTTACTCCACACCCTTTCCAGCATTTATTGTTTGTAGACTATTTGATGATGGCCATTCTCACTGGTGTGAAGTGATACCTCATTGCAGTTTTGATTTTAATTTCTCTGATAATTAGTGATGTTGAGGATCTCTTCATGTGCTTTTTGGCCATCTGTATGTCTTCTTTGGAGAAATGTCTATTTAGAACTGCCCATTTTTTGATGGGGTTGTTTGTATTTTTGATATAGAGCTGTGTGAGCTGTTTATATATTTTGGAGATTAATCCCTTGTTGGTCTCTTTTTCAAAAGTTTTCTTCCATTCTAAGGGTTGTCTTTTCATTTTGTTGATGGTTTCCTTTGCTGTACAGAAGTTTTTAAGTTTAATTAGGTCCCAGTTGTTTACTTTTGTTTTTATTTTTATTATTCTAGGAGGTGGATCAAAAAAGATATTACTGTGATTTATGTCAAAGAGTGTTCTGCCTGTGTTTTCCTCTAAGAGTTTTACAGTATCCGGCCTTATGTTTTGGTCTTTGATCCATCTTGAGTTTATTTTTGTGTATGACGTTAGAGAATGTTCTAATTCTAATTTCATTCTTTTACAAGAGCTGTCCGGTTTTCCCAGCACCACTTATTGAAGAGACTGTCTTTTCTCCATTGTATATTCTTGGCTCCCTCATTGTAGATTAATTGCCCATAGGTGCTTGAGTTTATTTCTGGGCTTTCTATCCTGTTTCATTGATCTATATGTCTGTTTTGTGTCTGTACCATACTGTTTTGATTACTGTAGCTGTGTAGTATAGTCTGAAGTCAGGGAGCCTGATTCCTCCAGCTCCATTTTTCTTTCTCAAGATTATTTTGGCTATTTGGGGTCTTTTGTGTTTCCATACAAATTGTAGAAATTTTTGCTTTAGTTCTGTGGAAAATGCCATTGGTAATTTGATAGGGATTGCCTTGAATCTGTAGATTGCCTTGGGTAGTATAGTCATTTTGACAATATCAATTCTTCCAGTCTAAGAATATGGTATATCCTTCCATCTGTTTGTGTCATCTCCAATTTCTTTCATCAGTTTCTTATAGTTTTCAGAGTAGAAGTCTTTTGTCTCCATAGGTAGGTTTATTCCTAGGTATTTTATTCTCTTTGATGCAGTGGTAAATGGGATTGTTTCCTTAATTTCTCTTTCTGATATTTCATTGTTAGTGTATAAGAATGCAAGAGATTTCTGTGTATTAATTTTGTATCCTGCAACTTTGCCAAACTCATTGATGAGCTCTAGTAGTTTTCTGGTAATGTCTTTAGTATATTGTATGTATAGTATCATGGCATCTGCAAACAGTGACAGTTTTACTTCTTTTCCAATTTGTATTCCTTTTATTTCTTTTTCTTCTCTGATTGCCATGGCATAAAGTGGTGACAATGGACATCCTTGCCTTGCTCCTGATCTTAGAGAGAATGCTTTAAGCTTTTCACTGTTGAGAATGATGTTACCTGTGGGTTTTTCATATATGGCCTTTATTATGTTGAGGTTAGTTTCCTCTTTTCCCACTTTCTGGAGAGCTTTTATCCTCAGTGGGTGTTGAATTTTGTCAGATGTTTTTCTGCGTCTATTGAGATGATCATATGGTTTTTATTTTTTTGTTTGTTAATATGATGTATCACACTGATTTCTGGATATTGAAAAATCCTTGCATGCCTGGGTTAAACACCACTTGATCATGGTGAATGATCCTTTTAATGTATTGTTGGATTCGGATTGCTGGTATTGAGTATTTTTGCATTTATATTCATCGGTGATATTGGCCTGTAATTTTCTTTTTTGTGGTATCTTTGTCTGGTTTTGATATCAGGGTGATCATGGCCTCATAGAATGAGTTGGGAGTGTTTCTTCCTCTAAAAGTTTTTGGAAGATTTTCAGAAGTATAGGTGCTAACACTTCTCTAAATATTTGGTAGAATTTGCCTGTGAAGCCATCTGGTCCTGGACTTTTGTTTGTTGGGAGTTTTAAAATCACAGTTTCAATTTCAGTACTTGTGATTGGTCTGTTCATATTTTTTATTTCTTCCTGGTTCAGTCTTTGAAGATTGTACCTTTCTAAGAATTTGTCCCCTTCTTCTAGGTTGTTCATTTTAGTGGCACATAGTTGCTTGGAGTAGTCTCTTGTGATCTTTTATATTTCTGTGGTGTTAGTTGTAACTTCTTTTTCATTTCTAATTTTATTGATTTGAGTCTTCTCCCTTTTTTTCTTGATGAGTCTGGCTAAAATTTTATCAATTTTGTTTATCTTCTCAAAGAACCAGCTTTTAGTTTCATTGATCTTTTCTATTGTTAGTCTCTATTTCATTTACTTCTGCTCTGATCTTTATGATTTTTTTCCTTCTACTAACTTTGGGTTTTGTTTGTTCTTCTTTCTCTAGTTACTTTAGGTGTAAGTTTATGTTGTTTATTTGAGATTTTTCTTGTTTCACGAGGTAAGCTTGTGTCACTATAAACTGTCTCAGAACTGTTTTTGCTGCCTCCCATAGGTTTTGGATAGGCATATTTTAATTTATTTGTCTCTAGGTATTTTTTGATTTCCTCTTTAATTTCCTCAGTGATCCATTGATTGTTTAGTAGCATATTGTTTGTCCTCCACGTGTTTGTGTTTTTTGCAGTTTATTTTCCTTGTAGTTGATTTCTAATCTCATAGATTTGTGGTCATAAAAGATGCTTGATATTATATCAATTATCTTAAATTTACCGAGACTTGTTTTGTAGCCCAGCATGTGATCTATCCTGGAGAATGTTCCATGTGCACTTGAAAAGAATGTGTATTCTGCTGCTTTCGGGTGGAATGCTCTACAAATATCAGTTAGGCCCATCTGTCTAATGTGTCATTTAAGGCCTGTGTTTCCTTATTGATTTTCTGTCTGGATGATCTGTCCATTGATATAAGTGGGGTGTTCCCCACTATTATTTTGTTACTGTTGACTTCTTCTTTTGTGTTCATTAATATTTTGCCTTATATATTGAGGTGCTCCCGTGTTGGGTGCACATGAATTTCCAATGGTTATATCTTCTTCTTGGATTGATCCCTGATCATTACTTAGTGTCCTGCTTTGTCTTTTGTAACAGACTTTATTTTAAAATCTATTTTGTCTGACAGAAGTATTGCTACTCCAGCTTTCTTTTGATTTCTGTTTGCATGGAATACCTTTTTCTGTCCCCTCACTTTCAGTCTGTATGTGTCTCTAGGTCTGAAGTGGGTCTCTTGTAGACAGAATATATACAAGTGTTGTTTTTGTATCCATTCAGCCAGTTTATATCTTTTGGTTGGAGCATTTAATCCATTTACATTTAAGGTAATTATTGATATGTTTGTTCTTATTTCCACTTTGTTAATTGTTTTGGATTTGTTTTTGTGGGTAGTTTTTCTTCCTTTCCTCTTCTGTTGTCTTCTCTTGTGATTTGATGATTATCTTTAGTGTTGTGTTTGGATTCCAATTTCTTTTGTGTGTGTATACCTATTATAGATTTTTGGTTTGCAGTTACCATGAGGTTTTCATATAGCACTCTATATATACATGATTGTTTTAAATTGCTGATCCCTTAATTTCAAATGCATTCCAAATATCCTGCATTTGTACTCTCCTCCTCTCACAATTACTGGTTTTGATATCGTATTTGTGTGTGGATAATTTCCTACCTTTATTGTATGTTTGCCTTTACCACTGAGTTTTCCCATTTCATAATTTTCTTGTTTCTAGTTGTGGCCTTTTCTGCCTAGAAAAGTTCCTGTAGCATTTGTTGTAAAGCTGGTTTGGTGGTACTGAATTCTTTTATCTTTTGCTTGTCTGTAAAGCTTTTGACTGCTCTGTGAAATCTGAATGAGAGTCTTGGTGGGTGGAGTTATCAGTTGATAACTTTATGGGGATTCACTTGTATATTGTTGCTTTTCTTTTGTTGCTTTTAATATTTTCTCTGTCTTTAATTTTTGTCATTTTGATTACTATGTTTCTTGGCATGTTCCTCCTTGAGTTCATCCTGTATGGGACTCTGAGCTTCCTGGACTTCAGTGACTGTTTCCTTTCCTATATTAGAGAAGTTTTTAGCTATTATCTCTTCAAATATTTTCTCAGGCCCTTTCTCTCTTCTCCTTCTATGACCCCTATAATGCAAATGTTGGTGTGCTTGATGTTGTCCTAGTGGTCTCTTAAACTGTCCTCATTTCTTTTTATTTTTTCTTTATTCTGTTCAACGGCAGTGGTTTCCACCATTCTGTCTTCCAGCTCACTTATCTGTTTCCCTGCCTCATTTATTCTGCTATCAATTCCTTCTAGTGTATTTTTCATCTTAGTTATTGTATTCTTCAACTATGGTTCTTTACATTTTCTAACTCTGTGTTATAAACTTCTTTTAACTTCTCACTCTGTGATCCATTCTTTTCCCAAGTTCCTGGTTCATCTTTATGATCATTACTCTGAACTCTTTCTTGGGCAGATTGCCTGTCTCTACTTCAGTTAGTTGTTCTTCTGGGGTTTTATTTTGTTCCTTCATCTGGAACGTATTCCTCTGCTGTGTCATTTTCTCTAAATTTCTGTGTTTGCAGACTCATTTCCATAGGCTGCTGGATCGTCATTTTCTTGATTCTGGTGTCTGCCCCCTGGTGGTTGAGGATAGTCTAGAGGCTTATGCTGGCTTCTTGGTGGGAGTGGCTGGTGCCTGCCCACTGGTGGGTGGAGCTGGGTCTTGGCCCTCTGGTGGGCAGTGCTTTGTCATGGGGTTTGTCTAGAGGAGTCTGTGGGCTCAGGAAATCTTTAGGCAGCCTGTCTGATGATGGGTGGGGCTGTGTTCCAGCCCTGTTGTTTGCTTGGCCTGAGGAATTCCAGCGCTGGAACCTACAGGCTGTTGAATGGGACCAGGTCTTGGTGCCAAAATGTCAGCCTCCAGGAGGGTTCACACCAATGAATACTTCCTGTTTCATCTGCCACCGGTGTCCTTGTCCTCATAGTGAGCCCCAGCTTCCCCCAATCTCCCCAGGAGACCCTCCAAGACCAGCAAGTCGGTCTGGCCAGGCTCCTGTGGAGTTGCTGCTTTTGCCCTGGGTCCCAGTGTGCATGAGACCTTGTGTGTGCCTGCCAGAAGTGAAGTCTCTATTTCCTGCAGTCCTGTGGCCTTCAAAGTCAAGTGCTCTGGGGCTCCTCCTCCTGATGCCAGACTCCCAGGCTGGGGAGCCTAATGTGGGGCTTAGAACTCTCACTCTTGTTGGAGAACTTTAGCAATATAATTATTCTCCAGTCTGTGGGTCAGCCACCTGGGGGGGGTGGGAGCATGGAATTTGATTATATCATGAGTTTGCCCCTCCTAACATCTTGTGGTGGTTTATTCTTTATGTCTTTGGTTGTAGAATATCTTTTTTGGTAGGTTTCAGTCTTTTCTAATCAATGTTTTTTCAGCAGTTAGTTGTGATTTTGGTGTGCTTGTGAGAGGAGGTGAGCTCAAAGTCCTTCTACTCTGCTGTCTTGTCCAGGAACTCCAGCCACTTTAAAAAATCTACAGTGGCTTTTGAAGGACTCTAGCTATTTTGTGAAGAAGTGGGGAAGAATGATGAAATCCTTTATGTGCAAGCATTTGTGCTGTTACCTCAGGGAAAATAAGAAAAGAAAGGGAATGAGAGTGAGGATATGTTTCTTCAGACTTGAACTCCTCCAGCTGAGCTAGCTGTCCCAGCCATTCTGGCTGTCATGCCAGTATATCCACCCCTTCTACCACCTTCCATTCCTTTCCAGCCCCAATTCCTGACATGGGGCCTCAGGACTGTCCCTGCTTATAGGAATCAATTAGAAAATCTTCTGTTAGTTTCTGGGGCACAGGGACTTGGTCTGGTATCACCATCTAAGACCAGACAGGGCACCCAGTTTGGGCCTGGAGCCACTCCCAGGGCAAGGCAGTTTCCATCACTGTTATCTCATATAGGGGACTAAATGCAAATGACCAGCCAGCTGGGTATCTCAGACTTTAATTGGAAAGAACACAACCCTGCTGTATAGGGAGGATCCTCTACACCCCTGCTTGGCAGTACCCACAGCTGAACCAAATTGGGACCCCAGTGAAGGAAGAATACCCTGACTAAAGCACCCCTTATTAGTGCATCTTGGCAGAACTTTGAAAAGAGGAACCAGAAGACTTTGAACACAATTCAAGAAACACAGCCAAAAAAAAAAAAAATCAAATGAAGACTTTTCTTAGTTTTTCAAAAGGATTTATCAGGCCTACAGATGTCATACTAATGCAGATCCCAAGACCCTTGAAAATAATATTAGAATGGTAAGTTTGACATTTTGGGGGGCAAAGTGCCTCAGATGTCAAGAGAAAGTTGCAAAATTTAGATGGTGCATTTGGAATGAATCCTTCTCAATTGTAGATGTTGCTTTTAAAGTGTTAAACAGGGAACAATAACAGGAGAAAGAAGATGCAAAAGGCAATGCCACTTTTTTGGCAACAATATTGGGTTTCCCAGAAGGCAAGTAACCGGAAGAGAGGTAAGAGCCACTATTGGGGAAGGAACAGTGTGCGTACTAAGGAAGAAGAACATTGGAAAAGAGATTGCCTTAGGTTAAAACATAAGGAAAACAATAAAAGACGAGAGCCTGTCATATGGTAGAAAGAGAGGAACACTGTGATGAATGAAGAGGCCCAGGAACTCCCTTGGACTAGAGACATCTAATTTCCCACAGTAGCCCTGGGTAGAATTGCCAGTGGGGAACGAGCTGATTAACTTTCTGGTAGACCTCACCCTGAACTTCTTCACCAGAACAGCTTACATCAGAGTCCACCAGAACATGATGTCAGCCGGCAGACAGCACTCTTGAAAACCCCAGGAAAGGAGACAGAGCTCTTCCCCCCCCTCCATGTCTACAGGAATGTAAGACCATAAGTGTGTACTAGCGGTATTCCAGGGAAGCCCAAAAACGCACGGCCAATATGAATCCCATTAAAAAGGGATGCTAGAATTGCAAACCTCTTAGTCACCTAAATAATAATTTAAAAATATGTAAAGTAAAATGATATTTTTTTAGTAACCAGTTAGATTATCAAAGTTTAAAAATTATTTTTAATTCCAACAATGTTATGGAAAAAATAGTTTAGATTTAAAATTTTTTAATAGACTTTATTTTTTAGAACAGTTTTCGGTTCACAAAATAAAAGGGGGGGGGGTGTTGCTGGGACATCTAACCTGAAACAATATCTTCTGAGGCAAGAGGATTACTTCTCCCACAGATTAACTTGTCAAAATACCAGCCAGTGTATTCAGAAAAGGACAAAGAGAGGGCCAAACTGTGAAGATTTACTTGGATCACACCTTGGACCTGTGCTGTAGCACATTCATAATAGTACCCATTACAGGAGAAATGCCACCTTATGGTGGATTCAAAAATATAAATAATGGGGCCTAACCTAAAAAAGACCATCCAGGCACTCACTCAGAATTGCATGATTTAAATGACCCAAAGACTGCTCTCAGACATCCCCAGATGGGGAATCAACACAGAGGAACCTGCCCCACTGAGGACTGGAAAATAGACTTCACTCAAATGCCTCAAGCTGCAAGAAATTTCAAATAACCTGCTAGTGTTTGTGGATACTTTTGACGATGGGTGGTAGCATATCCCACCTGGAGAGAAAGTCTCTGAAGTGATTAGAGCCCTCCTTAGGGAAATTATCCCTTGATCTGAATTAAGGCACTGAAACTACACTCATCCTATAGACCACAACAGGAAAAAATCAAGAAAATGAATCATACGTTAAAAAGGAACATCACTGAAATATGTCAAGAGACTAATTTAACTTGGTATAAGTCCTTGCCAGTTGCCCTGCTACAGATCATTGGCTCCCAGAAGCAGGCTTAAATTAAGCTCCTTTAAAATATTGCATTGTAGGCCATTCCAGGTGTCAGCTCAGGCAGGAGAATCTATAAATTCTCTAAAAGACCTAGCAGTTTCCAGTTAGGCTAAAACTTTGTGAACTATACTAACCTCTGTGCATGAGTTTGCCTCCAACAGGTCTATTCATTTGAAGTAGATGGTAATTTCATCGTAGCTGGAGAAGTGTCAACCAGTTTGTTTAATTTTGTCCAAATAAATAGCACAGGAATCTAGTATGTTTATTGGGAACTAGAACAGAAACCCCAAGTTCAATTACCAATTAGACAACAAAGTGCTAAGGGGTTTCATCAGGTTCAAATAGTTGTAGATAAAAAATGACTGACTAAAGAGTCTAAGGAACATTCATTGCCCATGCAGGAAGTAGCCAGAACAGTCTTCATCTCTTTCCCACAAGATTGTAGAATGGACATTGACAGGGGGGAGTTGTAATAGGGAAAAAACTTCGTATTCTACTGCAAATTAATCACCAAAGGGATGTTGCCTGTAAGCTGAATTATACATAATGGCCCATCTCTGGGAACCCTGTCTCCAAGGTAATGAGCATTAAGCTCAAATACCTTTGTTTAGCTCACTGGAAACATCCTGACCAGGCCCACCTGTGAATGACTGCAGGGAGGAAGAAATTAACATATCCCCCCTGGAGGCTGACCTGAACTAGGAAATGTTTGACTTTACTCCCTCCTCTTTTAGTATAAAAGAAGCCTGAATTCTAACTGAGGCAAGATGGTTCTTTGGGACACAAATCCACCATCTTCTCAGTCTGTTGGCTTTCCAAAAGAGTCGCTATTCCCTGCGCCAAGAACCCATCTCTTGATTTATTGGCCTGTCTTGTAGCAAGCAGTATGATCTTGGACTTGGTAACAGTGTTACAAACCACCCAAAACTCAGACATTTACATACTCATGATTATGCAGTTTGGACTGGGCTTGTCAGGCCAGTGCTACTCTGAGTCATGCTGGGACTAGAACATCCAAGAAGTCTTCTTCAATCATATAACTGATGGATGCCTCAGCTGCAGTGGCTGTACATCTCTCCCTTTCTGCACACTTCCCCATGTGGCTAACTTGGGATTTGTCATAATGGTGCCGGGTTTCCAGAAGGAGCATACCAAAGGGACAAACCCAATGTGCAAGTGCCTATCAAACCACCACTTAGTTCACACCAGCAAATGTCCCATTAGCAAAAGGGTCAAATCCAAAGTTAATGCTGGAGGGGACTATACAGGACGTTAATAGCAGGAGGCAGGGTTCATTGGGACCATAAAAAACAATCGACCCAAGACACCAGTATGGGATTTCTGGTTCAAAAAATTGATACCAGTGAGTAAGTATACTAGACCAGCTTCTGACCCAGGCTCCTACAATTGATGAACAAAATCTATGTTTTGTTCTTTGAAAATAAAAATCACAGCAGAACTAATCTCTGAGAAGTTCATTTTTCTTGAGTGGACCTACTAAATCAAATGACTAGTTTGTTATTCTACTACAAACTATATGGATGACATTTAGCATTTGTTGCTCAGCTAACTTTTACTCCCTAGTTCTTTTTAGACAAGATAAATAGAATGGAAAATATGATCTGGTTTGAGTTACAGCTAGAAAATTCCATTCCTTCAGTATCAGCCTTTCTCTTGACAACCTAAATGGCTATTTCAAATTTGGTGATTAAGGATGTACTTTTACCAGAGGCTATTGCTGACGAGTTCAGACTCCGGCTCCTGACTGCACCTGTGGACGAATGAGTGTGTCATTGGCAGAGCAGCTGTAACCTCTTCCTGCAATAATCCAGCAGCTCACTGACCTAGCGCCAATTGCTGCCATGGATTTTTCTATACAGATAATTGAAAACAGCTCGTATGCCTGTATTTCATACCCATCAGCAGTGACACTGAAAAGGCCTTAATTCCTGTGAATATATCATGGTCCCTGTTGCAAACTTTAGGTTTGAGCTGAAGAAGCATTTTCCTTTCTGTGGAAGTACCAAAAAAAAAACAAAAACCAAAAACCCCCCAAAAAACAAACAAACAAAAAAACACCTAAATTCAGAGGAGCCAGGCCAAACATAATTTCAGAACTGAGATGAAAAGTTATGGATAGTGGAAATTTAAAGAGGCTTCAAGCAATGGGACTAAACACAGAAACTGAAACTGAACCTTTGCAGTATGTGGAGTACATACAGAATATCACTACAACTTAAGTATTGTCAGAGGTTTTAATGTTATGAAAGAGTCTTGAAAAGTTTGGTTCTGTAGCATCCGAGTTTAGAACTTTGGTGGTTTTCAGAAGAAGGAAGACAGTTTAAAAACAGGTAAATTTAAAATAAGACTAATCCAAAGACTTTTAAACAAATTGTTAATACACATTGAGAGTGTACGCATGCATTTCCAAAAGGACAGTACAGTGGTTTCCTCTTAAGTTTTCAATACCCGGTGACTGACGTACTATGAAACCAGACCTTAGGTCAAGCTGATGGAATTTTTTTCCATTTTCATTTCAAACTTTTTTTTAACTTTTAAATTGAAGTATAGTTGATTTACAATATTGTGTTAGTTTTAGGTGTACAGCACACTGATTTCAGAGTGTGTGTGTGTGTGTGTGTGTGTGTGTGTGTGTATATATATATATATATATATACGCCTTTTTCAGATTCTTTCTCTTGTAAGTTATTACAAAATATTAAGTATATTTCCCTGTGCTATACAGTCGGTGCTTGTTGGTTATCTGTTTTATATATAATAGTGTGAATGTTAATCCCAGCCTCCTAATTTATCCCCTCTACTTTCCGCTTTGGTAACCATGAGTTTGTTTCCTATGTCTGTGGGTCTCTATCTGTTTTGTAAATAAGTTCATTTGTATCATTTTTTTTAGATTCCACATATAAGTGATATCGTATGATATTTGTCTGTCTGACTTACTTCACTTTGTATGATAATCTCTAAATTCATCCAAGTTGCTGCAAATGGCATAATTTCTTTTTTTTTTATGGCTGAGTAATATTCTATTGTGTATATACCACATCTTCTTTATCCATTCATCTATTGATAGACATTTAGGTTGCTTCCATGTCTTGGCTAATGCAAATAGTGCTGCTGTGAACATTAGGGTGTGTGTATCTTTTCGAATTACAGTTTTCTCTGGATATATGTCCAGGAGTGGGATTGCAGGATCATATGGTAACTCTATTTTGGTTTAAGTAACCTCCATACTGTTCTCCATAGTGGCTGTACCAATTTACATTCCCACCAACAGTGCAAGAGGGTTCCCTTTTCTCCACACCCTCTCCAGCATTTATTATGTGTAAACTGTTTTATGATAGCCATTCTGACCAGTGTGAGGTGATACCTCATTTTAGTTTTGATTTGCATTTCTCCAAATAATTAGCTATGTTGAGCATCTTTTTATGTGCCTGCTGGCCATCTGTACACCTTTTTTGGAGAAATATCTATTTAGATCTTCTGCCCATTTTTTGGGCTGTTTTGTTTGTTTGTTTGATATTGAGCTGTATGAGATGTTCATATATTTTGGAAATTAATCCCTTGTCGGTTGCATCATTTAGAAATATTTTCTCCCATTCTGTAGGTTGTTTTTTCGTTTTTTTTATAGTTTACTTTGCTATGCTAACGCTTTTAAGTTTTAATTAGGTCCAATTTGTTTATTTTTGCTTTTACTTTCATTACTCTAGGAGGTGGATCCAAAAAGATATTGCTGTGATTTTTGTCAAAGAGTGTTCTGCCTATGTCTTCTCTAGGAGTTTTATAGTATTTGTTCTTACATTTAGGTCTTTGATCCATTTTGAGTTTATTTTTGTGTATGGTGTTAGGGAGTGTTCTAATTTCATTCTTTTACATGTAGCTTTCTAGTTTTCCCAGCACCACTTATTGAGGAGACTGTCTCTTCTCCATTGTATATTCTTGCCTCCTTTGTCATAGATTAATTGACCATAGGTGCGTGGGTTTATTTCTGGGTTTTCTATCCTGTTTCATTGAACTATATGTCCGTTTTTGTGCCAGTAACATACTGTTTTGATTACTGTACCTTTGTAATATAGTCTGAAGTGAGGGAGCCTGATTCCTCCAGCTTCCTTTTTCTTAAGATTGCTTTGGCTATTCGGGATCTTTTGTGTTTCCATACAAACTTAAAAATTTTTTGTTCTAGTTCTGTGAAAAATGCCATTGGTAATTTGATAAGGATTATATTGAATCTGTAGATTGCCTTGGGTAATATGGTCATTTTAACAATCTTGATACTTCCAATCCAAGAACACAGTATATCTTTCCATCTGTTTGTGTCATTTTCGATTCCTTTCATCAGCAACTTTTAATTTTCAGAGTACAGGTGTTTTGCCTCCTGTACAGGTATGTTTATTGCTAGGTATTTTATTCTTGTTGATGTGATGATAAATGGGATTGTTTCTGTAATTTCTCTTTCTGATCTTTTGTTGTTAGTGTATAGAAATGCAAAAGATTTCTGTTTATTAATTTTGTATCCTGCAACTTTACCAAATTCATTGATGAGTTCTGTAGTTTTCTGGTAGCATCTTTAGGATTTTCTATGTATAATATCATGTCATTTGTGAACAGTGACAGTTTTACTTCTTCTTTTCCAGTTTGTATTCCTTTTATTTCTTTTTCTTCTCTGAATGCCATGGCTAGAACATCCAAAGCTAGGTTGAATGAACATGGTGAGCATGGGCACCCTTGTCTTGTTCCTGATCTTAGAGGAAATGCTTTCAGTTTTTCAGCATTGAGAATTATGTTAGCTGTGGGTTTGTCATATATGGCCTTTATAATGTTGAGGTATGTTCCCTCTATGCCCACTTTCTGGAGAGTTTTTATCGTGAATGGATGTTGAATTTTATCAAAAGATTTTTCTGCATCTATTGAGATAATCATATGGTTTTTATTCTTCAATTTGTTAATGTGAAAAATCCTTACATCCCTGGGATATCATGGTCATGGTGTATGATCCTTTTAATGTATTGTTCGATTCAGTTTGCTAGTACTTTGTTGAGGCTTTTTGTGTCTATGTTCATTGATGATATTAGCCTGTAACTTTCTTTTTTTGTGATGTCTTTGGTTTTGTTATCAGGGTGATAGTGGCATCATAGAATGAGATCAGCAGTATTCCTTCCTCTGCAAATTCCAGAATAGTTTCAGAAGTACAGGTGTTAACACTTCTCTAAATGTTTGGTAGAATTTGCCTGTGAAGCCATCTGGTCCTGGACTTTTGTTTGTTGGGAGTTTTTAAATCACAGATTCAATTTCAGTACTTGTAGTTGGTGTGTTCATATTTTATGTGTATTTCTAGTTCAGACTTCAGAGATGGTAACTTTCTAAGAATTTGTCCATTTCTTCTAGCTTGTCCATTTTATTGGTGTATAGTTGCTTGTAGCAGTCTCTTGTGATCCTTTGTATTTCTGTGGTGTCGGTTGCAACTTTTCCTTTTTCATTTCTAGTATTGATTTGGGCCCTCTCCTTTTTTTCTTGAGGAGTCTGGCTAAAGTTTTATCAATTTTGTTTATTTTTTCAAGGAACCAACTTCTAGTTTCATATTTTCTATTATTTTATTAGTCTCTTTCATTTATTTCTGCTCTCACCTTTATGATTTCTTCTGCTAACTTTGGGTTTGGTTGTTCTTTCTCTAGTTGATTTAGGTGTAAGGTTAGGTTGTTTGAGATTGTTCTTGTTTCCTGAGGTAAACTTGTATCCCTATAGACTTACCTTTTAGAACTGCTTTTGCTGTGTCCCATAGGCTTTGTATCATTGTGTTTTCATTTTCATTTTTCTTTCAGTATTTTTGATTTCCTCTTTGATTTCTTCAGGGATCTATTGGTTATTTAGTAACATATTTTTTAACCTCCACATGTTTATGTTTTTTACAGTTTTTTTTC
This sequence comes from Tursiops truncatus, assembly GCF_011762595.2. Lineage (NCBI taxonomy): Eukaryota > Metazoa > Chordata > Mammalia > Artiodactyla > Delphinidae > Tursiops > Tursiops truncatus. The sequence continues at coordinate 89,479,709 of NC_047042.1, forward strand.
CTGTAATTGATTTCTAATCTCATAATGTTGTCATTGGAAAAGATGCTTGATAAGTTTTCAATTTTCTTAAATTTACCAAGGCTTGATTTGTGACCCAAGATGTGATCTATCCTGGAGAAGGTTCCATGTGCACTTGAGAAGAAAGTGTATTCTGCTGCTTTTGGATGGAATGTCCTATAAATATCAATTAAATCTATCTGGTCTAATGTGTCATTTAAGGCTTGTGTTTCCTTATTGATTTCCTGTCTGGATGATCTGTCCATTGGTGTAAGTCGGGTGTTAAAGTCCCCCACTATTAATGAATTACTATCGATTTCTCACTGTATGTCTGATAACATTTGCCTTATGTATTGAGGTGCTCCTAGGTTGGGTGCATATATATTTACAATGGTTATATCGTCTTGGATTGATCCCTTGATTGTTACTTAGTGTCCTTCTTTGTCTCTTGTAACAGTCTTTATTTTAAGGTCCGTTTTCCTGATAAAAGTATTGCTACTCCAGCTTTCTTCTGCTTTACATTTGCATGGAATACCTTTTTCTATCCCCTCACTTTCAGTCTGTATGTGTCTCTAGGTCTGAAGTGGGTCTCTTGTTGAAAGCATATATATGGGTTTTTGTCTTTATTCAGCCAACCTGTCTTTTGGTTGGAGCATTTAATTCGTTTACATTTCAGGTAATTATCAATAGGTAGGTTTTTATGACTATTTTTGTTAATTGTTTTGGATTTGCTTTTGTAGGTATTTTTACCCCTTTCCCTTTTGTTCTCTTTTCTTGTGGTTTGTTGTGTTTGGATTCCTATTTTTTGCGTGCATATCTATTATAGATTTTTGATTTGTGGTTAACGTGAGATTTTGATATAACAGTCTATCCATGCATGATTTAAGTTGCTGATCTCTTAATTTCAAATGCATTTCTTTTTCTATAATTAATTTTTATTGGAATGTAGTTGCTTTACAATGTTGTGTTAGTTTCTACTGTACAGCAAAGTGAATAAGCTATACGTATAAATATATCCCCTCATTTTTGGATTTCCTTCCCATTTAGGTCACCACAGAGCACTGAGTTCCCTGAGCTCTACAGCAGGTTCTCATTAGTATCTATTTTATACACAGTATCAATAGTGTATATATGTCAATCCAAATCTCCCAGTTCATCCTACCTCCTTCCCTTTCCCCCCTTGGTGTCCATACGTTTGTTCTCTACAACTGTATCTCTATTTCTGTTTTGCAAATAAGATCATCTATACCATTTTTCTAGATTCCACATATATGCATTAATATACAATATTTGTTTTTCTCTGGCTGACTTATTTCACTCTGTATGGTCCATCCATGTCTCTACAGATGACCCAATTTCATTCCTTTCTACAACTGAGTAATATTCCATTGTATATATGTACCACATCTTCTTTATTCATTCCTCTACTGATGGACATTTAGGTTGCTTGCATGTCATGGCTATTGTAAATAGTGCCTCAATGAACATTGGGGTGCATGTGTCTTATTTATTTAGGCTGTGCCAGGTCTTCATTGTGGCATGCTGGATCTTTAATTGCACCATGCATACGTCTTAGTTGCAGCATGCAGACTTCTTAGTTGCAGCATGCAGACTTCTCATTTGCAGCATGCAGACTCTTAGTTGTGGCATGTGGACTATTGCAGCATGCATGTGGGATCTAGTTCCCCAACCAGGGATTGAACCTGGGTCCCCTGCATTGAGAGCATGGAGTCTTACCCACTGGACCACCAGGGAAGTCCCACACGTGTCTCTTTGACTTATGGTTTTCTCTGGGTATATGCCCAGTAGTGGGATTGCTGGATCATATGGTAGTTCTATTTTTAGTTTTTTAAGGAAGCTCCATAATGTTTTCCACAGTGGCTGTATTGCTTTACATTCCGACCAACAGTGTAAGAGGGTTCCCTTTTCTCCACACTCTCTCCAGCATTTATTGTTTGTAGATTTTTTGATGATGGCCGTTCTGACCAGTGTGAGGTGATACCTCATTGTGGTTTTGATTTGCACATCTCTGATAATTAGCGATGTTGAGTATCTTTTCGTGTGCCTGTTGGCCATCTGTATGTCTTCTTTGGAGAAATGTCTGTTTAGTTCTTCCACCCATTGTTTGATTGGATTGTTTGTTTTTTTGATATTGAGCTCCATGAGCTGTTTGTATATTTTAGAGATTAATCTTTTGTCAGTTGATTCATTTGCAAATATTTTCTCCCATTCTGAGGGTTGTCTTTTGGTCTTGTTTATGGTTTCCTTTGCTGTGCAAAAGCTTTGAAGTTTCATTAGGTCCCATTTGTTTAGTTTTGTTTTTATTTCCATTTCTCTAGGAGGTGGGTCAAAAAGGATCTTGCTGTGATTTATGTCAGAGTGTTCTGCCTATGTTTTCCTCAAAGAGTTTGATATTTTATGCCCTCACATTTAGGTCTTTAATCCATTTTGAGCTTATTTATGTGTATGGTGTTAGGGAGTGTTCTAATCTCATACTTTTACATGTAGCTGTCCAGTTTTCACAGCACCACTTACTGAAGAGGCTGTCGTTTCTCCACTGTACATTCCTGCCTCCTTTATCAAAGATAAGGTGACCATATGTGCGTGGGTTTATCTCTGGGCTTTCTATCCTGTTCCATTGATCTATCTTTCTGTTTTTGTGCCAGTACCATACTGTCTTGATTACTGTAGGTTTGTAGTATAGTCTGAAGTCAGGGAGCCTGATTCCTCCAGCTCCATTTTTCGTTCTCAAGATTGCTTTGGCTATTCGGGATCTTTTGTGTTTCCATACAAATTGTGAAGTTTTTTGTTCTAGCTCTGTGGAAAATGCCAGTGGTAGTTTGATAGGGATTGCATTGAATCTGTAGACTGCTTTGGGTAGTAGAGTCATTTTCACAATGTTGATTCTTCCAATCCAAGAAGATGGTATATCTCTCCATCTATTTGTATTATCTTTAATTTCTTTCATCAGTGTCTTATAATTTTCTGCATACAGGTCTTTTGTCTCCTTAGGTAGGTTTATTCCTAGATATTTTATTCTTTTTGTTGCAATGGTAAATGGGAGTGTTTTCTTGATTTCACTTTCAGATTTTTCATCATTAGTGTATAGGGATGCCAGAGATTTCTGTGCATTAATTTTGTATCCTGCTACTTTACCAAATTCATTGATTAGTTCTAGTAGTTTTCTGGTAGCATCTTTAGGATTCTCTATGTATAGAATCATGTCATCTGCAAACAGTGACAGCTTTACTCTTCTCTTCCGATTTGGATTCTTTTTATTTCCTTTTCTTCTCTGATTGCTGTGGCTAAAACTTCCAAAACTATGTTGAATAAGAATGGTGAGAGTGGGCAACCTTGTCTTGTTCCTGATCTTAGTGGAAATGGTTTCAGTTTTTCACCATTGAGGACGATGTTGGCTGTGGGTTTGTCATATATTGGCTTTATTATGTTGAGGAAAGTTCCCTCTATGCCCACTTTCTGCAGCGTTTTTATCATAAGGTGTTGAATTTTGTTGAAAGGTTTCTCTGCATCTATTGAGATGATCATATGGTTTTGATATTTCAATTTGTTAATATGGTGTATCACGTTGATTGATTTGCGTATATTGAAGAATCCTTGCATTCCTGGAATAAACCCCACTTGATCATGGATTCTGTTTGCTAGTATTTTGTTGAGGATTTCTGCATCTATGTTCATCAGTGATATTCGCCTGTAGTTTTCTTTCTTTGTGACATCTTTGTCTGGTCTTGGTATCAGGGTGATGGTGGCCTCGTAGAATGAGTTTGGGAGTGTTCCTCCCTCTGCCATATTTTGGAAGAGTTTGAGAAGGATAGGTGTTAGCTCTTCTCTAAATGTTTGATAGAATTCGCCTGTGAAGCCATCTGGTCCTGGGCTTTTGTTTGTTGGAAGATTTTTAATCACAGTTTCAATTTCAGTGCTTGTGATTGGTCTGTTTATATTTTCTATTTCTTCCTGATTCAGCCTTGGCAGGTTGTGCATTTCTAAGAATTTGTCCATTTCTTCCAGGTTGTCCATTGTATTGGCACAGAATTGCTTGTAGTAATCGCTTATGGTCTTTTGTATTTTTGCAGTGTCAGTTGTTACTTCTCTTTTTCATTTCTAATTCTATTGATTTTAGTTCTCCCTTTTTTTCTTGATGAGTCTGGCTAATGGTTTATCAGTTTTGTTTATCTTCTCAAAGAACCAGCTTTTAGTTTTATTGATCTTTGCTATCGTTTCTTTCATTTGTTTTTCGTTTATTTCTGATCTGATCTTTATGATTTCTTTCCTTCTACTAACTTTGGGGATTTTTTGTTCTTCTTTCTCTAGTTGCTTTAGGTGCAAGGTTAAGTTGTTTATTCAAGATGTTTCCTGTTTCTTAAGGTAGGATTGTATTGCTATAAACTTCCCTCTTATAATTGCTTTTGCTGCATCCCATAGGTTTTGCATCTTCATGTCTCCATTGTCATTTGTTTCTAGGTATTTTTTTATTTCCTCTTTGATTTCTTCAGTGATCACTTCGTTATTAAGTAGTGTATTGTTTAGCCTCCATGTGTTTGTATTTCTTACAGATCTGTTCCTGTAATTGATATCTAGTCTCGTAGCGTTGTGGTCATAAAAGATACTTGATATGATTTCAGTTTTCTTAAATTTACCAAGGCTTGGGCTTCCCTGGTGGCGCAGTGGTTGAGAGAGTCCGCTTGCCGATGCAGGGGACATGGGTTCGTGCCCTGGTCCAGGAAGATCCCACATGCCGCGGAGTGGCTAGGCCCGTGAGCCATGGCTGCTGAGCCTGTGCTTCCAGAGCCTGTGCTCCGCAACGGGAGAGGCCACAACAGTGAGAGGCCCGTGTACCACAAAAAAAGAAAAAAAAAATTTACCAAGGCTTGATTTGGGACCCAAGATATGATCTATCCTGGAGAATGTTCCATGAGCACTTGAGAAAAATGTGTATTCTGTTGTTTTGGGATGGAATGTCCTATAAATATCAATTAAGCCCATCTTGTTTAATGTATCATTTAAAGCTTGTGTTTCCTTATTTATTTTCATTTTCGATGATGTGTCCATTGGTGAAAGTGGGGTGTTAAAGTCCCCTACTGTGAATGTGTCGATTTCCCCTTTTATGGCTGTTAGTATTTGCCTTATGTATTGAGGTGCTCCTATATTGGGGGCATAAATATTTACAATTGTTATATCTTCTTCTTGGATCAATCCCTTGATCATTATGTAGTGTCCTTCTTGTCTCTTGTAATACTCTGTATTTTAAAGTCTATTTTGTCTGATATGAGAATTGCTACTCCAGCTTTCTTTTGATTTCCATTTGCATGGAATATCTTTTTCCATCCCCTCACTTTCTGTCTGTATGTGTCCCTAGGTCTGAAGTGGGTCTCTTGTAGACAGCATATATATGGGTCTTGTTTTTGTATCCATTCAGCCAGTCTGTGTCTTTTGGTGGGAGCATTTAATCCATTTACATTTAAGGTAATTATCAATATATATGTTCCTGTTCCCATTTTCTTAATTGTTTTGGGTTTGTTATTGTAGGTCTTTTCCTTCTCTTGTGTTTCTTGCCTAGAGAAGTTCCTTTAGCATTTGTTGTAAAGCTGGTTTGGTGGTGCTGAACTCTCTCAGCTTTTCCTTGTCTGTAAAGCTTTTAATTTCTCCATCAAATCTGAATGAGATCCTTGCTGGGTAGAGTAATCTTGGTTGTAGGTTTTTCTTCTTCATCACTTTAAATATGTCCTGCCAGTCCCTCCTGGCTTGCAGAGTTTCTGCTGAAAGATCAGCTGTTAACCTTATGGGGATTCTCTTGTGTGTTATTTGTTGTTTTTCCCTTGCAGCTTTTTTTTTTTTTTTTTTTTTTGTGGTACGCAGGCCTCTCACTGTTGTGGCCTCTCCCGTTGTGGAGCGCAGGCTCCGGACGCGCAGGCTCAGCAGCCATGGCTCATGGGCCTAGCCGCTCCGCAGCATGTGGGGTCTTCCCAGACCTGGGCACAATCCCGTGTCCCCTGTATTGGCAGGCGGGCTCTCAACCACTGTGCCACCAGGGTAGCCCCCCTTGCTGCTTTTAATATGTTTTCTTTGTATTTAATTTTTTATAGTTTGATTAATATGTGTCTTGGTGTGTTTCTCCTTTGATTTATCCTGTATGGACTCTCTGTGCTTCCTGGACTTGATTAACTGTTTCCTTTCCCATATTAGGGAAGTTTTCAACTATAATCTCTTCAAATATTTTCTCAGCCCCTTTCTTTTTCTCTTCTTCTTCTGGGACCCTTATAATTCGAATGTTGGAGCATTTAATGTTGTCCCAGAGGTCTCTGAGACTGTCCTCAGTTCTTTTCATTCTTTTTTCTTTATTCTGCTCTGCAGTAGTTATTTCCACTATTTTATCTTCCAGGTGACTTATCCGTTCTTCTGTCTCAGTTATTCTGCTATTGATCCCTTCTAGAGTATTTTTAATTTCATTTATTGTGGTGTTCATCATTGCTTGTTTCCTCTTTAGTTCTTCTAGGTCCTTGTTAAATGTTTCTTGCATTTATTCTATTTCCAAGATTTTGGATCATCTTTACTATCATTATTCTGAATTCTTTTTCAGGTAGACTGCCTATTTGCTCTTCATGTGTTAGGTCTGGTGCATTTTTATCTTGCTCCTTCATCTGCTGTGTGTTTCTCTGTCTTCTCATTTTGCTTATCTTACTGTGTTTGGGGTCTCCTTTTTGCAGGCTGCAGTTCTTAATTCCCGTTGTTTTTGGTGTCTGCCCGCAGTGGCTAAGTTTGGTTCAGTGGGTTGTGTAGTCCTTCTGGTGGAGGGGACTAATGCCTGTGTTCTGGTGGATGAGGCTGGATCTTGTCTTTCTGGTGGGCAGGTCCACGTCTGGTGGTGTGTTTTGGGGTGTCTGTGGACTTACTATGATTTTAGGCAGCCTCTCTGCTAATGGGTGGGGTTGTGTTCCTGTCTTGCTAGTTGTTTGGCATAGGGTGTCCAGCACTGTAGCTTGCTGGTCGCTGAGTGAAGCTGGGTGTTGGTGTTGAGATGGAGATCTCTGGGAGATTTTTGCCGTTTGATATTACGTGGAGCTGGGAGGTCTCTTATGGACCAGTGTCCTGAAGTTGGCTCTCCCATGTCAGCGGCACAGCACTGACTCCTGGCTGCAGCACCAAGAACCTTTCATCCACACGGCTCAGAATAAAAGGGAGGAAAAGTAGAAAGAAAGAAAGAGAGAGAGGGAGAGAGAGAGAGAGAAAGAAAGAAAGAGAAGGAAAGAAAGAAAGAAAGAAGGTAAGAGGATAAAATAAAATAGTTATTAAAGTAAAAAATAATTATTAAGAAAAAAAATTTTTTTAAGTAATAAAAAAACAAAAATGGACGCACAGAACCCTAGGACAAATGGTGAAAGCAAAGCTATACAGACAAAATCTCACACAGAAGCATACACGTACACACTCACAAAAAGCAGAAAAGGCGAAAAAATAATATATCTTGCTCCCGAAGTCCACCTCCTCAATTTGGGATGATTCGTTGTCTATTCAGGTATTCCACAGATGCAGGTACATCAAGTTGATTGTGGAGCTTTAATCCGCTGCTCCTGAGGCTGCTGGGAGAGATTTCCCTTTCTCTTCTTTGTTCTCACAGCTCCCTGGGCTCAGCTTTGGATTTGGCCCCACCTTTGCGTGTAGGTCGCCTGAGGGCGTCTGTTCTTCGCTCAGACAGGACGGGGTTAAAGGAGCCGCTGATTCGGGGGCTCTGGCTCACTCAAGCCGGGGGTAGGGAGGGGCACGGCGTGAGGGGCGGGCCTGCGGCGGCAGAGGCTGCGTGACGTTGCACCAGCCTGAGGCGCGCCGTGTGTTCTCCCTGGGGGAGTTGTCCCTGGTTCCTGGGACCCTGGCAGTGGCGGGCTGCACAGGCTCCCGGAGGAGGGGTGTAGATAGTGACCTGTGCTCGCACACAGGCTTCTTGGTGGCGGCGGCAGCAGCCTTAGCATCTCATGCGCGTCTCTGGGGTCTGCGCTGATTGCCGCGGCTCGCGCCTGTCTCTGGAGCTCCTTTAAGCAGCGCTCTTAATCCGCTCTCCTCGTGCACCAGGATTCAAAGAGGGAAGAAAAAGTCTGTTGCCTCTTAGGCAGGTCCAGACTTTTACCCGGACTCCCTCCCGTCTAGCCGTGGAGCACTAACCCCTTCAGGCTGTGTTCACGCCGCCAACCCCAGTCCTCTCCCTGGGATCCGACCTCCGAAGCCCGAGCCTCAGCTCCCAGCCCCGCCCACCCCGGCGGGTGAGCATACAAGCCTCTCGGGCTGGTGAGTGCCGATCGGCACCGATCCTCTGTGCGGGAATCTCTCTACTTTGCCCTCCGCATCCCTGTGGCTGTGCTCTCCTCCGCGGCTCCGAAGCTTACCCCCTCCACCACCCGCAGTCTCCGCCTGCGAAGGGGCTTCCTAGTGTGTGGAAACCTTTCCTCCTTCACAGCTCCCTCCCACTGGTGCAGGTCCTGTCTCTATCCTTTTGTCTCTGTTTATTTTTTCTTTTGCCCTACCCAGGTATGTGGGGAGTTTCTTGCCTTTTGGAAGGTCTGAGGTCTTCTGCCAGCGTTCAGTGGGTGTTCTGTAGGAGTTGTTCCATGTATAGATGTATTTCTGATGTATCTGTGGGGAGGAAGGTGATCTCCGCGTCTTACTCTTCCGCCATCTTCCCCTTCTCCTTTCCAAAAAATTTTTAATAAAAAAAAAATTTAAAAACAATTAAAAAACAACAGAACAAAAGAAAACATTAAAAAATAGCAATAATAATAATTTCCTGGGGTCTCAGCTTTCAGTATCCTTGCCCCCACTGTGAGTCACAGCCAACCTCCGCCTCCCTAGGAGGCCCTCCAGCACCTCTAGGTAGGTCTCTGGACCTGCTGTGGGTGCAGCTCTTACTCTGACCTGGCCCAACTCTTGCATGTGCTTGCCTCCATAGATCGGTATCAGCTGTGGGAACACTCATTGTCCGTTCAGATATTCCGTATATGCAGGGTTTACCATGCTGATCACAGGGATTTAATCTGTGGCATGTGCAGCTGCATGGAAAGATTTTTGTTCTTCTTCCTTAGTCAGCTCACCCCTGGGGCTCAGCTGTGGTTTTAGCCCCAGCTCTGTATTTTGGCCACCCACAGCGGTCTGCTCCTGAGGCTACCTTGGAGCACTCGGGTCTGCCCCGCTGAAGACAGGACATGGAGGTGGCATGGCTGCTGGGATCACAGGAGCCCCAGGGGTGACAGGTGAGTTGGGGGGGTAGCCAGTGGCCGTGAAATATCTGGTCCCACTAGTGAGGATGTGTGCTGGGCAGCTGACGGCCATAGGAGTGAGCCTTTCCTAGTGCCTGGTGGCCATTAGGAGAGGATCAGCCTTGGTGGAGGCCTTTCCTAGTACCTGCAGGCAGGTACTCTCAGCAGGCATGAGAAGGCCAGCCCTCGTAGGGGCTTTTCCTGGTGCCTGGTGGCAGACGTGTGTGTCTCAAATGCATTTCAAATATCCTCCGTTTGTACTCTCCTCCTCTCAAAATTACTGGTTTTGATAGCATATTTGTGTGTGAATGATTTCCTACCTTTACTGTATGTTTGCCTTTACGGGTGAGCTTTCCCATTTCATAATTTTCTTATATCTAGTTGTGGCATTTTCTTTTCTGCCGAGGAAAGTTCCTTTAGCATTTGTTGTAAAGCTGGTTTGGTGGTGCTGAATTCTTTTAGTTTTTGCTTTTCTGTAAAGCTTTTGATTTATTTGTCAAATCTGAGAGCCTTGTTGGGTAGAGTTTTCTTGGTTGTAAGTTTTTCCCTTTCATCTCTTTAAATATATCATGCCACTCCCTTCTGGCCTGCAGAGTTTCTGCTGAAAAATCAGCTGATAGTCTTATGGGGGTTCCCTTGTATGTTATTTTTTGCTTTTCTCTTGTTTCTTTACATGTTTTCTCTTTGTCTTTAATTTTTGTCAGTTTGATGATTATGTGTCTTGGTGTGTTCCTCCTTGTGTTCATCCTGTATGGGACTCTGTGCTTCCTGGACTTTGGTGACTGTTTCTTTTCCCATGTTAGGAAATTTTTCAGCTATTATCTCTTCAAATATTTTTTCAGGCTCTTTTCTCTCCCTCTTCTCCTTCTGGGACCCCTATAATGCAAATGTTGGCGCATTTGACATCCCAGAGGTCTCTTAAACTGTCCTCATTTTTTTTCATTCTTTTTTCTTTATTCTGTTCCATGGCAGTGATTTCCACCACTCTGTCTTCCAGCTCACTTATCCATTCTTCTGCCTCATTTATTCTACTATTGATTCCTTCTAGTGTATTTTTTCATTTCAGTTATTGTATTCTTCAACTCTTTTTTGCTCTTTATATATTCTCTTTGCTAAAAATTTCTTGTAACTTGTCAGTCTGTGCATCCATTCCTTTCCCAAGTTCCTGGTTCATCTTTATGATCATTACTCTGAACTCTTTCTTGGGTAGACTGCCTATGTCCACTTCACTTAGTTCTTCTGGGTTTTTATTTTGTTCCTTCACCTGGGACATATTCCTTTGCACACTCATTTTGTTTAAAATTCTATTTGTATTTTTATGTATACAGTGGGTTAGTTATGTGTGTTGACCTTGGAGAAGTCACCCTCTGTAGGGGATGTCCTGTGTGCCCCAGCAGTACACTCTCTCTTACCATCTAGGGCCAGGGACCAGCTAGTTCCACTGTAGGTGCTGACCTGTGTTTGCAGACTCAGTTCCACAGGCTGGCAGATCATGCTTTTCTTGCTTCTGGTGTCTGCCCCCTGGTGGGTGAGGCTGGTCTAGAGGCTTGTGCAGGCTTCTTGGTGGAGGGGCTGGTGCCTGTCCACTGGTGGGTGGGTGCAGCTGGGTCTTGGCCCTCTGGTGGTGGTGACACCCTCTGTGTCAATGGGTGTGTCTAGAGGTAGCTGTGGGCTCAAGAATTCTTTAAGGCAGCCTGTCTGCTGATGACTGGGGCTGTATTCCACCCTGTTGGTTGTTTGGCCTGAGGTGTCCCAGCACGGGAGCCAGCAGGCTGTTGGGTGGGGCCAGGTGTCCATGCCAATGGCCCAAGATGGCTGCATGCAGCCAGAGTTCGTGTAGGTAAACACTCCCTGCTATGTCCACTGCCAGCTTTCATGATACCAGCGAGAGCCACAGCCAACCCCTGTCTCCACAGGAGACCCTCTGACACCAGCAGGTAGGTCTGGCCCAGGCTCCTATAGAGTCACTGCTCCCCCAGGCCTGTGGAGCTCCTACAATCAAACCCACTGGCGCTGGGGGCTTCTGCTCCCAGTGCCAGACTCCTGGGCTGGGGAGCCTGGCATGGGGTTCAGAGCTCTCACTGCTGTGGGAGAACTTCTGCAGTATCATTCTCCTGTTTGTGGGTCACCCATCCAGGTAGTATGGGATTTGATTGTATTGCAGATGTGCCCCTCCTACCGTTTTGTTGTGGTTTCTTCTTTGTGTCTTTGCATGTAGAATGCCTTTTTTTTTTTTGGTGGATTTGGCCTTTTTTATTGATGGTTGCTCAGCCTTCGGTTATGATTTTGGTGTGCTCATGAGAAGAGGGTAGCTCAAGGCCCTTCTACTCCACCATCTTGTCTCTCTCCTCTCCATTTCAAACTTTTTGGTGTATTTCTTGCACATTTTTTTCTCAGTCTAAGTTTTCAGAGTTGTACCTTATCACTGTCAAAGTTTTATATCTTTAATTTTAAAGACATGCTTACAAGCTACAGGGAATAAAAAGGACTGAGGCAAACTTAATGTTAGGACTTCAATGTCAAACTAACTGGATTTAATGAATTAACTGCTCCAAGGTGAGAGCATTTTACCTGTCCCCTGCCCCACAGTGCGAAGAACAGGGCTAGAGATATGATAATATGCATTTCTTCAATGTAATCATCCCCAACATATTTTCATAGGTGTAACTTACTGAGTTCTTACTACGTGCTAGGCATTGTTCTAAATATTTTTCTAGCAATATCTCATTTAATGTCCATAACAATTCCATTTGGTTGTTGGTGGTGTTTTCTATATTTCTGATGAGAAAACTGAGGTTCCGAAAGAGAGAGCTACGTGAACAAGTTCACCCAGTTTCTAACCAGCAACATAGGTGCCAAATCCATGACTGTCCACACTGGTTCAGGAAATGCCAAGCAGAAAACAAACCCACCATGACCTAATTAGATCGAGCGGTGAAGGAGAAACATCCTTCCTTGTTATCAAGACCATATCCTCCATGTAGTTGTAACACATAATGGACATTAAGCATCCGTCCCCTGTGTAAGTTCTGGTCCTTTCCATCTGTATGAAACTGAGCTAATTATCTTTACACCTTTGAAGTGATAGCCTGTAGATTTGAGGAACTAGCAACCCGTGTCTTGCTGTATCGATCTCTGGGAATAAACACACACAGAAAATTCCAAGGATTGAATCCTACAACAGGTGTGGGGTTGAAGCCGTGGATGTCTTATAAAAAGACATTTTAGATTTTTTTTTAAACATCTTTATTGGAGCATAATCGCTTTACAATGGTGTGTTAGTTTCTGCTTTATAACAAAGTGAATCAGTTATACATATACACATGTTCCCATATCTCTTCCCTCTTGCATCTCCCTCCCTCCCACCCTCCCTATCCCACCCCTCCAGGTGGTCACACACCACCGAGCTGATCTCCCTGTGCTGTGCGGCTGGGGCAAATACTACTCAAATGGTAAATTTGGGGGGAGGCTTTAGCAGTTTCCAAAGTGAGGGCTTTGAACAGTGATCATTTTGACACTTTTTCATCTTTATAATGAATCGTCTATAAAAAAGATTCCCATCAGAGAATCCCACCACTTGAGAGAAGAAAGAGGCCCAGAGACCATCAGTTGTACAGTCTTGTTTACAGATTAGGAAACTCGGGCCCAGGGAAGGCAAGAAACATACCTGGCTCCTCTGGAGCAGAGCTGGGGCTGGAATCCAGTGTATTCTCTTCTACCACGAGTATCTGTTTCATCCTCATAGCCCCTTCAGCTGGAATCTAAAGCATTTGAACATTGCATGTGACACATGTTGCAGATGAGAAGTCCCTGAGCTTTGGTGAACTCTCCCTGTCACTAGTTAGCTATGTGATCTTGGGCAGTGTTTTAATCTCTTGGAAGCCACAGTTTTCTCCTCTGCACGGTGCAGTTGCTGGACTTGCTATCTGGAGTCATTTTACTACCCTAACATGTGACTCTGTGATTTTAATCTATCCGTGAATGAACTTCTACTTTTCACAAAGCACATGATCTTCTTTTTCCTCATTAAGATTCTCTGCATTTCTAATGAAAAATGACTTTGGAACCAGAATTCCAAAGACAGACAAGCTCTAAGTAAAAGATAAGAGAGACATTTTCAGATATGCAAGAACTCAAAAATTTATTTCCCTAGTTCCTAGTTTTAATAAGCAATTTGTGGCTATACTTCAGCACACCAAGAAACTAAGATACATGTGGGCATCAAGAAGTGACAAGACAAATGCAGAAGCCCAGAAGGAGAACGTCCTAAGGAGATAATTGGTCAGTTCATCAGAATTAGAACAGGAAGCCAGTGGACTCTGAGAAGGATGCCTTCACGAGAAAGAATGGAATGGATTCCAAGAAATATCAGGGAGCTAGATGATACTAGGGACGTATTTTTTAAAAATTACGTGTGTATGTGTGTGTTTTATCTTTCAACAAGAACAGAGATAAATAATGAACACCAAGAGAAAGAAATTCATAAAAACAAAATCGAAGAGTCTAAATATGAAGGCAGAGCAATCCAAAAAAAGTCAGAAAAGTGAAATTCTTTGATCCAGATGAAGGAACATTGACTTTCACTGGCATTGGGGTCATGGTCTTGAGTGGTTTCAGGAAAGTGTGATTGTCACACACTATGACCCTCTGCAGTGCATACTAACATGCCAGGCTAGTGACACTCCATGCCCCTGCTTCCAACTCTTAGGATAAAATTGGACAACACATAGAACTTCTAATACTGGTACCAGACAGGGTATAAAAGTTTACATCTGTAACAGGCAATATAGTTAACAGATGTTGAGAAGGGGAAGAAGGGAGAAAAGATGGGAATGTGCTAAGATTCACACAAAATCTTCTTGGTTGCCTCTGTGACCAGAGAGTGGCAGGAAATGGAACTGAAGTGGGACAACACAGGAGACTGTAATGTTTTGTTAAGAAATAAAAGCTGCGTAGACAGTAACAGGCATTATTCCCAGCCTTGTGTGAGCTGGTTACTGTTCCTCATCATCAATTTGGGTGGTTCTTTCTCCAGTCTCAGGTAGTTTCCTCACTAGCATACACTGATAAGTATTTTACTGACTAATTGAGTGGGGGGCCTCTGCAGATCTCTGGGGTTATCTCTCTGTTCAGATCTCTCTTCTCTAATACTGGGCGCCATGAACTCTAGCTGCCTTGGTCTCCCAAGCGCTCAGCTCTGTCTCCCCAACTTAGGAAATCTGCCAGGCTCTCCCTCAATTTCCCCTCCCTGAGCTACTGCCAGGAAACTCTCTGAAGTCTGTAAAATGGAGAAATCATAGAGCTCATCTTATTTGATTCTCATCAACCAGGGATTATTGTCTTTTTTTTGCCTGAGTTCCAGTGTCTTAACAATTATTGTTTTATATACAGAATGTTTTTTTTATTCAGTTGGGAGAGTAAATCTGGCCTCTGTTAGTCCATCTTGAAAGCAGAAGTCATTTAAAAAAGAATTTCTGCTTTATCAGAGGTCTCTTTTAGTTTCTGCCTTCCCAGACAGCCAACTCTTTGCTTACCTCCCAATTTTGAAAATCTAACTTAACCCCCTAAAAGATAATATTCACACCAACTCCATGTAACAGCCAGTAACCAAAGAAAAGAAACTAATTGTAGTTCTAATTTTTATTCTATACATTTCCACACAATTCACAATACAGAAAAAGTGTCCAAAAAGTAACTGTAACTAGTCATTTCTTTTTCAGAGATTAGTTCAGTCTCCCAAATTAATTCCATTGAAAATCTCTGTAGAGCAACACAGTGATCAAGATACTTTGTATAAATAGGAAATGCAAGAAAATTAGGGAAAAATACTTTATGACTTTGTTACAAAAAAACTCCATTCTTCCCCACCCCACCCTTCCCACCCACCCTCCCTCCATTTCATATTATCTGGATCCTACTTCACCTGGAAATAAAACTTCATCATCCTCCTGCCACAGATGCTACTCTTTTTTGGATTCCACCTGCCAGCTGGCAGCTTTGCAAAAGCATGGCTCTGGGATGTGATAGGGCAGAATCAGAAATTATGAAAGAGCCCTTTATAATGGGACTGCAACTCTTCCTACAGATACAGCCTTTGAGAGTGGACTACCCACAGGCAAGGGCACTGTGGGTGCCCAGGAACTTTTTCCCACTCAGGAATCAAATTAACTGAAATATATTCATTCTTATGGAACTGAGATTGTCCTCTATTTCTTTACAGGAAGGGTTTTCCTCATTTTCAATCAGCTGTAGTCCATATAATACGCAGATTCATGGCTGTCAACTTAATTATTGGTAATTAAAAAGAAACAAACAGCCTAGCTAACCTTTAACTGAGACTAATGTGAACCCTAACTTATCAAAGATGTGTTTTGCAAAATATTCTATTGTGCTAGAATATTTTGTCTATAAAATTTCCAAATCTCACTCCCCAGGATGGCAAGAACCCCACACTTCCCAGCCCACAATCAGGATGTTAGCAAGCATCAATCTAGGTTCCAGTTGCATTGGAAATTATACATGTCATCAAAGCCTCAGTCCAACCAATGGAGGAGGGGGGCAGGGGATGGAAGATGTTACTGTTAATAAAACCCAAAAGGCTGGGAACCATTTGGATTCATTACACAAGTTGCAGTAAATATCAAAGCTAAGCTCTATCTTAAAAGTTGATAAATCTCACTAACCTATTTGAGAGAAATTACTCATAAATTTAAAGCAAAATATAGGATAAACCAATTTATGGCTGTCATCTGTTTATTTTTACAATTTGTAAACATCTCCTATCTCTGTAATTCTTAAGAGGAAAGGTTATATAGTCTCAGAATTTGTAAGGATTATGAAAAACTTCCTAAGTTGTCCTTATTTTTCTCAAATTTTATCATAGATCTGCATAAGTCTGTGGTCTAACCTCCTAATGAACACTTAGAGAAACTCCTTCAAAATCAAGCCAGTCCTTTGGAAAGCTCTACTAGAAAGTGCTTTCTATTAGCAGAGTCCTGTTTTCCCCTAAATTCCAGACATAATCTAATTCTTCTAAGCAGCATATGTTGAAAATGTCACAACTGATACTCCTTGAAGCCACTCTAAACAAGTTCACTTTTTTTCTGTATCTTCTGAATTTGCTTTTCATGAGGATCAAAGTTTGCTGAGGGACATATTATTTATTTGTGGGTCACCATGGCAATTTAAGACTAAGAGCCTTATTATTGTACTACACTTGAGAATTTTTTCCCCCATTACTGTTTTTTCTCACCTTCCCGAGATAGAGGCAGGAGGGGCGGGGGACAAGGTGGGGTGGAGCAGTTCCCTGAGCGAGACTCCAGATATGGGCCTGCTTTTCAAGGCGACCTCAAGAATGACTCCCACCCCCATGCAGCCAACCTGGAATCTAGGAGCTCATGGAAGTAAGGGAAGGATGGCAATTAACACTAGTTCACAGGCAGAAACATCACAGAACATTAGTCTAGGGATATGAGGTTGAGCTCTAATTCATGACAGTAAGTTATAAAAATTGCCTCCATGTTTTTTTGTACCAGAAAATACAGGGATCTTCTGCCCCCTTCTCCAAGCCCCAGTCCCAACTGCACACCCCAAACAAAAAATGGGTAGAAAGTAGGAAACTGAACACTAGATCCTTTGTTTTCACTTCAGTTCCTGAACTTGTGACTGTTACGCCTTTGTAGAAACATATCTTATTCAGGAGATTTGGGAATTGGCAAACAGTGGTGGGTGTATGTGTGTGTAAGCAAAGCAGATTTCTTTTAGGGTCATGAAATACCGGCTTCTAAATGATCTGGGATATATTTACAATGTCTGCTGTTTTTACAAAAACGCTTTCATTGCATCTATACGGCAGGAACCTGAGAAAAGGGGCTCTGGCTGAGTTCTGCCCCAGTCCAAAATCACAGAAATCAAAACCTGGAAAACATCACAGATGTCTTTTAGTCCAAGCAGTTTGCTTTAACATGATCCCTGATCTGGTTGTTCAATTTTCACTTACATACTAGAAGAAATACTCGCTGCGATAAGTTCACTGTTGGAAAGCCCAATCCACTTTTCTGGATGTAGTGTTTAGGGAAAACGAAAGCCTTACATAAGAAATAAAGCGCCTCCTCTCCCTGTCTGTTGTGATCTGGTCTGTCCTTGTTTTCTTCTGCAAACTGTCCGCCCTACAGAACTTGAACCTCGCAGTCCTAGTTAAGCCACATCTCCTCCAAACGTTCCTATTCCCAATCCAAATTCGGCTGCTTCCCAGATCAAACACCCCTCTTCTACGTATTCATCAAACTGCTCACAGAGGGGCCTTGTAAATACAAGGTTCAGAACAGAAGGATATCTCAGGCCCGTCCGTTCTCTCTACCTCAAGCGTGGCATCTTCCCATAGGTGCATCGGACCTCTGCGTATGTGACTGTGTATGATGGATTTAGCCTTGTATACCCACCCCAAACGTCAAGCAATGGGATCTTGAATGGCAAGACCATTTCAACACTTTCTGGTGCAGCGTTCTGTAATAATATTATTCCAATAGTGGCTTCCAAGGAGAGAAAATAATACCAACATTTTAAAATGCTGAGAATCACAAAGTAGAGAAGCCAGGAAGTCCCCTTCAGTGTTATTTCGTGAAATCCATCCCGGTACCAAAATATTTGCCCTTTTTTTCCCCTTGAAATATTTCCAAGCTGATAAGCGTCTGAGAGCAAAAATCCTAAATTTTTCACACCATATTCTCCCTCAGTCCTAACCAACCCACGCTGTGGAATCTTAGGTAAATATTTTTTCAAGGATTCACCTTCTAAATGATGGAAAACTGAATGATGGATGTAAAGTAGCGTTGCAAGCAATGGTGGAAAATCACTTAGAAAACATCTATTGTAGACACGTTAGTCGGTAATATCTAAAGATCTCAGTTGTGCTGTAGTTCTGCCACTTACTACCTGCATCTGTGTTAGTTGAATTCATTGCTCTGAGATTCCATTTATTCATTTCAAATGCCCTATCTGCATTATCCACCTCAGGGCTTTGTACTGAAGCTCAAAAGTGTCAAAAATGCATCAAAATGCTAAAGCAGTAACAGTCTAAAATTACCGAAATTGTTACTAATAAATTGTACAGATTTGAGTTGTTGAAATCATTTTTATTGAAGCCTATATGCACTAAATGATTGCGAAACAAGATAGTTTCAGTTGTTCCCATCACTAAAGTCTCCCATGTCAGATGCCATTTGGCTCAAAATACTGAAACTATGGAAAATGGGTAAAACCCAGAATCATCGCTTTCTCATTTCCATGGGTAAACCCTCCCTTGTAATTATCATGCCAGTAGCAGAAGCCAAGGCACTTTCCATGGTTGCCTTTCAATTACATTTACTTGGACCCCAAATATATTTTAGGCAGAATTTTCTTCTGTGGTTATACCAGATTACATTTAATTCTAAGAATATCAAATCACAGCACTTTTTTATATTGAATGGATAGTAAAACAGATTTGTAATAGGACTTTACTTAAGAATGTCTAAGAATATTCATGAAAATCCATAATGCTTCCAGAAGTGTTTTGGAGTAACTTATACCTCTTAGTATGCTTTCTTTTCATTAGCTCTTAAATTCATGCTTAGTTTTGAGATTTTTAGATGATAACTAAATGTCATCCTCTTTAGAGACTCTGTTACAAAGTGATGTTTTAAAAGATTTAAAGTCAAGATTTTTATAAAATTTTAAAATGAAACCCTGCCATTCAACAAAGTCATTTTAAAAGAACGTTTAAAAAACTCCCAGAATCTAATCCAGCCCCCTCAGGTTCACGTCCCGAGTCACAACACCCCTCCCGGGGGTCATGTAGCCTCTGCTTAAACACTCCCCGTGACTACGAGTTTCTAATTCTGGGCCCACTCTGCTGTTGGACGATATTTATGCTTCACCTTTATACTCGGTCAAAATCCACTGCAAGTTCTGCCTCTTGTTCCTACTTCTGTCCTTGAGAAATAGGATAAACAGTTTTGGCTCTCATTTTAGTCGTGTTTCTAAGTCTCATCTTAAAGTCTTGGTTTCAAATCCATTTTTTAAGAACAGTGCCAAGACCCTAAGGAAAAGCGAATGCGAACTATTTCTTCTTTCATATTCTCGTTTCATAGAACTAAAATACGGCTAGCTAAAGAACGATGGTACAACAAAAGCTGACCTGCAGGGCATGCTCCCCTAGTACCATGGGCTTCTCCTGTACAGAGCTTATCAGATTGGAATTTGTATGTTCTCCTAGACTGAGCTCCATGAGGTCAAGAGTTTTGTCTCTTGCGTTCATTCTTATATCCTTGGTACGGTGCCTGCATCAGAGTAAATGATAAACGTATTTCACAATAAATGATTAAATACATGATTGTATGATCAATTCTGTGAACAGATGATTGCAGGTGAAATGAATGAATGCATGTATAAAGAGACTCTAGAATCTGTCCACCATGACGATACCATCCAATATTCAAATCTCTGCTTTAAAATGTAATGCTTCAACAGCCTAAGAATTATTTTTTCTGCTTTTTTTGGGGGGGGACCAGTTCAGTAACTCTTGGTGTCCTGGGCAAGCACACTGTCAGGAGCACTATTCTTTGCTTAGTTCCTATTTTTAGGTTTCTTACTAAACTGTGGGGAGATGGTCTAGAATCCACAGACGGCCAGTAGGGGTATAACGTGCGTATAATCCAGTCACCCAGGTGACTTCGTGGAGTGCACTGTTTTACATCGCTGGGTGTGGAAGCAGCTGGTACGATTGGGTACTTTTGTGGTGTGACTATGACAGAAATTTGCTAAATCGATCTGGGAGATTACTTCTCGGAATAAGGCCTGTTGTAAATATACAAGCTGATCAAGGTCAGTGGAAGTCTCTTTGTCCTTCAGGAAAAAGGGATACTTGTCCCAGAGAGTAATTTCATTTTGATCCATTTTGAGCATAACATCTGGGGGAGACGGACAACTGTATTTCAGAGTCATTGAAGGCAGTGGCAGAAAGTCCAGGAGCAGGACAATTGCCATGGGCAGACAATCAGAGGGACTAGCTATGGGGTGATGACCAGGACACAGAAAAGGGGTGGAGCCAAAGTCAGCCTGAGAGGCTGGGCAGAGGAAAAACCACAGGACTTATAAAAATCAGCTGAATGGCATTTAGAGAATAAGAAAGTTGAGATATTCAGAGATGGTTCTACTAAGACCTGGGCAGAAGTTATTTTATACTAAATAAATGTTAATTAGAAAACTCTCTAATGGACGTTCTACCTTTTCCCCCTAAAATGAAAATAATCCATTTAAGTAGAGCAATTAGTAGTTTTATTGGATGGTTATGACAAGCCAGTTTAACAACCATCTACTTTATTTTTAAATAGCATAATTGCATAAAATATCATGCTGTTCTCAGTGATTTCATTAGCTACTCCTACTAGAAGGAAGCCTAGCTACTCAGACCGCACCCATATCCAAGTTACTATGGCTTTTCGCGGTAGCTCACCAGAATTAGATATCATTAGGCAGCCTACTGAGTGAATCCTGTAACGCAGCCTCGTAAAGGGGTCTAAGCATCACAGAGGACGGAACTCTCCACTTGAGATCCACAGATAGCATAAACAAGTCTCTGGGCTCAGGTAGGTTTCATGCTTCATGGAAGGTAACAAAAACAATTACAAGACCTCTTGGCCATAGATTTTATGACACAGGCAAGAGCAAATGCCATGTGCAATTGGAGTGCTCCAGTAACAGAACTAAGCTTAGTAACAGTAAAAATAACAAAGAATAAATGAAAAATTTGTTACCTTATCTTTGTCTGTTGGTGTTAACTACACAGGCACAGATGACTAGCATGCTTCTAAAATGTTTTCTTAAACCTATGCAATATATGTGTGTATAGGACATATACACATATATGTATACAAATAAATGCATTCCTCTATGTGTATTGGGGCTTGTATATGCACAGGGTATTTCTGACATAACATACAAGCAACAATGTTTCTCGATATTCCCGCTGTTTATCTTGGGGGGCGGGACAGAGGACACTACACCAGCTGAGAGGGACAGCTTGACTTTGCATGTGATACTCTTCTGTGGTACTAGAACTTCTTATAAAAAGCACGTTCTACTTTTATAATTTAAAAATCTAAGCATTTAAAATAAAAATGACATGTAAAAAAATAAAACTGCTGCACCCACATTTTCTAAGACATGGATATTGTGAGGAGTCTAGTCAATAAATTCCAGAAATCCTTTAGGCAAAGAAACTGTTACTAGGTCTAAATGAAAACTACCTACTTGTTGAGTATGTCTCAATGCAAACGGATCTGCCTACGCACTAAGGCCAGCTAGGATGGAAGGATGGGGAACAACGGGTAATGTGAGGCTTTCCAGCATCTGTCACTAGTTTCATGGCTGTGTACTTGCCAGCTAAATTCTCTGTTTCAGAAATTGCATTCATTTTAGGTCATAACCTCTACAGAGGTAACCAAAACTCTCCAAGTGACATTCCCGGCTGTGCTGTTTATTTCATTCCTGGCTTCTGTTCTTTATCAAGTCCTTGAATGTGATCAAGCATAGCTCAACTGGGTTCTTTTTCATTAAATGTGTAATACTGGAATATAAGGCTGCACAAATGACTGCCTTTAAGGTTATATAATGTTGGCTTTTAATAACTCTCCATTTCTCATGCCTCTATCAGTCTAATCTAAAAATGGAATCCCAGAGCAGACAGTGCCACGACATGGAAGGCTCTTCTGAGCCAAACACAGAGGATTGGCAGCTAAGCTAGCTACTCTTGGCAGTACCATCTCAGTTGGTTTTGTAGAAAATTGTATTTCTATAGGTATATAGTTTTATGTCTCTTAAAGTAATGTGGATTTTCAGACCAGGGCCAGACTGTTGCTTCTATACTTCCCGATGGCCCATTAGAGGGGATACTACCTACCCTAAGCTGAGTTGGAAACTCCTGAGTACATTCTCTTTGCTCTTTCTAAAGCCCAGGACTGTCACATGCAGTGGCCAATTTTTAAAAAAAGCTGCAGGAGGTAGATTTAATGTTGAAGCCATTAAATAGGTCACTGTTCTGATCATTTTTGATGCTTTTTTTTTTTTTTTTTGTAAAACCTAAGTTCTCTGGGTGTTTGTCTTGGTCCTATGTCATTCCCCATCAATAACATAGGACATTAACGTCTTTCTTTTTTTGCTCTGGAAGAATTTCCAAATGCACCAGGACCCCTACAGTAGTCATTACCTCATCTATTTCCATATCAAGGATTTACGTATGACTTCAGTTGGAGCTATTTGAATTGGCCCATAGCCACCTGTACCCTCAATTTTCTCTGGGCCGCTTTGAAGCATACCAGAGAAATATGAGACGGTAGTTGGTGAAAGCAGAGTCCTTCATCCCAGCAATGGCAGCTGGTAACTGGCTGCAGAGCCAAGTGCTTGGCTCAATCTAGGGAATGGAAGGCACCATTCAAAGCCAGATTCCAGTCTGTCGTAAGGATTATATGTCTGTCATCACAACATCTCCTTGACAGTCCCACCAACTGGAAAACTCCCAGCAGAAGCCCAGTGATCAAATTCTCCTGGAGCTTTTTTCTTTCTTCTAGCTTCTGGAAATAATCGACTCCAGTCCCTTTTGCCCTCACCAGAAAACCCAAAACATAGCTAAGACTGATATATGGAAATAGATTACTCACGACCAACCCATTCTCCCACAGCTGGAAATAACGCCAACCATTTGATTTTGAAACAACTAAGGACAGACTTAGACCCCATCCACTGAGAGGCTATTCCAACCTAATACAGTATATATCATCTTTGTACTTTCAAAATGATACGTGACCAAAAGTGGTTCAGACAAGCAAGGCATCACTGCTGGAGCTTTAAATTAAATGCAGAGAGACAGTCATTTATGTTTACATGCAGAAACACTAGGGAAACACTTTATGTCTAAGAACTAAATGGAAGAAGCTCAGAAGACATCGATTTAGTTTAAAGCAAAAAGGTCACCCACTTTCACTTTTGCCTTATACCCAAGTCAAGTAGATCTTTTCAGTGAAAGAAGACTTTTTCTCCTGATACTTTAGTTATCATAGAGTCCTTAATAGAGGTGCCTGTAAGTACCAGTGATCCGTGGCAGGATTAGAAGCTGTAATTCTACTGCCAGCAAGATGTTCCTGGCTAGACTCCCACAGTAGTCTGCACTAAGAACATTCTGGTAGGGGAAGCAGAAAAAAAGAATATATTTGACCACCCTGTACCTGAGATATGGGGCTATAGTGCTATCAGGTATGACCTTGGAACCTGACAAGTAGTAGCAGGTGAGGCATCCATCAGAAAGATCCAGGCATCTCGGAAATCTGGCAGTGGAACTCATAAAACAAGGCTTTGTCCTTGGGACAAGGCTTACTTGGGGTAATGAAAACCAAAACCTTAGAAGGAAAACCTAAAATGGGCCCCCTCTCACCACTGTACCTGAATCTTTTAGCCTCTGTGCAACATTCCAGCGACTGTTTTCTTGCTTAAGTGAGTTATTTTGACATATGTTGCTACTTTTGCTTTTGCTGTTTTATTTCCAGTCGATTAGCCTGCTTTCTATTATCAGTCAAAAAAGCCTAAAAGTAAATGCTGTCGTAGCGCTCCATTTCCTGTAACCACAGTTCCCACACATGGTTTTCTGCTCTGCGATTTCAGCAGCACTTAAAATTGAGTGGTTCTGCAAACTAGCTGTGGGCCTTTGTTGAATCCATTGCTCATCTCTATTGCAGCAAAAGGCAAAGATGGCTACATGTAGGCAGTACGGAGCTGGACCAACAGCCCAAGCTGAACCGGTCCTCCGTGGCTCTCGGCAACAGCCCTGCCACCTGGGTTGACCCCTGGGTCCCCTCTCTGAGGTACCTCTGAGCCCAGACAACTCCCATGCCACCTTGCCACGCCTCAGAGATATTGCACACAAGCTGACATTATTTCTGTGGCACTCCCCAGCTCCTGTATGACGAAAATGGATTAAGGAGGGGGAGAGGAGACATGCAAAGGTCACTAAGTAGTCTCGGTATGTTTAGTCGTGGAAATGGAAGCGGTCTGACGGTTATATTTTTGCAGGACAGCCAGAGGGTTTGAAAAGACCTTCAGAGTCTTCTGGTCTCCAAAGGCTGAATGTAAAGAGAACCGATCATATCATATTTTTTAAATTGATGGGTCATTACAGGAGAATTGTGCGGTACGGGGGAAAGGTGAATGCATAGGGGGCGGAGGGAGCAGTGCCATTTATACAGACATCCTTGAATCTTTAAAATAAATTATACAGGTGAACACAGAAGTTCATGCTACTTGCTGGAAGCAATAAGGATCGAATTTTGTGGAATCTGTATTCCACAAATCTCCAGGTATCCTGCCTCGTCCTCAGTGGGCTATCATGTTCTGTTGTACATCTTGGTAGCCCTTAAAACTGGTGGCATGGTCTCAGATAGATTCTTGCAGGAGAGAGACAGATTTATGGATTCCATCAGCTTCTTCCAGGGGAGCTGCCCAATCACCAGGAGGGCACAGGTGATATGCTCGTTCAGATTCTCTCAGCCTGTCTACCAGGGTCAAACAGCAGTTTCCAGGTCCTCATGGCCAATGATCTTATAGTTCTGGCGGCTTTCTAGGTAGGCTGCCAAATCCGGGTCCCCGGCCTGCTGTGCTCTCTCTTGAGGTGTCTTACCCTGTAGGTAACAGTGAAAAGGAAAGAGACACAAACACTTGGGATAAGATTTAAAAAAAAGAAAATCATAGAAACAGAGCTACTCAAAGAAGACTTGCTAAAAAAAAAGGATCTTTCCACGTTTGCTGTTTTAGAATTGATGAGACACTTTCAGATCTATTATTTGACAGATGCATCTCATCAAACGCGTGAGATACGCAAGCTCAAGAGAGACGATCACTTTTCAGAGGTGGGGTTCCATCAAAGGAAAGGGAGGCTCACAGAGTAACCAGGTACACAGCAGCGAACTGCGTGGCACAGTGAGTTTGGGAACCCAGATCCTTTCTGGAAGGGGGACAGAAATCACTGAACAGAAAAGCAGGGAAACGGGCATTCTGATTTCTAGTTTGGAACTCTTTCTGTTATACTAAACCCTGGGAAGTGACAAGCAGAAACAAAGAGGAAGGGATGGTCAGAAACAATCGAAAGGGGTTTCTTTGTTGGTTTCGAAGTCGTCAGTTAGGTTCTCCCCAATTTAGAACTGTCTTCTCTCTCCAAAAAGTAAGTTAATTTCTGACAATAAAAGTGATGGGTGTTGATTAAAGCAAGAGGGAGGAGATATGGGGATATATGTATATGTATAGATGATTCACTTTGTTATAAAGCAGAAACTAACACACCATCGTAAAGCAATTATACTCCAATAAAGATGTTTAAAAACAAAAAAAGTACCAGAAAAAAAAAAAATCTTGGGAAAGTAGAAAAGCATAAGAAAATAAAAATCACCAGTAATTCCACTATAGTAAGATAACTGCTGTTAACCTTCCATAGAGTAACTATTTTATCTTTTTTCTATAGCTCTACGCATAATTATTTTTATGAAAATAAAACCATACTTTGTTAACATACTGTTAGGTAATGTGCTTTTGCACTTAATAATATATCAGACCTTTCTACGCCACGAAATGTTCTTCTGCGTCATTTTAAATGATTGTATAACTTTTTGCAGTCTGTTATATGTATATTTATATCCACACAGTATTTTTGAAATGAGGCCAATGAACAGCAGTCAGCAGTAAAAGGAGGAAAGGTCTCCATTCTTTTGAATGTTTACAGACATTACTTCACACTCCTTGATGCTTCTAATTTTTGTTCAGTGATATCTATTTTAAAATATTGTTTTATAAAATCAATTTTTACTGGAGTATAGTTGATTTACAATGTGTTAGTTTCTGCTGTACAGCAAAGTGAATCGGTTATACGTATACATATATCCACTCTTTTAGATTCTGTTCCCATACAGGTTACTACAGAGTACTGAGTAGAATTCCCTGTGCTAAACAGTAGGTCCTGATTAGTTATCTATTTTATACCTAGTAGTGTGTCTATGTCAATCGTAATCTCCCAATTTATCCCTCCCTTTTCTCCTTGGTAACCATAAGTTTGTTTTTTACAACTGTGACTCTTTCTGTTTTGTAAATGGGTTCATTTGTACCATGTTGTTAGATTCCACATATAAACGATATCATATGATATTTGTCTTTCTGCGTCTGACTTACTTCACTCAGTATGACAATCTCTAGGTCGATCCATGTTGCTGCAAATGGCATTATTTCGTTATTTTTTATGGCTGAGTAATATTCCATTATATATATGTACAAAATGATACTGAGTTCTAAGGAAAGGGTAGAGGCATGATCATTGCACCAAAGTAATAGCTCCACGTATAAAAATGCGCACAAGCATTACAAAAATTATCAAACACTTCTCAGCCTCCATCTCGTCTATTGCAATGGGTGGTATCAAACTCAATTAAGGCTGATCCTAGTAGCCTACAAGGGGATATGGAGTAGAAGATAGAAGGGAAGTAACAATGGCTCTGGACTCTTTCTAAAATTTTAACTTATTTAGTTGGGATTTACTATTTAACCATAGCTTCAAGTTCCTATAATAATTTTATTCAACTTGGTTACAGTATTTGTAGATTATCTTGTCTTCAATGTTAAGGAGGTTGGGATTCCCAGTTTCCAAATATTCAGAGAGATGGACTGGGGTGGGCCTCTGAGTTGATTTTTAAGGAGCCAGTCCCTATTAAGAGAAATTCTCAAAATATTGCTTCTCTTCAAAACTTTCCAGAAGAACCAGTCATAATCATCATATTCAGCTTTCACCTAGCAAAAAATTATGGAATGGAAAAATTATAGGATCCCTGAAAAGGATGAAACTCTATTACTTCATAAGGTAGGATCTATAAAACAAAATGTTGGGTGAAAGTTTATACAATAGCATGTACAGTATGACTTTACTTGAAGAAAATGAGAAAAGTAGACGTACCCACATGTGGGGAGAAATCATTAAAGTTTTAATGGTATTTAGGTCTAGATTGTGGGATTTCTAGTAATTTTTACTTAAAAGAATTTTTTTTGCATTGCTAGAGTTTTCTATGTGAGAATGCACTATATTTATCATAAAAGTAATAAATTTTTTTGCATTTGGAAAGAGCACATACATATGTAACACAAAATAGAAAGGAATCTCAAGGAACATTGAGCCCATTTATTTGATTCAGAAACTTAGATTTAAAAAGAGCCATCTGGGCTTCCCTGGTGGCGCAGTGGTTGAGAGTCTGCCTGCCGATGCAGGGGACAGGGGTTCGTGCCCTGGTCTGGGAAGATCCCACATGCCGCGGAGCGGCTGGGCCCGTGAGCCATGGCCGCTGAGCCTGCACGTCCGGAGCCTGTGCCCCGCAATGGGAGAGGCCACAACAGTGAGAGGCCCGCATACTGCAAAAAAAAAAAAAGAGCCATCTGCTCTGGGGCCGGGTTTCCTGGCCAGTCTTTTATTGGTCCCTCTATTTCATCTTGTTCCTCCCTTCTCTTTTATCAGCTGAGTTGAGGCCAGTCTCTGTGGGGTAAACAGGCAATGGCCCTGCTGTGTCTGAGCGGCCCCAGCAAGGAAGGCCAAGTCCACCTCGGATCATGGCCTCAGCTGGTCCTACCATGGGTTGTGTTTCTCAATCAGGTTACACATCAAAGCACCTAAGTGCAAATACCATCTGGGAAGAATATCACAGTGAATAATTATCTGCCATTTGGAATCCTACACCCAATTAGCTAACCAGATAGGTAACAGACCAGCTAGAAACCAGGACCCAGCTTAACGAATTTGATAGCCTAGTGCTATCAGAATTAAGGCAGCCAGGGACCTCAGTCAGAGAGCAAGGATCTGGTGGGTCGCAAGGAAAGTGGAGAATCAAGCAATGCACCTGGCTCAGAACTGGCTCAGAAAGGAAAGAAAGGTCCACATGTCACAATGTACACTGCAGTTGGAGGAGACCCCAGGGTGAAGACTGCATATAAGTAGGGGCTCATCACTTAAATGAATCTAATGGGGCTGAAGTCGTCAGTAGGCTTCTAAGTAATTTGTCTCTGTTTCTTGGCTACATTCACTGACCCCAAACTTAGGTTATTTAGTACCCACTTAATGAAATCCTCATCTATATATTAAAATTCTTCTCTGTAACCTTCTACAGTTAAGTGGCTTGTCCTTTCTTGGAGCCTACCCAGGGTGCTTTAAAACCCTCAGAGCTGACCATGATCATGACCTCAGATCATCACAGAGAAGTCCTCTCTGGGGTTGATCTTCTGTATGAACTCTTCTCTCTGCCCATCATCTCTTTCCCATGGGCTACAGTTCTCGGTCAACAGCACTAAGCTTCAGCTCCTCCTTTACTGCAGCTTTGACCCTTTCCTTGGATGCTCTCTGTAAACCGGAGCAATTCATGGTGCAGCCTGATCTCCCATCCTGGGAGTGATTGGTCATCACTTTGGCACCCATATACGGGGCCACATAAATCATGGGTTTTAAGCTATTCTGGATTAAGTAGCTGAAGGAGAAATTCCAAAGGGGCTTCTCGGTAGCCAGGCCAATATCTTTTGCACCTGGTCACTTTGCACCTCACCCTCTCCACACTTGGCTGCTGGCAGCCAGCAGAAGCCCAAAGTCCAAAGGTCAACGCGTTCAGAGGTCTATAAGTCCCTTAGGCAAGCACACACCCTCCCTTTGTGCTTATACATTTAAACTGCAGTTTCTCTAAATGAAACACTTCATTTTTTTCCTCCTTTTTCCAAAGCCCCAGGCACTTCCATAAGTACAGAAAGGATGCCTTTGCTACGGGCACAAGGGAAGGCAATGGTGCCAGAGATCTTGCCCCGTGGGAGGATGCTTGCACTCACTCATCAAGTTACCTTGGAGTCCGTCTTTCTCAGAGATGCTCCTGCGTCCACCAGAAGCTGGCACACAGCCCGGTTCCGCTGGCAAGCTGCCTTGTGCAGTGCGGTCTCACCCCTAAATCAAAGATGAAACGAGAAAAGGGTTGGAGGCAGGAGTGAGAGTAGGGTAGAGGCAGCAGGGAGGGAAGTGAGGGTAGCATCCTCCCCCTGCTGCTCATGTTCTGTGCCCCTCGGCCGCTTTCCCTATCATCTGTGGGTGAGACCACGGCTGCAGGGCATGGCCAGGGGAGGTAGGTGAGGGGCTTAGTCATCCACCAACCCTCATATCTGACTCCAGCCTCTTTTTCAAACAGTGTTGGCTGGTCAAGTAGGCTGAGTGATTTTGTTTTAAGCGACTACTGTCTGATTTAAGTAATACCCAATGGCCCTATGAAATAGACTGATGGGTGTAGATGTGTCTGAACAGTGTGGAGCCACTCTCTCTGTGTAGTCATGTGGGCAGGGCAGGAACCACCTAGATGGTGCACACACAGGAGCAGCGATGGAGGACCACAGCACAGTGCTTGGTAGACCATCTGGCCCCGGGAGGAGTATCTCCTGGGAACCCAACTTCAAAGACCCAGGAGATACCCACTCTGCTCTTCCTGCTGATTCCTGGTGAGCGGCAGGTGGCAGGAGGGGGACAGCCACAGAAGATACCTGGGAGGGATGGTAAGACTCTGGGAGGGTTCCGCAACCAGAGCTGCCCCACTTGGCGGCAGGTCAGCCATCAGTATGGGGAACAGTCAAGGCAAAGTGGCTATTTCCCCCACCCCCACAGGCAGTAC
The DNA here is from genome assembly GCF_011762595.2 of Tursiops truncatus. Classification (NCBI taxonomy): domain Eukaryota; kingdom Metazoa; phylum Chordata; class Mammalia; order Artiodactyla; family Delphinidae; genus Tursiops; species Tursiops truncatus. The sequence continues at coordinate 89,509,710 of NC_047042.1, forward strand.
AGGGAGGAAGACATTCCCATTCTGAGTCTGAAATTGAAAAGACACTTAATGCCAAAGTGTTTATGGAAAATCAAATGCAGTCCTTAGGCAAACTGGGGTGAGTGATAACCTTGCCAATGGGATTTGCGGTACATGGACAAACTCTATGTAGCAAGGGACAGTTTCTCCCTTGTCAGTAAATCCTGGTTAAATCCTTCCTACTTGTCCTCCTCCATCTCTCCTGAGCCCCTCCCCACACTCCACCCTGCCCACTCTTTATCCCTTTTCAAATTTCACTGGCGTTCTTTAGAGGCTCAACATGGCTTCCAGGGTTAAATGCTTAGCTTTTCTTGTTTCTGTTTGGGGAATAGTAGCTATTTTGGCGCCTGGGAATGAGAAAGTGGAAAACATTATCAGTCTGGCAACCATCCAGAGAGCTGGTGACTTTCTCAACCAGGGTTTCTCTTCTGAAGCATAAAACATGGAAATGGTTGGAGGTACTATGTTCTTGGTTCTCCAGTGGTTGTATAACTTGTCCCATCTAGACTCAGCACAGAGAAATTGTTTCACTATACAAAAAGGATGCCTTAGGGCATTAGGGCTTACTTTTTTATAAACCTCACTTGAGGAAGAGTAAATGTGATGGGTAATTAAGAGGTAAGTGCATTAATTTAGACTTCTCTGTAGTTCAAGGTGCATCAAAGCAGAAGTACCTCACTTGAAGGAAGTTCTAAATGGTGACCAGCAACAGCTACATGTGCAATCATCATGACAGGTCCCATCTATTTTTATTGTGTATTCTCTGATTTAGAAGATTAGCCCTGCACAGTTATAAATACAACTGAAAGTAGACACTTTTTATCACTGACATTACAATTATCAATTGTATGCCCTAGAGGCTGCATTCTTTTCCTAGATCTGTTCTGAAGAAGATAATCTAGACCACATAATGTAAGGCAACACTCACGTTTCGCTGTCTGCCATATCCAATAACTCAGAAGGTCCTAAAGAAGAGGAAAGCAAGATGTCCATCAAAAATAGTTCAAAAACTAACCATTGACAAAAAATTGTAGTCACAGAATTGAAATGCCTTGGGAAGCTGAATGAGAAAGAGTATTTGGTGACAGGGATAATAAGACCACCTCCCTTCCAAAAGAGAAAGGATCCCTCTACCTCCCCCTCATCAATCTCTCAGTCATCACCAGGCAATATGTACAGAATGGGAGATAAAAAATAATGATATGGCCTCTGCCTTCAAGAAGCCTTCAAACAAGTTAAAGAATAGAATAAATGAAAAATAATTAAGTGGCTACCTAGCGGGGGAAAGGGAGAATCAGATGGACTTTAAAGACCATTTTTCATTCTCCAGCAGCAGGTGGTTTGGGGTGTAATCTTATGTAGTATAGCATGAAAGCTATGAGACCATATTATTAAGTGTCCCTTTCTCTGACATAACACAGCAAATTACACTAAGTCAAGATATCATCCAGTCCAATCTCTTTATTTTAGAAATGGGGTAAAATTCTATTTTTCATGAGATTTCCCTTCTAAAATCTGGAAGAAATGTTATAAACATCAAATGATTGTAGATGCTTGATCAGGAATTAAAATATTCTGTGCTTGCACATTCACAATTTCTCATTTGTTCACTAATTTATTCATTCAACCTGCAAACACTGCTAGGAATGTTCACCTTTCCCCCCAACCCTTCACACAATTCCTTACCTGCAGGTATCAGCTGACACGGATTTTCTCCACAAAGCCCTCTATCTCCCCACTCCTAATACTGCATTAAATGTCATTCCTTTGTGTTACCTTTGCGTACTAACCCCATTTCCTAAAATGGTGGGGGGTGGGGGTAATAATAATTAATCATCCAAATTGAGACTATCCCTGACAAGTGGGTATATATGATCACCTTACCAATCACTCATGACACTTGTCAAGCCATGTTAAAATCACCTGCTGACTTGTCTCTCTCCACAGCTAGACTCTGGAAAACCCCTTGAAGTTGTGGCCAATGTCTTCTCCACCGTGTCCTTCCTTGGTGACTGGCATGGAGCCTGGTGCCAAGCAGAGGCTTAAATGTTTGGTTGAATTAATGAATAAATGTGTTTGGAAGGGTCAAACACAGCTCTAGGTATTGAGCACTGTAAACTTCAGAAGTATGATCCTGGTGATTTGCTCTCCATATGGGCAGATATCATTATCATTGAGCATTTATTTATGTAACTACTTACTTACTACATAATTAGAAGAAAGTCAGTCCTAACATCATCTTCCCTAACTATGAAAGTCAGTGGTCAGACACTGATGAAAGAAACTGAAGATGACATGAACAGATGGAAAGATACACCATGTTCTTGGATTGGAAGAATCAATATTGTTAAATGACTCTACTACCCAAGGCAATCTACAGATTCAATGCAATCATCCCTATGAAATTACCAATGGCATTTTTCACAGAACTAGAACAAAAATTTTACAGTTTGTATGGAAATAAAAAAGACTCCGAATAGCCAAAGCAATTTTGAGAAAGAAGAACAGAGCTGGAGGAATCAGGCTTCCTGACTTCAGACTGTACTACCAAGCTACAGTAATCAAAACAGCTTAGTACTGGCACAAAAACAGACATATAGTTCAATGGCACAGTATAGAAAGCCCAGAAATAAACCCACGCACCTATGGTCGATTAATCTATGACAAAGGAGGCAAGAATATACAATGGAGAAAAGAATCTCTTCAATAAGAGGTGCTGGGAAAACTGGACAGCTACATGTAAAAGCTTGAAATTAGAACATTCTCTAATACCATATACAAAAATAAACTCAAAATGGATCAAAGACCTAAATGTAAGAACAGATACTATAAAACTCCTAAAGGGAAACATAGGCAGAACACTCTTTGACATAAATTACAGCAATATCTTTTTGGATCTGTCTCCTAGAGTAATGGAAATAAAAACAAAAACAAATGGGCCCTAATTAAACTTAAAAGCTTTTGCACAGCAAAGGAAACCATAAACAAAATGAAAAGACGACCTCCAGAATGGGAGAAAATATTTGCAAACAATGAGACCGACAGGGGATTAATTTCCAAAATATACAAATAACTCATACAGCTCAATATCAAAAAACAATCCAATCAAAAAATTGGCAGAAGATATAAACAAACATTTCTCCAAAGACGACAAATGGCCAACAAGCACATGGAAAAATGTTCAACATCGCTAATTATTAGAAAAATGCAAGTCAAAACTAGTGAGGGGCTTCCCTGGTGGCTCAGTGGTTGAGAGTCCGCCTGCCGACGCAGGGGACAAGGGTTCGTGCCCCGGTCCGGGAAGATCCCACATGCTGCGGAGTGGCTGGGCCCGTGAGCCATGGCCGCTGAGCCTGTGCGTCTGGACCCTGTGCTCTGCAACGGGAGAGGCCTGCGTACCGGGGTGGGGGGGGGACTACAGTGAGGTATCACCTCACACTGGTCAGAATGGCCATCATTAAAAAGTCTACAAATAACAAATGCTGAAGAGGGTGTGGAGTAAAAGGAACCCTCTTGCACTGTTAGTGGGAATGTAAATTGGTACAGCCACTGTGGAGAACAGTATGGAGGTTCCTTTTTTTTTTTTTTTTTTTTTTTTTTTGCGGTACACGGGCCTCTCACTGTTGTGGCCTCTCCCGTTGCAGAGCACAGTCTCCGGACGCACAGGCTTAGCGGCCATGGCTCACAGGCCCAGCCATTCCGTGGCATGTGGGATCTTCCCGGACTGGGGCATGAACCCGGGTCCCCTGCATCAGCAGGCGGACTCCCAACCACTGCACCACCAGGGAAGCCTGGAGTTTTTTTTTTTTTTTTGGAGGTTCCTTAAAAAACTAAAAATAGAGCTACCATGTGATCCTGCAACCCCACTCCTGGGCATGTATCCAGAGAAAACCGTAATTTGAAAAAAATACATGCACCCCAGTATTGTACTATTTACAATAACCAAGACATGGAAGCATTCTAAATGTCCATCGAGAGATGAATGGATAAAGAAGATATGGTGCATATATACAATGGTATGCTACTCAGCCATACAAAAGGATGAAATGATGCCACTGGCAGCAACATGGATGGACTTAGCGATTAAGTGAAGTCAGACAGAGAAAGACAAATACCATATGATATCACTTATATGTGTAATCTAAAAACAAAGATACAAATGAACTTATTTATAAAACAGAAACAGACTCAGAGATATAGAAAACAAGCTTATGGTTACCAAAGGGGAACGGGCTGGGAGGGATAAATTAGGAATTTGGGAGTAACCTATACATGCTGCTGTATATAAAACAGGTAAACAACAAGGACCTACCGTATAGCACAGGGAACTACACTCAGTATTTTGTAATAACCTATATGGAAAAAGAATCTGAAAAAGAATATACATATATATATGTATGTATAACGGAATCACTTTGCTGTACACCTGAAACTAGCACAAAGTTGTAAATCAACTAAATTTTAATAAAAAATAAAAAAATGTTCTGTGTACTGAACATCAAAAAAAAAGAATGAAATGTCATTTGCAGCAACATGAATGGACGTAGAGATGATTATACTAAGTGAAGTAAGTCAGACAGAGAAAGACAAACATCATATGATATTGCTTATACATGGAATCTAAAAAAAAAAAAAGATACAAATGAACTTATTTACAGAACAGAAATAGACCCACAGACATAGAAAACAAACTTATGGTTACCAAAGGGGAAAGGGGGCAGGGAGGGATAAATTAGGAGTTTGGGATTAACATATATATACTACTATATATAAAAGAGATAACAAACAAGGACCTACTGTATAGCACAAGGAACTCTACTCAATATTTTGTAATATTGAAAAAGAACATATATAGAGAGATATATAGATATATATCTGAATCACTGTGCTGTATACCTAAAACTAACACAATATTGTAAATCAACTATATTTCAATTAAAAAAAAATGTCATTGGGTCAAGGAGAAAGGGGACTTTCACAATCCTCCTGGTCATCCAGGAGCTAAATCACCAACTGTACCTCCTCTCTTTCCCATCTACTGGTCATCAAGGCTGGGTGAATCTTCTCTTGCACTGTCTGTCCTATTTGTTGCTCCTACGTGTCCTATTTGACAAATAAGCTTCCTCAAAGGTCTCTGTCAGGAACATATTAGCATGCAGGACTGTTACTAAGAAAACATAAAAAAGATCTTGCAACATCCAGATTTCCAGGTTTTAAATTCATCATACGTCCTGTGTCACCCCAGGTATTTCAACATTGACGTTCACAGTCTTTCACTTGGAACTACCCTTCCTCAATTTGTTCTCAAGGCTCCATTTTTTTTGCATAAGCTAAACTGGTAGCTGCACCATCACCCCAATATTTCTCAGGCTCTCCCAGCTGTGAGAGCTTGCTCTCTCCAATCTTGCTACCCAGAGAGGGATTTTCTACCCACACACCTAAATCTTACACATTCTTTAAAGACCAGTCTGTGAAAAGGTCCTCTGAAAAGGCCACCTTTAACAGATGGAATCAACCTGTCTTCTCTTTGACAGAAGGAATCAATCAACAGAAGAACTCCCATGATACTTATTGGAGTCTACCCTTGTACTATGTGTTTGCTTTTCAAATGTATGCCTCATCTCCTTAAATAAATTATTCTCCATCTTTTAAATGTAAGAACACTTGGATTATTTTTCATATCCTTCTAGCGTGTTCCCTATTTTACAGGTTCGACGAGGATTCAGTTCATTCATTTTTGTTCCTCAGTCCTGTGATTCTAAGGAAACATGAACGATAATCCACCCCCTCCCCGCCCTGTACCCCCTGAAGTGCCCAGCAGTCCAGCCCAGTGATTAAGAGGGAGGGTTCTGGAGCTGAACCTCCTTGGTTTCAAATCCCAGCTGTATCTTCCACTCACTGGATCTTGGGCAAGTTCATTTCATTTCTCAGCCCCTTGATTGTCACACATGTAAATCGGGATTAATAATAATATTTATCTCGCAGGTTTGTTATGAGGTTTCATAAGTTAATACAAAAGAATGTGCTTAAAACAGTAGCTGGGACACTACATGAAATGCCTAAAGTTTAGGTATAATTAAGTGTCCTACTCTCTGACATAACACAGCAGGTTACACTAAGTCAAGATACTGGAATATCAATGAGGGAAGGAGATATAAAAGGGTGCCTTGGCTCCCACTTACATTTGACGTAAGTATTGACTCCAATTCTGTGTCCTGAGAACCAGCCCTCCAGGCCTATTCAATGGCTGATGAGGCATCCTCCACAAGGTCAGGAGCAAGAAGGCTTACAGTGCCCAGTGGTCCTTTTAGAAAGCTCCTTCTGCAAAGCCACTCATTTTGAACGGAATTCCATGAACACGAGCAGCCCGGCCTCACCAGTGTCTGTTCCCATTGTTACTGATAATTGAGTAACTGAGCAGGACCTTCCCGGGAGAGATCCCTCCTCCCATGTCCTCTGCTGTAACTCTTCTCTGGAGTACCTAGACAACAGTATCTGGTGCACACTTCCTGAGTTGTTTTACACATGCTAAAACCACCACCAAATAGAAAAAGTTAACTACTTGTTGATCATGGGCCCCCAGACCTACCGGCACCTAAGGATTGATAACGTTAACGTCTGGGACACTGCCCTGTTACCTCACCATCAGCCAATCAGAATTGTGCATAAGCTGATCACATACCCTGGAACGCCCCTCCCCCGCCTTGCCTTTAAAAATACTTTGCTGAAACCCTTTGACGAGTCCAGGGTTTTGGGGCACGAGCCACCTGTCCTCCTTGCTTGGCCCTGCAATAAGCCTTTCTCTGCTCCAAACTCCAGTGTTTCGGTTTGTTTGGCCTCACTGTGCATCGGGCACACATGAATCTGTGTTTGGTAACAATTGCACAAATTTTTAGGCAACAGGGGCCTTGTCTCAGGTCCTCCTTTCCTCAGCACTGTCACTTGGTGCTCTCAGAGCTGCACCCGCAGTGGGTCCATGGACTCTGGGGTCCACGCCTCCGTGCAGTGAGAGGACGCTGAAGCAGTTTAATCTGTGCTAACATGGCAAGGATCTGACACTCTGGAAGTGGGACAAGGAAGAGAAAGAAGCTTGTTTCTCAACTTTCTGACAAGAATCGCTATAAATGAAGCCAACCCAGAAGGACTCCAGAGCTGGTCATCTAATCTGCGAGTCAGGCACGCCTGGAGCTGTTTATTGTCTCCCCCTCCCCCTTTAATCCTCTGCAGCTGACAGAGATGAGAAAAAGAGCTGCGGATACTAAAACAAGATCCTTTTGCTCTTAATATCCAAAGAAACTTCAGTTAAAGGTTTCAGGAACAGCTCTGGAAAGATGGACTTAATTAACTGATAGCAAGAAGGGGCTGCAGAAGAGAAAAGGAGAGGAGTGACTGCCAGGTGGAGCCTGAGACAAAGCTGTGCTTTCCCTCCCTATTTGCGTCTTCAGTGACCTACAGGGAGCTCTTCCTACTAGTACAGCATGCTGTCTAATAGGGCACTGTGTGGGCTAGTAGCATTGGTGTAAGATTTGGAGGTGGAGGTGTAGCCGGAGAAATAAAAACAATCAACAAAGACCATAAAAATTTTCCCTTGAAAGAAAACTACATGTGAAAAAATAGCAACTATGGTTTTTGGAAAAGTTAACTTTAGTCTCACTCTTAAGGGAGAGAACAGGAGAAAGAGAAAACATAAAGATGATGGAAGTCCTTCAGTATATACCAATGGGGAACATTTGGGTTTGGGCTTACTTTGTATTTCATGAATACATATATCCTGATTGTGGATACCGTGCATTTCCCCTAAGGAGTTTGAAGGAATGCCATTAAGTTGTCAGCAGAGAATTCCTGATTGTTCCCTGAATATAAAGGGAACTCTTGGCTCTCTGTCCCTCCCAGGATTTACTAAAATATCCACACTCCATACCATAGCTAACCTGTACCGGAAGATGACTGTTGAATCTCCACTGAAGGGATATGGGTACAAATTTCTCCATGAAATTTTCATAAGATGATCACTGCCGTTCTGCAGCCCTGTACCAGTTGTCACTAGAACGCTGCATATGATACTCATTTCAAGGCACCCCGTGCTGTGGTGGTTTATCCATGTTTCATTGCCCTCGCTGGGTTTTAGGAATATGGAAGGCAGAAGCCAATCTCATACTATGGATGCATTTTGGCAAGTCACCTAACTTTACTACCCTTCAGTTTTTACCACCTGTCAAATAGAGATAAGAGAACTTACCTTGTAGGACTGTTGTAAGAATTAAATGTATGAATACATGTAAAGCACTCAGAACAGTAAGGATGAGCAGTGATTATTACTATAACATTTTTCTTCAAAAGTGCATGGGACTGGGCTTCCCTGGTGGCGCAATTGTTAAGAATCCGCCTGCCAATGCAGGGGACACAGGTTCGATCCCTGGTCTGGGAAGATCCCACATGCCGCGGAGCAGCTAAGCCCGTGCGCCACAACTCCTGAGCCTGTGCTCTAGAGCCCGTGAGCCACAACTACTGAAGCCCGCGTGCCTAGAACCCGTGCTCCGCAACAAGAGAAGCCACCGCAACGAGAAGCCCACGCACTGCAACAGAGAGTAGCCACCATTCTCCATAACTAGAGAAAGCCCGTGCACAGCAACGAAGACCCAATGCAGCCAAAAATAAAAAAAAAAAGTGCATGGGACAGAATTTTTGAATGAATGAAACATTTAAAAATCCACTTGGACCAATATATTTTTTCTCAGAAAGAGATCCATAAGTGGAACATGGATTCAAAAAAAAAGCTATGCTATGTGAGAAATGGTCTGAAAAATAAGGGAAAGAAAAATACATTGTGGGGACTACACATCAGTATTCCCTGCTGAAGGCCAGGGAAGCTTTTCTTGCTTCGAAGAGAAGCAAAACTTCACAAACCTCCCAACATGAAAAAGTGAGCAGCATGGTAAGTAGTCAGACCTTCCAGATTTCAGGTTTGCTGCCCAGTCAGTGCTCATCCCATAGGTTCTTCCACTGAACTGATGCAATTTTATCATCGATCCTGCACTTGTATTATATATGATGTGTCTTTTGTCACATGCATCCTTTAATTTGCTTCCCACACCGAGGCATCCAAATCCCCTTTGCTATTCCTACCAACTCCCCGTGGCCTCTCTCTCTCTCTCCGGACCTCATTTCCCATTAGTCTCCCTGACGCTGCCAGCAGACCATTCCAAATCCTCCTCTGCCCCAGGACAAAAGCTGCACAGATGTGGGGAGAGCTGGCACTGGGAACTCTTAACAGCACCATCATCCTGTCCCAGCAGGATGGTGGTCGTTTCTCTCGGGGACCAGAGGCAGAAAAAGAGGGGGGGTGAAAAAAAGAAAAGAAAGACTAAAGGCAGAAAAAGAGGGAAGACAAAATAAGCCATTGAAATCAGAAAGGAAATGCATGAGTGAGATTTCTATCAGGAAACACAGTAGGGGGCAGAGGGGTGGGAGCTGGGAGAATAAAAACAAAAGAGCAAAATGTGCCGGGGTGGGGGGCTGGGGTAAAAGACTAAAACACCATAAAAGTCTCTCGAAGGGCTAACACTAGGGAGGAGGGAGTGGGCAAAAGTATGGCTGAAAGGAGTTGAAAAGCTGGCGCCGCCGGGGGGTGGGCGGGGGTCTCTCAGCTGGAATCCCTCCACATCCTCCTCTCTCCACCCTGTCCCTGTGGAATTCTTAAGCTCGCTCCCTCCTCCGTTCTCTTTTCAACCCTCCCAATGCCCAAATTCCAGTTTTTCATAAAGGAAAGCAGCGTGTCGTGTATTTGAGAGAAGAAGTCCCAAAGAAGATGCGGGAAGAGAAAAATTCAAGCCTCCTGTGGCTTTTCAGAAATAACCACAGGTCCCGTGCCCCCGAGCCCCTCAGCCTGGATTTAAAAGAGCTCTGAGAAGAGAACTTGGTTGCTGAATGCGGTGTCTGGGAGAATGACTAATCTCTCACGACTCCCGTTCAGAGGGCGGCGTGCTCCTGATTGCGGACCCCACTGCTCAGCGTCAATAAACGGTGGAGAAGAGGGCAAAGCAGAGGGGAGAGAGGGGCTCCCTGGAGTACGGATGCAGAAAGCAAACAAGCCGTATCAGTCATGAGCCTTGAAAAAGGCCCACTGATTTCTCAGGACCCTTGTCGTTAAAGGCATCTTTACAGGCAGGTCTTTGAACCGTTTTTAGGATTTATATAATATGAAGACATAAAATTTTCAAAACTAAAACTTCAAGAGGTTTGCAGCAACTGAGATTATTAGGAGGGGCATCTCTTGACCTTTGGCACAGTGGAAAATCTGTATTCATTTATTTTTTTATTTACATGAATGCAAACTGATCAGACCCACCCACTCTGCAAACCTAATGCTAATTTACAAACAACGATGCCAGTCTGGTAGAAATCCCCGAATCCCAGCCTCACAGAGGCATCTTCGCAAAGGATATTTTCCATCAGATCAGGGGAATTTCAGAGTCATCATCATTATTAAATTAGGCAAGACTATTCGCTGAGCAGAGATCACATTAAGAAGATGATTACAGAGAAAGGGTCATGTTTTCTGTGTTCCTGTCCCCGACTTCAAGAACACGATAACTTAAAAGAGTTTCTGTAATTGAAATGAGATGAATAGTTCTGCAAAGATAGTTTCCAATTCTAAATGCACAGGTTTATGAAATTCTATCAGCAACTAAAGATATGAAAACAAATGACAACAGAAATGGTTGAGCCCAAGTGCTTAGCTCTTAAGGAACATGGAGAATTAGGCTGACAACGTCAAAAGATTTTACATCCGTGTTCCTGAATAACTAGAGATAATGAGGCTGATGTTAAGAATGAAATTGACCATGCCTATCAGGTTGATAAATACTAATTTTAGTAAAAATCAACTGCAATTCAGTTTCTATTATTTGGCTGCAGTACTAAGAGGTTAAAAATTGCCACCCATCAATATACAGTGATCCTTGGGATCTAGATCATAGTAAGACTTTATTTTCAAACAGAAGAGATGGATTTTGCTTCATGGTCTCCAGTCTTTCCCCCCGTGTATCTACTGGCCAACTGGAGACCCTGGTGAGGCAGACGCAGTGACCATGAGAACTGTTTGCCTGTGAGTGACGTTGAGGTGATTACAAAAATCTCAAGTGTTTTCTCATTAGTATAAATATTAAACCACCTAATTTACAAAAGCTAACCCCCAAAATTAGAAAACTAAGCTTCCCCCTACCCCAAGTTCCTAACAGATTCCTTGTGTCCTTCAGTTTTGACACAGAGAGCTGTATCACATTATTCACTCTTTGCAAAAGACACCTGGGATCAAAAAGAAACTAGTTTAGTATTGGAATGTCAGGCTTTGATCAGAGCACTAAGAGATTTGCCAGCTGCATTTCATGCCAGAAAGAGTGCGTGTGGACTGATCTATGGCTGAGGTTAGAAACTCCAAGTCTTATGAGCTTGAGTTACAGGGGCTTTTAAAGACCGTCTTAAGGGAGTAGAAAGAGAAGTTGGGGGGGGGGGTGAAAATCCTTGGTGTTAGAGCTATATCATCTCAGGCCTCATCATTCAAGTCCCTGGGGAGACCCAGCTGAGAAGAGGATTTTTGGTTTTGTTTTTAGTGTAATTATGTCCCAGATATTGCATGGGACATACTTAATGCTTAAAAAAAAAAGTTATTGTTGTCTTGTATTTTTATTTGCTAAATATTGCAGCCTTGGCTTAGGACCCTGAACCAAAGGAAAATATAAAAGCAGAGCTCCAGGGAATTCCAAGTGAGTCAGTAGTTCAGGATACTGAGAAGGGAGGGTCATCATTTTCAACTGAAGAATACAGAGTAAGGGAGCGGGGTAGATTAACTACGGCCATTAATTATAAAGCAGAGGGGTCTATTTCCCCACCCCTTGAGTTGGGGCTGGCTCTGTGACTTGTTTTAACTGGCAGAATGCCACAGAGATGAGGCCGACTTCCCCAGCCTGGCCTCAGAATGTCTGGAAGCTTCCATCCTCACCCTCCAGGAACCCGAGGACCATCATGCTATGCAGAAGCCTGCGATGAAGGTCCAGGTATAGAGAAAGGCTCAGGTGTCCCAGCCGTCTCAGCTGAGAGCCCCAAGCATGTGAGAGTCCATCTTAAACACAGACTCAGTCAAAACGGCAACTCCCTGCAGCCTCATAGGTAAGACCAAGTGAGATACCAGCAGATCACTGATGCAGAGCGGATCGCAGAACCAGAGAAGGGAAGGCTTGTTCTTCAGGAGAGGTAGAGAGGGGAGGAGAGAGCATTCCTAAGTTGTCTCATCACTCAAATAGACAGCCAGTGTCTCACCTAACTCTAGAGTGGTATGTGGGTATGCGGGCAAACAATCTCATCGGGTAAAGGGCAAACTCGGAGGGAGGGATGGAGAATGATCAAGACGACAGCCACCAGCAGCGCTTGAACCTGAGCTAGAGGCAAACAAAGTGACAGCATATATCTAAAGTTCACCTGAACTTTGTACAGTGGACATCCTGAGATCTTTTCTATTAAGAGAAAAATAACCATGGAAGCTTTGTGACCTTTATGCACGCACTGTGGGGCTGGGTTCTAATATTTGGTTCTGCCTGTCACAAGCTTTTGGAAGAGTCACTCTAAGGAAGAGGAAACACCTATGATGTGTGTTGTTGGGGGCGGGGCGGGGGTGGGAGAGGCAAGCAGAATTGACGCCACCAATGCTTTCGCAAGTCTTGCCCAGAGAGGAATGCTTTAACTGCCGGGGGCGGAATGGTCAGGTGAGCAGGAGGCAGAATGTGCACACCCCAGACACAGCACCGGAAATACATCTAGGCTTTCCCGGGCAGACAGGCTTGGGATTCTCCAACCTAGCCTACCAGGGGGAAAGAAAGCCTCTAAGGACGACCGTCCTACTTTAACTCCCTTTTCCTCTTCCTAAACCACTCTTTCCACCGTAATTCAGGCCAAGGGTTCAAGCAAACGCTCCGTGGTGAGAAGGTACTGAAGACAAAGCAAGGTGAGTCTAATGTGACTGACAGTCTAATACTTACCTTACAAGGTCCTCGTAAAGATTAAATGATAGGATGTGCTCAGTATAAGCACATGGCCTATAACCCGTGCTTGAGAAGTGGTAGCTATGTTATCTATTTGTGGCTTTACAATAGGACTTAAGGCATCTACATACAACTGCCTTAAATTTTATGATGCGTATGTTTATATATTTTTTTAGCCTGCAACTGCTTGATAACAATGACTGTAGTTTGTTTTTGTGTGTGTGGTCTATAACAGGTAGTTCCTGTGAAGTACTCCACAAATATTTGATGAATGAACGAATGAATGGAATAAGACATGTTTGCTGAATTGCATAAAAAGAGGAATAAAAAGGAATGTGAATCAGACATAGAAAACAAACTTATGGTTACCAAAGGGGGAAGGGCAGGGGAGGGATCCATTGGGAGTTTGGGATTAACAGATACACACTACTGTATATAAAATAGATAAACAGTAAGGACCTGCTGTATAGCACAGGGAACTATACTCTATCTTGTAATAACCTATAACAGAAAAGAATCTGAATAAGACTAGATATGTGTTTATATGTATAAATGAATCACTTTGCTGTACACGTGAAACTAACACATTGTAAATCAACTATACCTCAATTTAAAAAAAGGAAATGTGACTGTGAATATGCTTACTGTTTACAACCTAAATATGATACAGTGAGTGTAGGCCACAGACTCAGTGCTAGGGCTCACAGAAAATCTTCCAGGATCTCTGTGTACCTGCATCTAGCAGAGCTAGAGACCCCGCAGAAACAGCCACGCCAGGGAACTGTTTCCCCTTCTTTCCTATTGTTCAGTCCTAGAAACACTATAAACGTGGGAAGCTGAAAGTATGGTCAACATTTGATATTCCTCTCATGTGTTTGTGCCTCTAGAGGACTATCAGAGGTACATGCTAAAGTACCTAATCTATAACACCAAATTACACACCCAGTTAGGACACCGTCCAGGAGGTGAACATGGCCGGCCACAGAGGACACGAGAGTACCAGATGTTTTCAAAGAGAATAAAGTGTGACTTGAGTTGAAAAGATGAATGAGACTCAAACAGAAAAAAAAAAAAAAGGGGGGGTGGGGACTAGAAAGATGGAAAAAATATATGCTCATTACTCCTCAGAAAGATCAGCTATAAATATGGATTAGGTACCTGGTCCCAACTAGGTAGCTTCCCAGAACATAAAAGCTCTTCCCCAAACAGTAAAGCACGCTATGCCCAGGCCACATTTGGTTTGTCTTCTAGTTTTTAATTAATCAGTCCCCACATACCCTGCAAAGGCCTTGATATGAAAATTATTTCTGTTAATGGCTTGGTTAAGGTGACCTACACGTGTAAGGGATCTGGAATCCCAGCTCCCTCAAATAAGCAAGGAGAGTCAGCTGAAGTTGGAGAAAGTTTCTACCAGTCTGAGGACAGCCTGGATGAAAGTCAACTTAGAAAACTCAGTCTGTTTCATAGATAAATGATTCTTGGTTCGCTGTGCCTACTCACCATGGTCAAGGATATATTTCACAATCTCCCCGTTGCCGGTTTTAGCTGCGTAGTGAAGGAGTGAACAGTGGTCTGGTCCCTGAATTAGCAGGCTGCCTCCATTTTTATAGCTTTCTATTAGCTGAAAAAGAGACATAGGAAAAGCAGCTCAGGCACAGTCCAGAACAAGGGAAACAGCTAACCGGTGATAAAATAAAACTAATGTAACAAACCACAAATGTCTCCATCCTCAGAGGACACAGAGAAAAGTCAAAGAGATGAAGTAACCATTCCTGGGTTGTGTTATCACTCAAATAGATGGCCAGTGTCTCAGCTAACTCCAGAGAGGGTATGTGGGTACTGAACAGCCTAAGGAAATGGAAACATGCTAAATTATTTCTTCCTTTTCTGTTTTTTGTCTTTAACTTTTCTGGGCGCTGGTCTCTGTCTCAAGGGAGTAAAGGGTGGAGAGAAGAATAAAAGATTCCCTATGCTAGCTCAGCGTTCTCTTGACTGAAAGAACAATTAAGTCTATAGGCAGGAATAGCTTGATGTCTGGTAGCTAAGCTCCTTCCCCGTCCTTTAGTTTTTTCTCCAATCTCTCATGAGCCTAGCTACCGAGTACAGAAGCTGCTTCCCATCTTCCTGCATGCGCTCACAACACATATGCACACGGCAGACACAGGCACACCCATGTATGTCTCCTTCCTTCATCCAGATCTGTGGCCCAGCCTGCATGCCTTCTGCCCAACGTATACCCAACAAGGCTTGAGATGATCCGTGGGATAAGAACCAGAAGGGTTCAGAGAATGTAGTAGTAGAAACCTAAAAGACTTCAAACATGAGAACAGCCTGGAGAAATCAGATACTGCAGCCTGGGAATTAGGTGGCTAAATGGGGACACAGTCTAAGTTTGTGAAATACTGAACATTATAGAAAGTGTAACTGGATCTCCGTTCTCTACACTGCAGTATATCAGAACAAGAAGAGCCTTTCTGGAGCTTCTAAAAGATAGTTTTAGGATAAATAAGAATCAGATAACTCGGCAGGATATAAGCAAAAGGAATGTGTCTTCCACCAAGAAGTTAGATGGCACATTATAAAAAATCAAACAACTCACAAGGTTGAAGAGTAAACTCACGGTTCACGCGTTCACTCCAAATCATAGAACCGCCATGTGCCAGATGCCAGTGAAACAAAGATGAATACAACTCGGCCACTGGCCTCCAAGACCTTGCCGTCCACGGGGGAGACAGCTGTGTAAAGAATTGCACAGAGACGGAGAAGAACCTGAGGAGGGTAGCACAGGGCACTCGTAGGGGATGGAAAAAAGTCAGGAAAGACTTCCTAGGAAATTGATCAAAAAGGAGTCGCTGAATGGAAGTAAGGAATATATGGGGTTTTCACGCCTGAACTGTGAAGCAAAGGAACAGGAAGAAGTAGCTAATTGTCTTCCACAAAAAGCGAAGAGAATCCTGTTCTGTTCAACTGTCTTGTCTCACAATGACACTTCCATTCTTTGTGGGCAGATCCACAGAGGATTTGGGCTCAACAGAATAGCAGAGACCCAATCCATCAGCTGCCCTGATTCTGCCTTTCAGTGGTGTTTATAGACACTGTGAATGTTAAGTTAGTCCACGGGCATTTTATGCAGCCCAGTGTATAGGAGCCACTCATGACAACCTTCACACAGGGATGATCCTGGGTTTTCTGTTCTCAGCTCACTGGTGCACTGCCACCCCCCGCTCCCCACCCAACCTCTCTCTCTCTCTATCGCTCTCCATCCCTTACACACACACACACACACGCAGTTTAATATTTAATATTTATTGTACTTTCTACATGGGATAGAAAAATGAAAGACGATAGAGAAGAAAAAAGAAAAGGGGGAAAAAGTACTTGGGAAGGAAAAGAAAAAAAAGACAGAAAGAAAAGAATGAAAGAGAAAAACCCTAAGCCTTTATATTTGACCTCTCAGTAAATAAGGTGTTATTAAGTCATTTCTTAGTCATTTAGGAAATAATTACAACAGAGAATGAAATAAGACAGCCAGCTGAACATACTGATTTCCCATCTCTCAAATAATTCTCTACTAAGTACCAAAAAAAAGTGTGATAATACACCCAGGGACCTGGAAAATCTGTTGCCTAGACTGAAAGTATATACAAAATAAAATGAAAAGGTTTCAAATGTACAACAGTTTGCAAAATTTTCTGGTTTAGAAGCTCTGCAAGGGCAGGAATCAGGTCTTAACTCACGCCTCTCTTTCCCACAGAATCCACTATAAGGCCCTACAGGGAGTATAGGATAGTATTGGTTTAATCCACTGCTGGGAAATGGCACTGAACGCATAGGCGCCCACACTGCTTAGACAGCACTTTCCTCTTGTGGGTAACAATTCCTAGTAACGCTATGATCTGGACAGTGGCACAGGCACACCAGGATTATGTGTCTAAAGACGGCAGTTTATCAAGATGCTGGCAACCTTCTCACTATCTGTCTTCTGCTAGTAACCTGTTAAAAATGTAGCACAGAGATTTTGCAGTTTATTCAACAGATGTGCGTCAGAAGAACTTGTATACAAGGGCAGTGCTTCTCAGCTTTCTTTTAAGGCTTCTGGTTTCTCCATATGCAGTGGCACCATACTCCATGAGTAAGGCAGAGCCTCTGCCCAGGGGCAGCTGTTGATATTACAGAACAGATCAACGCCAGTGTGCGTTATACAGGGACATGTGGGCAGTCCAAGTCCTGACGCCTGAAAATAACTTGGGGCCAAATACAGCTTTTAGGGTATTCATAGATTATATTATATTTTATAACAAATATTTGCCTCCCCACTATGTTTAGCTACTAAAGAAACACAGATTAACACTATATTAATAAAACAGCTATCATTTTAGAGTCCCTGCTATGTAACAGGAACAGTCTTAAGAGCTTTACCTGAATTTTACATTCAATCCTCACAATAAAGCAAAGAGAGGGGCACTGTGATTCCATTTTACAGATGAAGAAACTGAGGCACAGAGAGAATTAGGTAATTACACAAAGTCACGTATACGGTGAATGGCAGAGCCAAGATCTGAACCCACGCAGTCTGACTTTGGAATTCGCATTCACTCTAGAGGCAAGCAGTGACCACCTCCTTCCCTCTGAACTTCCCTCTGAACTAAATTCGTCAGAAAACATGAGCACAAATCAAAATACTCGAGGCAGATCAGAGCATCTTCTGATTCACCGTGATCCCCGAAGTTCAAAACTGTAATAATGTCGCAAGATGTAGGCTCTTGCCTAGAGAATGTATTTCTGGGTATTGTCCAGGTTATTCCTACAGATGCATTCATTTAAAGACCTATCTAAAAAGAAATCTTTTAACTTCAAATTTCAGAGAGGAGGAATTCCAAGCACTGTGAGGACTGCCTCCTGGGGACATGCATCGGTTGTATCTAGTCAAGGCAAATAGCGCAGTGCCTTTGCACAGACCCTTTGCTATTAGGAGATGTAGAGATGCTGTGAAGACCCCTCTCATCCTCTCTTCTCAATCCTCAAAAAGAGCATCCTTCCTCCTTCTAACCAGCTAGTACCAGGGGGATGAGAAACGATATACGGGATCATGAAAATTTGGTGAGAAATGATGTTGATTTAAAGTCTTAAAGAATCACCAAAAGTTCTGGTAGCAAGATATCTTACCTTCATAAGATCACCAGCTATTACTGCCTGCAAAATTGCTGTGGAAGACAAAAGAGAGATGTCCCATTAGTAGAAGACCCTCTCATTAAAATGTTATAAAGGGCTGGATCCGTATTTTGGAGACACAGTCTACATTTGGGGCAGGAACCAGGGGAGGACACACATGCCAAAGGGTGAATCTGGGAACAGACTAAGGCCTTCCCTTTAGCCCTTCCCTACCTGGGCACTCATCTCATACATCATTCTAGAGCCTACCTGAGCCCTCTCCAGCCCAGGTACAGAAAAGAGAACATGAAATTTAGAGTCACACATATTGGATTCAAATCTTAGCCCTGACCCTTACAGGCTGTGGAATACCGGGCAAGTTATTTAACCCCTCTGAGCCTCAGTTTCCACATCTGTAAAACAGCAAGTCTCAATTGTATAGGATCCGTCAAAGGATTAATTCAATCATCTAAATGTTCTTAACTCATCCACTGACGCAAAGTAGGTACCTAATCATGACTGTTTCTGGTCCCTTCTTTCTAGTTCCCTCTACTTTGTCCTTTTGGGGTTCAAAAATCACTAGTAATTTTGTTTGTGTGTTTTATAATTATAGATAAATACCTACTGCTATGGAAGGACAAGAGACAGTAAAGAAGAAACACATATTTTGATTATGTTCTGAAGAAAATAACCGTATATTTAGCATAAAATTCATTGGTGATTCTTATAGAAAGAGCTCTAGAAGTCCTAGGTAACCTAAACTAATTGTAAGACTATGTAGCCGAGGGGAAAAAAATATAAGTACCTGTGCCTGTCATGTGGGGTGTAGAAGAGGAATGAGAAAATATAACTGATAAAAGGGGGAAAGAATACATGAGTGTCTAATGACAATTATGGTTCCTAAAGGGAACATGTGTATTAGGTCGAAAATGGTCCCTTTAGAAGAATAAATACTTAGATTCTAAAACTGCTCAAAAAAAAGGATTATTTTAAGCCTTTAAAGTCACCAAAAAAATTAGAAGATTTAAAATTTATTTTTCAACTGTCACTTTACTCTTCTTGTTTCAGAGTCTCTCATATAGAGTTAGCCAAAAATGTAGTATCAGGTATCAAAGTACATGGAGCCCTTGACCGTCACTGAACAAAGCCCTTGAAGCATTTATGATGAGCAGTTAGGAGCCCTGGGTGACCAGAGGCAAAGGACCACAGGCATGTTAAACTCGTTCAATGGCCCAGGGCTGAGTGCCTCCCCAAAGCAGAAACCTTGAAAACCTGTGGAAATGATGAGGGTTCCTTGAGCACAGGGGAGGAAGAAGAATGCAGGAAGAATAGAGAAAAAGGAAGAGCAGGAAAGAGGGAAGAATGTTTCTTTCCCATAACAAGCTGTAAGCAATCTGCTTTTCTCACCTCCCTTTGGCTCCCAGCACAATGCTCTTTGTACGCTATCAACGCACACCAATCAGTTGTTGAACTGATTGAAAAGAGAGCAAGCAGAAAAGGAGTGAGAAGGCAATGGAGATAAAAATGACAGAAAGGGACTTAATAAAACGTTATGCATCCAAAGAACCCAAGAAACGTGTCTCACTCCTCCTAGTATAGATGCGACACTGGGGTTCAGAGTGCAGTGACTCTCTCGGGGCACAGAGCCAACGGTGGCCCCATCAGCACCCTAGTGCAGGTCCCTGTGACCAGCCCCAGCCTCTGTCCAGTGCCCTCTGGGAGGTCGCCCTGTAGAAGCTCTACTAGGCTCTGTGAGGCTTACGGAAAATGGAACAAAATAGTCTAAAGGTTATCAAGCTTATAGTGTTGTGGAAAAGGCACTGGATTGGAGTCTAATTCCAATCTCTATAATTTACTAGATATGTAAATTTAAGAAGTCATCCAAACTTTTGGAACCAATTTTCTTATGTAAAATAAGGTTAACAGCTGCCCTGCTTACCTCTCTGTAGTAAAGATGAAACCAAAAAAGTGCTTTATAAATAGGATAAGTTATATTGACAGAAGGGGTAGAGTGACTATACGTAAGTACATGAAAGAGACATACAAACACTTCAGAAGGAGCCTAGCAATGAGGGTAAGTTGGTGGTGGAGTCAAGCAGACACCTCTCTGTTCACAGGCCCCATCAGAAGTGAGGCATGGATGAAGGAGCCAGTGGGATGGTTGGTGCTTCACCCCAAGATGTCACCTGTACCTCAGAGGACAGGGAGGAAGAGGCAGGGGAAAGTATGAGCAGTTGCAGGTCTGGGAGAACGACTCAGTCTGGGCTTTTATACTGTAGGATGTTCTCTTGACCGAGGTAGAGTATCCATTTAGGAAAGAAATAAGGTTGGGGAAGTTGCCTGAGAAGGCAGCTAATGAAGAGCCTTGAAACTTACATGCAGAAGTTTGTAGCAATGTAGAGCCTGTGTTTTCAAGACCATGTTGGCACATTTCTCAAGTTTAAAAGAATTAGAAAAAAGAAAGAATAAAGGGGAGAGAAAAGAAAAGTGAATTCGCTAATTTAAAGCACCAGTGAATAAAATTTGGTGCATATAAGCAAGAAATCAGGATGATAACAAAAATTCCCCAGGATAAATACTATTGAAAGAGCCCTGAAAATAAATGAATGAATGAACAAATGAATGAATTAATGAGAGGCTGGAGGAAAACTTATGCTAGCTGCAGAGTTCAAAGGATTGTTGGAGGAGGTGAAATTTAAGGTGACTCTTCCACAATAAGTGGATTTAATTAGCAAAGAAGATTTGGAAAATCCTTAAAACGTGAAGGGAAGATATGAACAAGGACTTGGAAGTTAAGAGTCATGTTGTCTGAGGCGCCCTGGGAAGAATTCTGTATTATCACATCTGAGGCTGGGTTGTCTTAGGTCATAACTGTAGAGTTCCTAAGGGACTGCTCCAGGGAGCACGCTATGTCAAGAGAAGGAACCTGGATTTTCATCCCAAGAGTAATGAGAAGCTATGGAGGTGTTAAAAGTAAATCGAGGATCGTATAAATGCCCTGACACATGCCAGTTTGATTCCTCCCCTTCCCTCCCGCAAACAGAGTTACGACCTGCTCTCAGCTCAATTGCTCCGGATTACCCCCATTACGGCGGCTTTCCATTGCTACCTCAGACTCACTCAAAAGCATTTTTATTTATGTCTTTTGGTTTCCTACAGCCTCCCAATTTAAAGTCCCCATGAACAGATAGAAGAGCATATAAAAGAATCATAACCACAAATAATTTCCAATTGTACTGGAGACAGAAAACATGAATATTTATTTTTAAGCCAAGTAGTATACTCAAGGGTAGCTATTATGCAAACATTATTAGGCACAAGGCCCTCTTCTCTCCTGATTAATGTCCTTCCCTCCTGAACACTGTTGTTTAAGATTTGCTCTGCATAAACAGAGCCTGAATCCATTAGTATTCAACTCCAGATAATAACCTTCTGAAAGAGCAAGCTTAAAAACAAATAATGAGTTGTTATGATTACAGTATTATTCTTTATTATTTCTTCAGCTCTGAGCCTGCCTTCTTGCCTTTTCCAAAACTCCTTCATAACTGAGGCAACAATGCTTCCAAATTCAAAAGAATAAGGGAAGTCAAATGGCCAATGGGACACAAGGGTTACTGAGTAGGTGGATACTAAGTTTCCCAGACAATTAAATCACATAAACTTAGACAGTCAGACAGGAAAGTAAGAGGGTAGAGAACTGAAAAGTTTGTCAGTTTTAGAGTTTAGAAGTTGAATCATTAGTTCACAAGAAATGGTTTATTTTTCCTTCAGCGCTGTGCCTTCCAATCAATTGCTAAACAGTAAACATCCTGAGAGAGAAAGCTGGAACTGAAAAGTCAGGACTACCAGGAAGGAATCACTGTCTTCCTTCTCACAGCCTCTCTCCTAGGCCTGGACTCCCAAAAGCCCGGACATCCTTAGCCATCGGTGCACAGAAGGGAAAAAATGACTCCTATCACCTGGAATCACGATGGGGAGAACACAGTCCAAGGGCCCACTGGCTGGCTCGCCTGCTTCTGCCGTGCCAGGCCCTGTTCAAGGCTGACCGTACAAAATATACTCCATCCTCTCAGAGAGCTGATATTTTGGCAAGAAATCCAAATTAGGAAGGAATATATTTTAATTGAGTCTAGAATCATACTGCCTGAGTTTTAAGTCTTGTGAGTACCATTAACTAGCTATAACCTTGGGCAATTAACCAAGCTTCAGCTCTCTCATGAGGAAAATGAAGATAAAATCAGTTCTTTTGAGTCTGCTTTGCAAGTAAGCTCAAGAAACAGCGACTCTGATCACTGTGGTCTTCTGTGTAGAACACCATGGAATACTGATGTTTTTAACACCATTACACAGAAATGAATCACTTTCTTCTATGAAATGAGAAGTTTAGACTAAGGTCAACTGTAGCTCTAGAACATGGCATATGACTACTTCCAAAGGGATGGTTTAAGGTTGTGACGTTTGCTTTGCAGACAAAAATATTTGTAAATAAAAAAGAACTTGGCAAAGCCACATGTATGTTTATAAATCTCAATAAATGAACCAAAATAACTACGCTGTATATAAAGTCACAAGCCTGAGCATTTATGTCTATTTAAAATTTTTAATCTTTCATGTTCAGCTATTTTTCAGTTTTAAAATTAATATTCTGTTGCTGAATTGTCACTCGCTAATGATGGCAGTCATCTAAATCTTTTGTTTTTTACTTGTGGAAGAAAAAATTAAATGTAACAACAAAAACTGTTGAACAAAGAATGGCTTGTGGAGGCCTAGGCGGTAAAAATCAGTTGATTCATCGAGAATCATAAATATACGTCTGGCTTTGCCAAGTTCTGCATACTTTTTACTCCTAAATATTTACATCTGCAAAGCAAGAATCACAACATAAAACTAATGCTTCAGAAGCCATATTCCACATTGCAGAGCTCTACTTGGCCTTAGTCTAACCCTCTCATTTCATAGATAAGGAAAATGGGGCTTGAGCAGTAAATTGACTTTTCCAAGGTCACACAGATAGTTAGCAATCCAGCTGAGAGACAGAAGGGCGCTTGTCTCTTTTATTTTTATTATTTCTTTTATTATTTCTGACTCTTAGGTCAGAGTTCCTTCCACCATGCTGTTTCTTCTTTAACTTGGAGCAAGGTAAGCAAAAATTAAAACAACCCCAAATAAAAGGTTCATGAATGCATCACATAGAAAATAAAGTCAATTTATGGCTTTAGGCTGCAACTCTTTTTATGCCAAAGCAGACACTGAAAAACAAGCATCCCTACGGCGAATGTCATGTTCACAATTCCCTTGATCTGATCGCGACAGGTGTCTTCACACTTTTCCTTAATTACTTACTGCTCAGCCGCCAGAGAGTCTGCACTGTCAGATGCCCAAAAGCTTACTTCTCTGAGATACATATTTCTGCATAGCTTCTCCTGCATTTTCCTTATCAGCAGCATTCTGTCCAATTTTTCTACTTTGTGAGCAGCAAGCCCTGGTACATGAGCAACAAACTGTGAAGGCTTAGCTCCCAAAATGGAATTTAATATAATCGTGAACCACAGCAAAGGTAATCTAACACACATTTAATGGATAGCTATCGTGAATTATGCTAATTAGGCATAAAGGAGGAAGCAGCTCATGAAAGTGACTGATAATTGATATTATTTTACGTAGTCATACTGAACAAACCCAAGACGAGGTGAAAGAAAGGAGGAACTAGATATCTCTAAAGACCTCTGCATTTGAATCTAGGCCTCAAGGAAGTTTTGACAATTGATAATAAGATACATGCCAAGTTCTTTGCTAATAATGGCTAGAATACTAAGGGTTCTTAATAATATATTAGAACTCAAGATTATTCTTATAATGACACATAAACCTGTATCAGTTCCCTATTACTGCATAGCAAACCATCCCAACATGCAGTGGCTCTAACACGGCAATTATGTATTTTGTTCAAAAGCTGATATTTGGGCTGGGTTAAGCAGAAATATCTGCTCTATCTGGCATCAGCTGGGGCAGCTTCACTGAAAGCTCCAAGCGCCACTTCACAGATCACACGCACAACTGGTAACTGGGAGCTCTGCTCGCGTGGGCTTCCTTGGGTTGCTTGGGCTTCCTCCTGAAATGCTGACTGTTTCAAAAGCAACCATTCCAAGGGAGCCCAGTGGAAGTCACCTTGCCTTGGAAATCACACAGCGTCACGTCTGCTCTGCCTCAGGCTTAAGTTCGCCCATATTCAAGGAAAGGAGCCACATACCTCATAGCTCGATGAAAAGAACGTCAAAGTCCTGCTGCAAGAAGAATATGTGGGATGGGAGATGCCGCTGTGGCTGTTCTTGGAAAACACAAGCCGTCACATCCCACACTTGCATCGTGATGTGCGTGGAGTCAGTGGGTTGGTGCTGACTTTCAGTTAGGGTTGGGAACTGACCAAGAACAGTAGCTTCTGTCACCTGTGTGATCTATGGGAGTGTACCTGCACACAGTGTCATCTGTTTGACATCATGAGTATCTCGGCAGATAAATAAGAAAAGATGGAAGACTACTTATCAGAAGGACCAGCTTTTTGGAGCGGGAAGTGCAAGGCAAGTAGAAGACTCTGCAGACAACAAATGCTGGTTGAACTGAATTAGGAATTCTGTGTAAGGTGTGCTCTCTTTAATCATCAGATGTGAGAAGAAACTGCCCCTCCTCTTTTTCTTCTCCAGTCAGGCAAACACTCACAGAACTCTAGTCCTATATTCCTCACGCTCTGCTGACTGGCGTCTCCTCCACTGCTGAAATATCGAATAGAGGGTTACAGAGCACACACCTCACATAGTTTGTCATCTTATCATCTCATCGTCATTGGGATTAACCCATCAGTGGCATCTAAGGGCCATTAAATGCTACAGTGGTCTAATACTCAAATACCACCTGTGCCAAATCCCTCTTAGCATGTGCAACCAGAGACGGAAGACATAAATAGGTTTTGTGTCTCTCTAATGACAGAGTTAATCCTCAAATTCAATTAGTCCCTGCTAATTGAATTCATGAATGTATATGGGTTCTCTCCATCTGCTACAGCGATCTTTTTGAAGCTGTTATTAGCATGGAAGAGGTTTCCTGTTTGGAGAAAAAATAAACAGCCCCCATCCAGTGTTCCCTCCTGGCAGAAAACGTGCACCTTGCTGCCAGAGGACCAGGACGTGCTCCCTTCAGAGACAGTCAGTTCCATCTCCCTTATACAGCACTGGAATGACCTATAAACAGTGCGGGAACCAGATGTCGCTCCCAAACATCCCACTTGTTTATCTCTTGTTGTGAAATTGTTCTCTGGTTGTTTTACATGTTTAAGTCCCATCTCTGCCATTAAGCCACAAGCACAGGGACTGTGTTTTTCATTTTTTCCTCTTTGTTTTATCCATACACCACCTTTCAATGAAAACTCTATAGTACAGGAAGTAAATGAAGTGCTTACTAACTGCCTGGTGGACACTTATGGTCTGGGGATTCGGCTGGCTATCATTTCAACATTCTTCAAACTCTGGGTCAAGGAAGACGTTCTGAGGAACAGAAGAAAGTCTACTTTACTGGCCCCTGCTACACCTGGCAGTAAATTTTGCAGCTGAAAATAGTTCCATATCTTTTTAAGGTATATAGTGGTGTTTATTAGAGGCAGTGACACACCATTGTAAGTATCTCAATAAACCAGAAATGGTTACATTATGGGTCAGATGAGAGCCTTATACTAAGCAACGATGCATGTTACTTCCTAGGACATTGGTAGTAAGCCTTGGCTCACTGTTAAAACAAATGTCATAGGTTAATTAATCTGCTTTGGGCACTGGGTTAGAGAAGACAAGTTCCCAAGTTAAGGGGCCAATTGGGTTCATACTCTTCCACAGTCACAACATGTCACTTTCCACCAACTGTGAAAATATGTGCTGACACTAGTCACTGGGGGACCAGAGAAGTTCTTGAAAATACCTTTTTGACAGTCTATACAGCTCAAAATTAATGTTTTCTCTAGTGATGACAGATTAATATTATCATTTTTGGATGAAGTGGTTCGACACACTTTTTTATGTAGTACCATCTTCTAAAGGAATATCCAATTATTCCCATAAAACTAGAAAAATATAAATTCATTTTTAGCATCAATATTATAGAATCCTATCAACTGTTTTTGTTCAATAAACATTAAGCTTCCATCCACAGGGAGGCTTTTTCCTATTTGTAAAGGGTTTCAATCTGATTACAACTTACTAACTTCATGAACCCTAAATAATTATAGTACGCAATAACACTCTTTCTCCTTACGAATAAAGTCATACGTCCTAAAATGCTTAGCGCACTGTAAACTGCTTTAGCAATGTAAGAGATTTAAAAAAAAAAGTTCCAGTATTCTCCAAAAGTCCTTCATCCCTAGAATGCTGAGAGAATTTAATTTAGATTGACAAACTTTGTTTATTTTTGCTTTCCCTGGCATTTGGATGATAAAGCATAATCCTGACAGGGTAAGAGAAATGGAAGAACTAATAGATGAGGTCCCCGTGAGCCTCACAGATGAGAGGACGGTGCCAAGGAGAGGAGCTGCTGCCGGCCTCAGGTCCTAATGACGTTTGCTGAGGATCTTGACGAGAGCATCAGGGATTCGGCATCATCCCTTCCCTCAGCGTCAGGCTGGCGTTGCTCCTGTGATGGGTCTCCTTGAACTCATGGGATGTATTTTAGCAGTGTCCTTCAGGACCTCTAAGAGGAACTTAGGTTGAAGAAGTGCGTTCACATTTCATTCAGTGATAGCTGCAAGCAGACCTGACAGGGCCTGAAAGTGACAGATGGTTATCAGTTTTAACCAAATATCAAGACTGCATGGGAAATGGTGTTTAAGGCCAAGATCCAAGTACAAGTGAGTGTGCTCTTGAGCTCAAAAAGATGATAGGTTTATAGGTCATCCGGTCATCGGATGGTTAAGTACCTTATCATCTCCTAGCAGCACACTTCAGGTAAAGACCTTTAGAACTGAGAAGAAGACTAGGTTTAACCAAAACACTCCTCCCTGGAATGAAATAAAGCCAAGGAGGAGTTGACACAGCAAAAGACACTTTCAGAGACATACCAGCAAAATGCATATACAGCCAAAGTGCACCTTTTTCTAAAAAGGTAAAATTTCTAGAGTTTGTCCTCACTTGTAAGTGTGAAGACAGACAAGATCATTTGTATCTGCAAGTAAGTTATAAGAAAAACACTAATTTAGACTCTTCCCCATATCAACATATGATAGATATTAATTGGAAGCACAGAAAAATTAAGCATTTTACTTCAGAGAAATGAAAAAAAAAGTTTTAACTTTCACTTCAATATTATGCTAACTTAGGACTAAGCAATATCACACCTTAGAAGCAAGAATTATAAAGCAAATGGTTAGTTCTGAAGCTTGCTCAAAGGATAAGATACAAAGTAGAAAAGCCTTCAGTATATGAGTTGAACTTCAAAGATATGTATTAAAGAGCAGATTTTACTGTCCAGTTGCTAAGAGAGAAAAAAATAAAACTATACCTTCATTCTTCTTAGGGATTCATATACTCTGAAGACAGCAAGGTAAGGGTATCTGTAAAGCAACGTGTGTACGCTTACACAACCACATGGAGCTCTGCTTGCTAAAGAAGTAGGGTGATGTATGGGATGATTTCCTCGGGAATTTGTTAGAAATGGTTTAAAAAAAAAAAAGGGAAGATTTGCATTGGCAAAAAGATGGGAGGAGAGTTCTCTATAGAGAAGACCGGCAGCATAGAGCCATGGAGGACAAAGTGATAAGCAGTTTCACTTGATAAAGGAGGAGAGCTGAAACGGGAGCATGGAGAAATGAGTCAGAGAGTTAAAAGAGGGTGCTTCCAAGACTCAGCAATGTGAGGTCAAAAACTTTTTAAAAAAATGTCTGTGAAAATCACTCAGCAACTCCATTTTCCAAATATAACCTTGGTCATGCCTGTCACTCTTTTCCTCGAAGATAAAAAGAGCTTAAATCTAGAGAAGAGGAAAAAAGGAAAGCTCGCTGGGAAATCAATACCAGAAGAAGAACGTCTTTGGGTGGGTCATGCTTTCCAAGAAAGAGAAGAAGCCCTCAGGGTTAGTTAGGGAAGATACGAGAACCAGAGAGACGCGTGGTCAGAGAAACAGAGCCAACTGCTGCAGAAACGGTACGGTTTAAACGACTTTTTTGCTATCTTGTAAAACACCACTCTAATTTTTTCGCAGAGGCTGAAATAAGCGCCTTCACTTCCTAGGGTGAAAAGAGGGGATGGGAATGTCACCAGACTGAGCAAAATTGAGTGGATTCTAGCTGCTTACAAATCCCTTTTTCAATAAGCCTTGGGACTTTGCTTTGTCAGGAGAGAAGCTGGAAGCTGCATAATTAAATAGTAATGTATTTTGTTACCTTGATAAAGAAAGCTGCCAGTGTGAAAGCTGCCTGCAGCATTTATGTGCTTTGCAAAGTTCGGTTTCCATCTTTTC
Source organism: Tursiops truncatus (assembly GCF_011762595.2). Classification (NCBI taxonomy): domain Eukaryota; kingdom Metazoa; phylum Chordata; class Mammalia; order Artiodactyla; family Delphinidae; genus Tursiops; species Tursiops truncatus. The sequence continues at coordinate 89,538,407 of NC_047042.1, forward strand.
AAAAGATGGGTACATGGTGAGGTGTGAAAATAGCAGTGATGTTTGTCGTCACAAGCAGAAGTGACAGACTGGCCCTCGGCTGCAGGAATCCACACACTAGCAGGGCAGAGGTGTCTCCGCAATACCTTTCCAAAATGGCAGATGACATTTTTGGTTTTGCCTCGTGTGTTTCATTGTGCAGTATTCTTTCCTAGCTTCGATGCCTCAGTCCCCTGAACAGAAGGAGCCTTAGATGTCAGCCAGCTCAGGGTGCTCAGTGAAGACACCAAGGCGCGAGAGCAGTGCTCTGCCTAAGGTTACCCAGCCTGCAAAAGGCAGCGCCAGGGCGATGCCCGGTCCTTCCCACGCCAAGAACAAGGCTCTTGTCTTTGCCTGATGCTACCATCCATGTTCAAGTGACCACTGCCCAGAATGACACAAGTCTTTCTCTGTCCATTGGGCTCCCTGAAGGAGATGTCTACTTCCAGTAAATTTGTAAAACAATAGGCTTAAATAAAGTCATAAGTCCATGCAAATAGATCTATCGGGTCTATTTATAGAAAAATATATTCCCATTTTCGTTATTTGACATTGAGAGTTTTTCTTGCTCTCTCTTGCATTTTTACACGCCTGCTCTGTCCCTTTCTTTTGTTAATATCTGCAAGCAAACTATGTGCTAGGCATAGAGCTAAATGTTTCCCCGTATTATCCAATTCAATCCTCACAGTGAGTCGACTAGATATGTAGTCGTATTGTTATCACCCCATTTGAAGGATGAAGAAACTGAGGCTTACTGAGGTTGACAGTTGCTCAAGGGCTACTGTGTAACAGAGCCAGGCTGTCAGCCCAGCATGTGAAAGGCTGACGAGGGCGCCTTTTCTCCCCAGCAGGGGACCATACTGTCCCCCCTTATGTGGCTGTACAGACTGTCAGATAGCACTACGGTGTCGCTAGGTGATGAAACGAGGTCCTCTCTTCCCAACATTTGCCTGGTCAGCCACAGGGAAATGTGGCTGACCAGGGATGCAGGTTTAGTTGTCTCCGTGCCCCATACTTTTTGTGGCTGACCAGGGATGCAGGTTTTGTTGTCTCCATGCCCCATACTTTTCTAGCTCTGATGCGGGAAGGTGCAGAAAATAACGCTGCAGCACCGGGAAAGGAAATGCCGTGGTAATGAACTACTCACAGGTATTGTGTGGAGTTACACTGACTAGAAGAAGGGATGTTGCATGAAGCTAAGAAAGTCATACCCTAAAATTCAGAGCATCCGGGAAAAGAGAATGGACACAGAAAGCCGGCAAAATGAGGAAGGAAGCATTTAGTTAACTTCATTCTTTTGAAAAAGAGGGGCTTGGACTGATGACTATTTTCCCAGCTCTATCCAGGACAGCACGGGCCTAAGGAGCTATAATGGGCATCATGGGCAAACAAAAATCCACACAGGAAAAATGCTTCCGAGATCCTGGAACGTACAGGTTGAAGTAACACATCCAGGATTAACTTCTGGGAACCACCCTAAAAAAGGAACAAGGTATTCTAATATTTTGCAACTGGTACTCGTGACGAGAGAGGCTTAGTCTAAGACCGTGATTCAGTTGCCAGCAGCCACCCAGTTCTTTGCAAGAGAAAGCCATCAAAATAAAAAACAAGCTTTAGGTAGAGCAGATTGGGTGAAAAGTTTTCATTGGCTATTAGGGTTTCTAGTTAAGTAGAACACAGACAAATGGAGTAACAATAACAGTGATCCTTATATAAGGACCGTACTACCATAACTGCCAATGTACCTGCTAGCCCCTTGGTTATATGGGTAACCCAGATAATATTCTACAGAGTAAAGAGCTTAAATAAACAGTAACATTGATAAAGCAAGTGCAGTTCTTCATCTCTGCTCTCACAGATGACGACACGTGGACCAAGCCAGTCATTTCCCACTCCCTTTTTAAACACTTACCTGTAGGACAGGTGATGTATCTGTAGGAATGAGATCTATGAAAGCTTCATTTGTTGCCGGCGGATCCACGACACAACGGTATTTGATGACCTCTTCCCACCCATCCACTTAAAAGCAACCACGAGATTAGCCTTCATCCCTTCCTCTCTCCTTTTTTTCTGTTACTTTCTTATTTTGCAGTGTTTTAAATACTTTAACTTAAATATTCTCTGAGGCCAAAGGCAATGTAAAGCAAAGTTGTATGTAAATCTTAGTAAAGAATACTCCCCCCTCAACACACACAGACATCTATAATAAGGCTTCAAAAGCTAATTAGATACTGATCACCAACAACACATTCCAAAGAACCCAAAAGGATCAAAGGATTATACAGTTATAGTCGATAGTCAGATTTAATAAGGGGGACTGAGAGAGAATAGTAGGGTCAGGAAAGAACTAAGGTAGTACAACCTGATTTTGGAAAGCCCGGGGTGGGAGGGGGGGAGTTCGTTTTGTTCGCTTGTTCTGTTTTATTTTGTTTTTAATCAGCAGTGATTGTCTGCTTTCCTAGGAAATGTGAAAGACTAGCCAAGGAAAAGCATGCTGTCATCTTTTTTTTTTTTTCTTTTTTTCATGCTGTCAGTTTTGTTCCTTTCCTTTCACACAGCCTTTGGGGAGCACCCAGTGAGACCACCATAAAAGGCCATCTTTTCAGCACATTAGTAACTGAATTTCTTTGGAAAAGGACCAGCGCTAACCTATCCTCTACAAGAGGGAACAATGTTAATGAGGCCACAATGGAACTCAAAGATTTGTACTGGAAGGTGCTGTTTGCCAACACCACATACTGCAGCAAATGTTACAGTGAGACTTGTACAGAGGGAATCAGGTCTGTGCCAGGGCATGGCGTAGAATGGGGCAACATTTCTATTCATTGAGTATAGAGTTAAATAAGAAGGGCAACACCACCCATGGAGAAAAAATTTGGAATACACTCAAAAAACCAGTCAGTGGATAGGGAAGGATAAATCACGGGCATTTGAGTTGTTAGAAAAATTCATCATTGTTTGTCCTTAGAATCGATGGAGGTGGTTCGAAAACATAGAATTAATGAGCACAGAGGAGGGGCTGGAATGAAGGACAATGGAGATGGTTTGCCAGAGAGATGGTAGGAGGGTACATAAGCCATATGGCTGTGTGAATACAAGGGAGATGGGATCTGGAGAGGGGCCCCCAAGCAGGAAGTAGAAATAATTAATTCAAGCAAGTAAACAAAACCAGGGTGAGGAAGAACCTCAAAAGGGAGCACTAAGTTCTTCATGAAGAACCTAGGGGTGAGACAGGAATAAAGACACAGACCTACTAGAGAATGGACTTGAGGATACGGAGAGGGGAAAGGGTAAGCTGTGACAAAGTGAGAGAGTGGCATGGACATATATACACTACCAAACGTAAAATAGATAGCTAGTGGGAAGCAGCCGCATAGCACAGGGAGATCAGCTCGGTGGTTTGTGACCACCTGGAGGGGTGGGATAGGGAGGGTGGGAGGGAGGGAGACGCAAGAGGGAAGAGATATGGGAACATATGTATATGTATAACTGATTTACTTTGTTATAAAGCAGAAACTAACACACCATTGTAAAGCAACTATACTCCAATACAGATGTAAAAAATAAATAAATAAAAATTTAAAAAGTAAAAGTAAAAAAAAAAAAAGGGAGCACTAAAAGGTTTGAATCTAAATACAAAAGCCAATAGGGGATTCCACAGTCATAAACTGAATTGGGGGCAAAAAAAACCCTCTAGCAACTCTGCATTAGCTAGCCCAAGGTCACTGCAAAGTGACCATACTGCGATGGCCAATATTGAAAACTCTTCCTAGCAAGGCAATTAAAGATCTGCAGATGTTTCCATCTGTATCATTAGCCAAGCTTACTTATCACATTTTACTAAAAAATAGCTTATAGAAAATAAAAAGGAAAAACATCTAACTTCCTTAATCCACTCTACTCTTCTGGTCATAAAATAATTGTCTTTCTATGTGATATTTTCTTAAGGAAATAGCTACCTTTCAAGAATTCTACCTTTTTAAGATTGAGTGCTACTGACCGGAAATTAGATCCCTGTTTCCTTGATTATGGAAGTATGGAGGTAAAATAAGTGAACAAGAATATAGCTTTAAATTGTTCTTCTGTGTCAAGGGTACTGCTCACTGATATGAGAAGAAAAAAATAAAATCTCTTTTCTAACGACCAATTCCAACCCAATAATTATGAGGTCTCCTTTCAACAAAAAGAATCAAGATTTCCTATAACATTAGCTCAAAACTTAGCCATGCTATTGAGACTATATAAACGGGGGCTAAAAATGGGATCTGGATCTAGAGTATGAGTTTGAATCCTAGTTCTACACATGTGACCTTGAACAAGTCACCTAATAGGTTTGTGCCTTAGTTTCCTCATCTGTAACATGGAAATAATAGTAGTACTATGATTGTTGTGAAATTTAAATATATATAAAACATTTAGAGCAGTTGGTTCAGTATATAATAGTTTGGTGTGACCTTAAAGTTACTTAACCTCTCTAAACCTCAGCAGAACATCCCTTAAGCCACTGCCTGGAACTTATTAAGTTTTAATAAATACTGACCTTGTTTTTCAGTTTTAAGTACACATAAGAGTATATTATGCCAAATAATTTCAAAGGAGTAGTTGAACTTATTTTTGCTAAAACACAAGGACCCAAACCATTAATCCCTCCAACCTTAGTTTCTCAAAAATCAGTTATTCTTTAAAAAAAATTTTTAATTTCAGGAGGTATCATAGTTATTTTAAAATATATATAACTCTCAAGATGTGTAACTTTTATTTGAATAAAAAAGAATATAAATTTCTCTTTTTGATAATAAGGGGAATGAGCTACTTAACAATTTAAGCTAAAATGCTGGATTAAAACAATCAGGAAATGTGGGGAGATGGTGGTAATAGTTGCAGCAGACTATTTGAATATTCCTGAGTCTCCACATACAGAGAGACAGAGGAACTAGAAGAACCAAAAACACATGGTCAACATTTAAGACAAAGTAACAAGATACCCTTATAAACCTCAAAATTACGAGTGGCTGGAGAGAAGACACCAAGAGTCAAATGACCTGCATTCTATCAACGTCTGTGCTGGAAAGCCCAGGGAAGCAGCAGGGCAGCTGATGGACCTGAGAACAGAAAGCCTTAAAACAGCCAGCAGGTGTTCACTGAACAGTACAGTGGGCCAAGGTGAGAACACCTACAGAAACTGTCACAAGCTTTTCCCATTCCCACAGCACAAAGGCCCCCAGTAAGGACTAAAAGTACCTGGAGCACTGCAGCCCCTGTAAACTCTTAAAACTGACCATCCAGAGCTCCCCTTCAAGATAGGACCCAAAGTGAGGGTAATCTTCCAAGTGGAGTACACACTGAGCAGAACAGGGACAACAGGAGTAAAGGAAAGAGGTCTGGATAAAAGTGAGGCTAGGGATCAAAGCCAGGAAGTCTGAGAAAGCAAGCTACCACACTTTTAACAGTACACAAAACCAACCCAAGAAAGAGCTCTCTGAAGTTAGAACAGCTAACAAGTGTTTTTCTTTCTAAATTTCAGAAAAACTAATTTCATATGAAGTATCAAAAAAAGGATGTAAAATCTCACATGAAGGAAAAAAAACAAGAATAAGGAACAGAATAACATTCCCACAGATAGTGGAAGTGAACCACAAATACTTGCTATAAAAAAAAAGTAGTAACGTACTGTTTCAGATGAGCTTAAAGACACGATACAAAGAAATATCATGTATCAGAATTAGAATAATTCAGAAATGAGGTGATATTCAACAAAACATTAGAAATAAAAGAATAAAACATTTTGCAAATTAAACTAGAAAGAACACAAGAACAAATAAATTCAACCAATAAAGCTTTAAGTAGAAGAAACAAAGAACTTTTAAAAATCAAAAAGAAAAGAAACGGATAAAAGGAATGTGAGAGAAAATGGCAAAGGTTGAAGATAAGCAAAGAAGATAAAACAAACATACAAAATGAACTGAAGAAAACTAAAGCAAAAAAACAGAACAAACCCTTAATTCAAGAACATGGTTCTGAAGTTTAAAAAATAATAAACTTTATATTTAAATAGTGTCATGTCTCAAAATGATCTACATCCAGGCATATTTTCATAAAAATACTGAACATTAAAGGAAAATAAAATATCCTTTGGGTATTAAGACCAAAAAAAGTGACTTTTATAAGGAGAATATTATCATTAGACTTTAATAGCAAGTGCTTTATGACAGGAGAAAAATGTAATATTTAAAATGTCAAGGAAAGAACATGTGCCCCAGTGAGTCTGTATGCAGCACAACTAATTTTCAAGGGTGAAAGACTCAGACCAACTGCTATTGTATGAAAAAACTGGTTTCCTAAGGAATCTACAAGAGAATGTGGTTCAGACAACTAAAATAACTAGAGAGACTTAGACGTAATGACTGGTGATGAACATTAACTAGTTACTGTCATTATCTGAATATGATGCACTCTGAATTAATGTCTCTGTGTTTCCTATGCATTCTAAACAAGAACCGAACAAGCACCCACACACACAAACTCACAAATGGAGAATTTAATTTACATTAATCAAGTTTGGTAGTTTTCTCTGGTGACTGGAAAACCTCTCTGAAGGACTTAAAAAATTCTTGTGCATAAAGGCCCAAGGAAATGAGCAGCTCACCTAGAATAATCTTAAATGAACATGAATAAAAATCAGTAAAGATGAACAAGAAAACAACTTTGAAGAAATTATCTGGGATGCAATCCAGAGAAACAAAGAGATATAAAATAGGGAACAGAGGGTAAAACATATATAGGATAGCATGAAAATGTCTAACATGCATCTAAGTGGAATTCCAGAAGGAGATATATAGGGAAGAGAAAGCATTCAGGTAATATTTGTATTTAAATGTCTATGTTAGAAAAATAGTAGAAAAGGAATAAAAATAACCCAAATGATTAGAAGGAAACTATAAACGTAAGAAACTAATGAAACAGAAGACAAATACATAATACAGAGGACCAATGAAGGTAAAAAATGGTTTCTTGAAAAACCAGTAACATAAAGGGCTCTAAGCCTCTGGTGAGAGGGAGAGAGAGGTGGAGGAGACACACACACACACACACACACACACACACACACACACACACACACACACACACACACACACACACACACACACAGCAGGCACAATCAATATTAAAAATGAAAAGGTAGATGTAACCTCAGATCTCATAGAAGTTACACAGACAGTAAGATAGTATTTAAAAATGTATGCCAAAAAATGAAAAATAACTTTAATAAAATGGATGAATTCCTTTAAAAATAGTTACCAATACTGATTCAAGAAGAAATAAAAAATCTATCTCCTCCAACATTAAAAAATACAAATCTGTCATTGAAATTTTCCCCACAAAGGGAATGCCAGCCCCAGATAACTCTACTGATGGGATCTTCTAAGATAGTCCAGAAATAGATAACAAGTGTTACACAAAGTCTTCCAGATGTTAGGAAATGAGATGCTTTCCAATTCATTTTATGAAGCTATGAACATCATACATGCACTATACTATAAAAAAGAAAAATAAAAAGCCAATCACACTCAGGAATATGGAAGTAAAATTCTAAGTAGAATATTAGTAAGCTGAACCCATCAATATATAAAGGAGATAAATGTAATAACCAATTTGAACTCATCTCATGAATATAATAGTGGTTTCTACTAAAAAATCAATCAGTGAAGTGCACCATAGTAAAAGACCCAATGAGAAAAAGCATATTATCATCTCAAAAGATGAAAAAAAATTCAGTAAAATTCAATACCTGTTGAATTTAACAAATTTGAATGAAGGGGAAAATCCTTAAAGGTCTATCCACGGAACAACCACACCACCAACACCATGACTACCTGCCAGTGACCTTCACAAGTAATGGTGACTTGTGGATGGCACTGACTTGGAGGTCAGGAACAAGGCAATACTGCTATCTCTATGTGTATTTGATATGATACCGAGTGTTCTAACTGGCACAGAAAGAATGAGAAAATGCTCATACAGAGCACAATGACTGGAAAAGATGAAACAGAATTCTCAGGAAAATACTTGCCTCACAAAAGGACCCTTTAGATAAAGTTTATGAATATAAAAGATTAGCAGGGATCTTGATTCAAGATTTTGAAACAAGATTCTAAGTCAATTGCCTTTTAATACGCCAACAATGTTCACTTAGAAAATATAATTTTAAAAATATAAAATATCACTAAAATGTTAATACTTAGGAATATATTTAACAAAAGATGGCCAAAACCTTCATGAAAAAAATTATAAAACTCTGTTGATAGGCATTTTAAAAGATTAATTAGTTAAAAAAAATTAAATGTAAAGAGATGTGGTTTGAGATGAAAAGACTCATTATCATAAAAATATCAATTCTCTTTATACTCATGTATAGATTCATGCAATTGCCATGAAAATTGCAACACAAAACTTGATAAGCTGATTCTAAAATTTGTATGAAGCAGCAAAAGTTCACATACAATCAAGACACTCTTGAGGAACAACAAATTTTAGGTATCTCCCAGATATCAAGATTTCTACCAAAGTTACAGCAATTAAAACAACATGGTATTGTACAGAAATAGACATATGGATAAATAAAACAGAAAAGGGAATCTGGAAACCCACAAATATGGAGAGACAGAACAGGCTTTGCAAGTCAGTGAAGGAAAGTCCCCGTTTGAAAAGATAAACCACAAACTGGAGAAAATTTGTAACACATACAGTCAACACAAAGTTTTTACCTAGAATACATTAAAATGTTTATGAATCACTGAGAAAAAACAACCCACTGGGGAAAAATGGGCAAAGGAAATGAAGAATTACATAGAAAAGTAAACACAAATGACCTACAAATATATGAAAAATGCTCAATCTGATATGTAATTATTTAATGCAAATTAAAATCACAAGATACCATTTGACATTCCCACCAAACTGGCTAAAAATTTTAATCAGTTAATATCAAGTGTTGGCAAAGGTGGATTGTTAGGAACTCCTACTGCAGTTGGGAGTATAAATTAGAATGATCACTTTGGAAAACAGTTTGTCATTATGCGATCAATTAAATATGTGTATAACCTACCACCTAACTATGCCATTGCCAGGTTTAAACCCTAGAGAAATTCTTGCAAATGGACACCAGGAGGAGTTATGAAAAAGAATGTCCATAATATTGTTTGCAATAGCAAAAAGAACAAAAACAAACAAAGAAAGAAACCCTGGAGCCTACCTAAACATTCATCAGCAGAATTTGGATATATAAATTGTTATATATTCATACAACAGAACACTATACAACATGAAAAATCGATGAAATGAATATGATGCTCATCAACAAGGATAAATTACAAAAGCATTATTCTGTAACAAAGGAAGCAAATCACAGAAGAGTTTGCAAAATAATTCAATTTATAAAAGTTCAAAATAAGCAAAACTATATACACACATATATGGAATACAAATATAAAATATATATTTATACACACACATATATCCATAGGTGAAATATGCATACGTGTAGTAAAATGATGAAAAGAAACAAGGAAATTTTTAACAAAAAAGGCAGAATAGTAGCTATCCCCATAGGAGAGGGAAGAGAATGTAATCAGAAAGGCAATCACGAAGCTTCCAGATTACTACAAATATCTTATTGTTTAGACTGGGGGCTGGGTACACAGTAGTTCCTTTGGTTATAATTTAAACTGAGCAGATAAATTTTATACATTTTTATGAATATTTCTATTTCAGTAAATGTATATACACATATATATTTATACTAGAGAGAAATATGAATCTATGGTATTTGAGCCAGAGACAGCCACTGATGTATTAAAGAGCTTTAGGCCACTCTACAATGCATTTCCCTGCACAACCCACTGCAAAGTAAAACTGCCTCGAATCCTGACAGTGGTTCGTCCTTGGGGACTTACACTGGTGATCATGGCTGTTACAGTTTTTATCTCCAGATAGCCTCCACTCCCATTCTTGTTCATTGTGTTACTGTCGCAACAGAAGAACTACCATATAAAGTGAGAAAGAACCATTTTTACCAGCAACAGGTCTACGGGCTAGGACAGGAGAGGGATACCTGCTTCAGACATGCCAGGAGGAATCAGATTGTTGGCATTTCCTCTCAATTAATGTCTTTTACTTTGTAAGTGAACAGACATTGGTTGGAAGCTGACCCTCTGTCAGTGCCCCAGCACAGAGGCGTTCTGAGAGGCCGTAAAGCAAGCAAGCTAAGAGGACAAGACAGAGTCTGAGAGCTCAGAGCAGGCGAAGCAGCCTGGGAACCCACCAGACGTGGCTCCAGGGGCAATAGGCACTAAATGCAGAGGAAACCTGTAGGACAGGGCAATTCATCACCATCAAGCTTCTCTTCTGACAAGGAGTAGGACTCTGGCTTCCAGCTCTAACATTAAAATGTAACGTTCCCCCTGGGACTTCGCATGGCGGGCTTCCCTGAAGCTTCAGTTTCACTCAGTTAGCTAATTATGAGAGAATGTGACATTGGTATTTACTTTTTCTACGGGGACAAATCATTCTCAGCAGGAGGGAGAAGTTGTTATTTTTGGTCTGTTTTGTTTTGTCATTAAAAGGAAATTACTCACACAGTAGTAAATAACCTCTTGTTCGAGGGAAATTTTTTTCTTTCTATAATTCTATCAATTCACCTGAATGCTGACAGTCACTTCTTTTGTTTTCTGGGGACACGGTGGGTAAATGATCAAGGGTGGAGTGTTAGAACTGGGTTTGAAAATTAACTCTACCACTAACTAGCTGTGTGATCTTCAGCAAGTTATGTAAGTACTGTGAGTTTCCCCCACCAAAAACTGAGGAGAACCAATTTACTGTGTAGTGTGCTTTGTTAAAGATGAAATGATGTAGCTGAAACACTTCAGCACAGTGTCTCTGCACAAGAAGCACTCAGTAAATTTTAGCCTTTATTCTTAATGACTCTGATACTCTATGATAAAAATAGAAACCTTCTACATTTCACTTATGCTTTATGTCATCAATTTCCCATATCTAATGACCCCGTATCTAACCAGAAACTGTCCCTTTACTTTGTCACTGCAGGCTGAATTGTGTATTAACCATTTTACTCCTCCTCACCCAGATATAAAAAGGCTTCCAATAAAATTTAATATTTAATGATAATGTTGAAAGAAACATTTTTCACACCCCTTCGCCTCCCCAGCACATCTTTTAACTTGTCAAAGGCAGTATGTAATGCTGAGCAAACATCGTCATAAACACATACTTCCTCATCCACTGCTGACATCAACAGCATTATGTTCAGGGTGCTTTTAACAAATTGGAAAGTGATTTCACAATTGAACTCATAACAATCCCATGAGGTAGGCTGGGTAGATACGAATAGCCTCACTTTACAGGTGAGGAAACTGAAACTAAGAGGGAAAATAACAAGGCCACGATATCCAAGCACATTTTCCATGAAAGGATAATCTGAGGGGATCGAGAAGGTCAGGGTTATTGGACTTTGGAAAATTAGATTTTCTCAAGAATGAAGTCTGTTCTGGGGATAGCCAATGTGACCAGTCAGAGAGAGAAATAGGATCGCTGGTGGAAAGCAAACAAAATAGAAAGGCAAGAGGCACAGAGCTTTCTTTTCCAATTTCACAATCCATTTGCCCAATGTGCCTCGAGTTTTCTACCCATAACTTGGAGAAAGCAAAAATGCTACTTCTTACCTCTCTTACAAGTACACTGCAATGTCATTATTGTATACAAACACAAGTTTGATGACATGATACTCAAGGTTTTATGCTAACCACAGCAAACATGAACACTTTAAAATGTATAAACATAAGAAAACACATTTTAAGTACTAAGAGAAAATCTTGGTGATAAAGAAAAGGAAAAGAATATTTTTCCAAGGATACATGGGCTAGAAGATATGAAAATTAGGTAAGATTAGGTCAGTCAGCATTATAATTTTACATTACATATTTGAATCATTTTTGGAAGTTGCAGAATCAACGTTTTGAAGCCATGAAAATGTAAAAGTCCTCTAATTTGGATAATGTTTCTTTAACTAATCACACACACCCACTTCTTAAAATAACCGATTCTGAAGTGCCGTTAATACTGAACAAGTCTTCCGGGTAGTTGTCACCGTTCACGACTCCCCAGGACATTGACACTGCTTGCTGATAGCCCATAACCCTTAAGAATTCCTAGCGGACTACAGAATTGTAATTCAGAAGCCCCATCCCCCTTTATTCTGGAATGGGAGATTAAGTTCTTACAGACAGGAAGGCAAATGCAAACAAAGGTCATTAAAGTCCAAGGACCTCTAAATATGCAATAAAAAACCTAGTCAATACCAACATCGATGAGCAAAATAGCATATAACAGTAGGTCATCATTAGGTGGGTGATGCCTAATTCTGACTTAAGAGGCCTGAACATAATTTCCCCTGTGATTTTTCATAGAACATGATACAACTTCATTCCAACACTGGGAGAGACTTTATGATACGGCAGCAGAACAGGCCTACTTAAAAACTCCACCTCTCTCTAGGTATTCAATTAATGAACATCTTTTGAATGTTTGCTATTTGTTAGATCTATATCAAAGAACTCACAGTCCAGCAGGGGAGACAGGTAAATCAAGCAACAAATTTTTAAGTTAAATTCTAGAATGAAGAAAAATATGCGATGCAATGTTAAGTAGGGCAGAAAGCTCTCACGGATGATGAGATGATTAACCACGCGTCAAATGGTAAGTATAAATTGTCTATGGCAAAAAGAAGGAGTGACTTCTGTCAGAACAGCCTGGCTAAAAGCAGGGAAACATGATAAACGTGCTGAGTTTCGGAAGTTAGATGTAGTGCCGCATGGCTAGAGCACAGAGCATAGAGGCGAGGGGAAAGATGCCCAAAGAAGCAGTGAGCAGTAGAGGAAGATAAAGAGTCCATCACTTAGGACTTTCTAGTCCATGTTTAAGTTCAGTATTGGAAAGAGGAATACAATTATTGGTCTATTGTAAAGATTTCATCCTACAGGCAATGGGAGTAGATGTTTACCATAATCAGTTTGGTGATATGTAGGTATACGGTGAAATAAAAGAAGGAATTCTAGAGGTGTGACTATCAGTTAGAAGACAATTTTAAAAGTCCAAGTAAGATATGGAGTGGCCCTAAATGAAAGGAATGGGGATGGAAAAGAAAACAGAGGTAAAAGAAGTATAAAAAACAAGAGTTGATAGAATTTAGTGGCCAGGTAGCAATGGGAGGGTGAAGAGGAAAGCTTAAAACAGCTGTCTTTTTTTTTTCATTTTAAATTTGTTTGGCTAAATAGATAATGGTGCCTTAGCTGAATTAGGGACAGCGTGAAGTGGAATGTCAGTGGTACTCTTAGAGTCCTGGCTTATCCCTCTTTTATAAAAGATTCATCGAATTTCACTTTGTATTGCAGTACGTATGTGTCATTTCACTGCCCCCTTCCCCAAAAGGGGACCCATCAAGCTCCTTGAGGGAAAAAGTTCTGTGTCACACACCACATTGTCCCTGCACATAAGCCCATATAGCATATTTGTATAACATGATTATATAACATAACTGACCCATTGTAAACACTTAATAAAACATTTCTGAGTGACTGATTGAATATATGTACAACCCCAAACCTTAGATGTGACAAAACTACACATTTTATCCTGTGAATAAAACAGCCATCTCTTAAAATGCAAATAACTCACCTCAACTACTACCAATTTCAGACTCATAACATTCTCTGCAAATCTCAGTGTCCACTCTGGAAGGGACTTTTGGAAATATCTACTACAAATCCCCACTTTAAAGGTGAAATCTGTGACTCAGAGAAGTTACATGACCAGCCAAAAGTCACACAGAGTACAGCTGACGCTTGAACAACACGAGTTTGAACTGGCAGGTCCACTTATATGAGGAATTTTTTTCAATAGTAAAAACTACAGCACTACAGGAACCGCCGTTGGCTGAATCTGCCAATATGGAGGAACTGCAGATATGAAGGGCCAACTCGAAGTTACACACAAATTTTTGACTGCATGGAGGGTGCCCCCAGCCCCTGCATTGTTCAAGGGTTAACTGTATCTGGAGATGGGACAGAAATCAGAATACGTTAAGCTTTGAAATATTGGTCAACCAAAATAGTTGTAACAGATTTGAAGATAATACAAGACATCAGATTTAGCTAGAATGCATTAAGTTTTTAAAAGCGCTTCATATTGTGCACTAAAAAACACAAGGCAAACATCTTAAAGACATTTTCTTAAATAATTCTTCCCTCTGACAATGAAATGCAAGGACCACAGCTCAACTTTTAGTTCTGAATTAGTATAAGTAAGACAGATTCTTACCGTGATCTTCTGAAGAGACTGGTGACCTAAAATGAGATAATAAGCATGATAAATCCTTTGTATGTGACACTGATAATTATAGGTACAACAATGATCAAGAATAAGCTCATAGAAATTACACCCCCAAAATTCAGTTAAATAGAAATTCAGTATAGTAGTAGATGGTGTAATTGATGTGTTGGTTGTATGGTATATTCCAATTAATAACTCCCAAAGCTTACCTGGATTGGTTGAGTGGTAGATGTTATTAAAATAGTCTATAGTCTATTAGCATGGTGATGTAAGACTGAAACAAACGTAAACTGTCTGGATTTATCACACACAATAAAAGAACTCACAGAAATGTGGTGATGGATGAAATCCTGTGAGGTCACTAGTGCTGAAAGCCAGGCCTCCATAGAAAATACCAGGGATGTAAATAAGCACTAGATTAAGTGTCTGTACGTAAAAAAGAAATCTACTTGGACAATAAAAAATGAGACAGAAGAGAAATGGCATGTGCCCTTATCAATGTTGCTTTTCGCTTCCACTCACTGTGGAATTTAATGTTTCAGTGAGTATGATGTAGACCCTCTACGTGTTGGCCTTATGTCTCTAAACCTGTGAGAGTCAGGCAGGAGGGCAACCATTGGGATCTCATAGAACTTCTACAAAGTGATAACTTCTGCATACCATTTGAGGCTCAGGTCTAATTACAATATTAAGATACCAACGGATGATCATATCAACCCCTTGCACAATAATGACCTTCTTTTCTTTCTCGGCTATTAATTGAGTTACTTTGAGCAATACAGACACAACTTTGTTGACGAATTCCCCTCAAGTTTGAAAGATACAGTCTTGACTACTGACTCATGCTTTTCTTGGGAGAAAGAGAGATGCATAATACTGCATTCAGAGGTGTTAGAATTTTGAAGGGAAAGGCAAGAAACCAGGAGGGAGGGGTCCTCTCCACTAAATGATGGGCCTGCTGGAGTCCATAGCAGGGAGATGACCAAAGGCAAATGCATGAGTTTGGTAGTAAAGCTACCAAACTTTATATAACTGATATTTATATGTAGTCATAATATAACTAATATTTATGTGACATGATGACAAACGTTGGGGCAAGAATGATTCAGTGAGTGCATAGTGGTTGAAGGACAATTCTAGCTACTTTGGGATGCCTGATACCACTTTACTTCATCTACTGATCAGAAATATTTTTGTCCATTATGTGAACAAACAGTACAGTATAAAGACACAGGAATAATGGTGAGACAGCCTTGAACTTCCATTGGGTGGCAAAGTGAAATCATTTCAACCTTATAGGTCTCTTCAAGTAGACTTCTGTGTGTGAAAACTACAGAGTGTCCCCAGATCTGGTGGAGAGAAAACTGGCATCTGAGTGGTAGACACGGGAGCAGGGGGAGGGAACCTGACATCATAACTTAGGAGGGAACCTAAGTCATCACTGTGGTGTTGGCTGCTTGAGAAACGCTGCTGGGCCTCCTCAGGTGGAGCTGATCTATCCTCTCCCTGGAGTCCCCCTATTTCACACTTTCACACACCAGTCTTCCCACTAGGTTGTGAGCTTCTTGGAAACTAGGACCATGTCTTGTTTAGAACATAGTGGGTCCCTGATTAAAATGTATTAGATTGCATTAATTTCAGCACCACACACTAGAGTTCAGACTCAGACACACTCTGGAGCTCCTCAGAAATCACCATGTCACCATAAAACCACCTTTGAGTTTGCCAGCTCCTAGGTCAGCTGTGAGGGAAGGGTCTAGGGAATGACCTGAAGCTCCAAATTAGTGACAGCGTGGGCACTCTCAGAGCCAAAAGACATCCTGTGCCCCCTGCAACAGAGATGACCACCATCAAACAAAGGGGAGGAGGGAGCTGAACAGAGGTGAAATGAGATTGACATGTACACACGCTACTACATTTAAAATGGAGAACCAACAAGGACCTACTGTAGAGCACAGGTAACTCAATATTCTGTACTAACCTAAATGGGAAAAGAATTTGAAAAGAACAGATACATGTATAGGTATAAATGAATCACTTTGCTGTACACCTGAAACTAATACAACATTGTTTATCAGCTCTACTCCAATATAAAATAAAAATTAAAAAAAAATTAGAGAATTTTTTAAGTTGCAGAGGGCATGAAAAAAGAGTCAGCAACAAGGAAACATCTTCACTCCTGGTGTTTTCTGATGGGAAGGAAGCAAAGCGTGTCTTGGATGTTTTGCAATTAATTTCTCACAGAGCTATAGGAATAAAGGAAAATCCATGCCAATGGACCCCTAAATGTCTCAGGTGGAAGGCCAGTGAGGGTTTTTGCTGCCTTTCTGTAAAAGCAAAGCACTAATATTAAATCTGAAAAATTCCAGATGGCTCCTTGAGAGCCCCAAGGGGATGCCTTCTGCGGTATGTCCAGGCAGTGGGGAAGAACTATTGATTTCAGACTGTTTTCTAAGGATTAGTCATGTTGAGTTTCTGTGTTGAATGTCTCCCACACGCCTGGGTTTGTGGAATTTTAAGACATATGGA
This sequence comes from Tursiops truncatus, assembly GCF_011762595.2. Lineage (NCBI taxonomy): Eukaryota > Metazoa > Chordata > Mammalia > Artiodactyla > Delphinidae > Tursiops > Tursiops truncatus. The sequence goes on from NC_047042.1 coordinate 89,555,357, forward strand.
GTATTTCAATCCTCACTCAGTATTTCACCTTTCACTGGAGCGAGTCACTAAATTATTCCACTGAGACATGCACATCATCCATTATTGCTAGAAATGGGCATAAAAAGTTTTCTGGAACTTAGCTCAGGAGAGAAGAAATATCATGAAATCAGCAGTATAAGTTATTTTTACAACAGAGAGGTTGAATCCCTGGAAGAGATAATGTTCCTTAACCTGACAACAAAGGAAGGAAAGAAAGCTCACTGCTTATTCCTCCCACTGCACCTGAAAGACTTGTGGCTTTGTCCCAGCCTGTTCATTTCTCCTCCACATACACTTTATCTTGGAGAACCTATCTGCTCTCACAATGCAGACTATTACTTCACTAGCGCTCAAATAGCTCCAGGATTTAGAGTTTTCCTCCTCACTTCTTTCCTCATCCCTAGTCTTTTATTATGGGCTACAGGATATTTATACTTGATTTTGCTTTGTTTTATTGGTTTCGGTATTGTTTTACATTTTTATTTACATTCATTCAAATTCAGCAGAGACAACGAAAACAAAAACTCAAGACCCGCCTTTAAAAATCTCTCTCCTATTTAATTGACCCCGAATAATTATTATTCAGATTTGAATCTTTCCCTTTATGTTGGTTCAAACCTGAATAATAATTATTACTTGAGACCCTTTTAAGTACCAGGCACCGTACCAAGTGATGTGGATCAAAAAAGAAACAAGATATCAATTTCAAGGAACTCATAATCTAGTGAACGAGGAAAATATGTAAACAAGTGATTACATTATAATGAAAAAATGCAATAATCAAAACGTGTATGAGTAAAGGGGTAGCACAGAACAGAGGGAGACCAATTCTCTTCCAAAAAAAGTAAAAGGTGGCTTCATAAAGCAAGAACCATCTGAGCTGGGCTTTGAAGGATAAGTAGAAGCCTATTAAGTACGAAAAAAGAACTCCAGGTGGTGGCAACAGGCATATGAAATAGGGGTAGAGACAGGAAATTTCATAACACGTTATCAGATATACAAGCAACTCAGTGTTGCTCAAATATAAAGGAGTCATAAACATCAGGACTAAAGGCAGAGGAGGGAGGGGCATTTCATGTAGGAGCTGAGGGGCCAATTTGAAGTGCTTGTCATTTACCTTCTAAGCTACACAGAGCAAAGTTTTGAAGCAGAGAAGTCACACGTTCTCACCTGTGCTTTTGCTTGGGCAGCTGTAGCGAGCAGACTACAAAACAGCAAGAATAAAGGCAGAAGACAAGCTACAGACTAGTATCGCAAAACTGCCACGTTAGTATCTCCGCTCTTTTTCAATCCTTTTTGAAATCCATGGAAAATAACAAGGAGAATAAGAAACAGAAAAGGAAATATCATCTTTGGCTAAACTAGAAGATGTCCCTAAACTGAAATTATTATATATGAAGAAGAGCAGCTAAAGTATAGTAAAATTGGACCAAGTTTCAGGGAGACAGAGTGTTTCAATCTTAACTGAGGAGACATGAGCTACATCACGGACCACAAAACCTATGACAGAAAGCCCTCCGCTCTGAGCCATTCAGGAGCAGAACCAAACCCTGGAGGAGAGAGCTGCTAAGAAAGAGTCTGAAGACAAAAGATTCAAAGTCAAGCTTCCGGAAACACACCAACCCACTATCCCTAATTATCCATCCAAACTAGCGGTTCCGAAAAGAACTCACCCAATACAAATATGGGTAATGAACAAAAAGGAACCATCATGACATTTACACAAAAATACCCAGAGAAGAGAGCAGGACAAGGATCTTCTGAAAAACAAAACTCAGGCTGAGAACATCCTAAAAAGATGGTGGCACGAAGCAGTGGTGACGCAGTGGTTGGGAGTCCGCCTGCCGATGCAGGGGACACGGGTTCGTGCCCTGGTCCGGGAAGATCCCATATGCCACAGAGCGGCTGTGCCCGTGAGCCATGGCCGCTGAGCCTGCGCGTCCGGAGCCTGTGCTCCGCAACGGGAGAGACCACAACAGTGAGAGGCCCGCGTACCGCAAGAAAAAAAAAAAGTTAACAGATCTCCATGAAATGGATAAATGGAATAAGGAAAGGAAGGGAGGAAAGAAGAAAACAAGGGAAGGGAACAGAGTCTCTGTGAACAGAAACTTAAAGAAGAAACAAAATGGTCAAAAAAATAGCTAAAAGACGACAGCGGAGGCAAACAGCAAAGGTTTGCCCGGATCTCTGAACTATTAAGTTATAGAAAAAACCCACGGGCTTTCCCACAGTATCACCACTGCAGTGGGAGAAAAGGGATTAAGGGGAAGTGAATAACAATTAAAACTATATTAAGTAAGGATCCATTCATTTATTCATCCCTTCAAATATCTGCTTTGTGAAAGTGTTTTGCTTTTTAACCACTTTGATTTACTTTTCTATCATTTTAATTGGAACACTTGCTAGTGAAAGTCCCCTTCCCAATGTTAACCTTGCTTAATTGAATATCCATACTTTTCTTTCCTTTTAAATGAAGGCAAGACTTCTCCAGCTAGGGTACACATGGGAACTTGAAAATAAGGGAAGCCTCAGGAAAATAAGACACCATTTTTAGATGGGGAATTATAAAATTTAACTGGTAAAATATTATTTTTATGCTGAAACAGGCACAGCCATATTATGGATCCCAAAGCAAAAGTTGCTTGAATTCTTAAAGCAATAAAGTTAAAAAAAAAAAAACAAATTTGTGTTTGAGACAGTCAGCTTCAGGAATGTCTCCAAGGTCCCCAAGGGGATGAGTTCGTTCTCCTCTGTTCCCATGGAAAAGACAGAAAATATGAAATTATCCACTTAAATACAGCTATAACATCCTGGAATGAATTATTTTATAAGATTAAGGTACGCAGATATCAAGAATCTGAGGGAATGAGACGCAGAGTACACATCAGCTGCGGCTACTGTATTGGACAGCACTGCTTCTAGACCTTGTCATCACTAAGACACAAGGAACGTCTAAGAAACACAAAAACGGTTGTGTAGATTGCCTTCCATCAGCATGTTTCCCTTCAAAGCCTCTAATCTTTCCAGTAGATCAATCACAAGGCTGAAGGACACTGAAAACTGTGCCCAGTGTTCTACCAGCAATGTCGTAACAATAAGAGCACAAGAGTGTCCTAGTTAGGAGAGTGAAAGTCTTTAAGAAATACTGCACTACTTGCGATGTTTTACTGTTTTCAATCAATAAACCTAGAACGGAGATGATGGGCATCATGACTAGTTCAGCCTTTATGAGGTGGTGAAATGCTTTGCAATACATTTTAGATACGGGCATTTTCTTGGCAGCCTCCATGAAATCTCCAAGCTCTTCCCAACACAATACCTCCTTTAAAAAAAAATAATTTTTATTGGAGTATAGTTGCTTTACAATGTTGTGTTAGTTTCTGCTGTACAGCAAAGTGAATCAGCTACACGTATACGTATATCCCCGCTATTTTGGATTTCCTTCACATTGAGGTCACCACAGAGCACTGAGTAAAGTTCCCTGAGCTCTACAGTAGGTTCTCATTTGTTATCTATTTTATACATAGGACCAATAGTGTATATATGTCAATCCCCATCTCCGAATTCATCCCACCCACCCCCTTTCCCCCCACCTTGGTGTCCATATATTTGTTCTCTACCTCTGTGTCTCTATTTCTGCTTTGCAAATAAGATCGCCTATACTATTTTTCTAGACTCCACATACATGCATTAATATACGATATTTGTTTTTCTCCTTCTGACTTACTTCACTCTGTATGACAGTCTCTAGGTCCACCCACATCTCTCTTTTTTTATTTGAGTGACACTGTCCTGACTCTACTTTTTTTAAGCCTCTATAAAATATTTTGCTTTTATTTTTTTCATCTCATGGCTTTAATTCAATAGCATCCATGGCTTTCCCACTTGGCCCTTCCTTGGACTACCTGTATAATTCCCTCCCTTGGACAGAGAGAGGTCAATAGACTATCCATTTTACATATTCTTTCCTAAAAATAGATTAGATGAATACTGGGGACCCACCTATATGGGTCTGTTACTTTTTGGAGAGAATCACCCACAAATGAGTGTTAATCTCCTTCCCCAGTGTCCCCAACACATATACCCTCCACTGAGATTTTCTAAACCACCTCCTGGTGGGGAGTTGGCAACCAAAGGGGCCACCACATAGAAGTGAGCTTGGAATAAAAATACAGGACAGGTGTAAGAGGCACCTGAATGGGCACAAAAGCAGAGATTCATATTCTGAAAATACTTAGCCACGGATTATTTCTATAAGACTGTGGATGGGGGAGGGAGCTCGGAGATATTCATACCACACACAGGCCTGGTTGGAGGAACCAAGGCCCCTCATTTCCTGGTTACCATCATGCAATTAAAAGAGAAAACACAGGAGGAATGGCAGGGTGGTCTAGAAGCTGTGCTACCTCTAGACTCCACCTGGCACACTGCAAATAAACCATCCTTGGCTGCAAAGTCCTCGTGAACAAGGCTGTCCATGACCACACACTGAAAGCAACTCTCTCTACATATATTTCACCAATTTGTCTTGTCATGCCTAACATTCCTCTTTACCCTCTGTTTTTGTTTTTTTGTTTTTTTTTTGTGGTATGCAGGCCTCTCACTGTTGTGGCCTCTCCCGTTGCAGAGCACAGGCTCCAGACGCGCAGGCTCAGCGGCCATGGCTTACGGGCCCAGCCGCTCCGCGGCATGTGGGATCCTCTCGGACCGGGGCACGAACCCGTGTCCCCTGCATCGGCAGGCGGACTCTCAACCACTGCGCCACCAGGGAAGCCCTCTCCTCTAGTTTTGCAGATGAGGACCACATCCAAAACACTACTTTCTATAAGCACAGCGTGGATCATACAACCTACTCAGGAAGAGAAAGAGAAGCATCTGGTTTCTAGCTCTATATCAACTCTGAATGTTGTTTCCCTCTCTCCTTTGTCATTCTACTTTCACTTCTTCTTCCCTCTCCTGACCACAGCCCTGAAAGTTCCCTGGGCTCATCTCATCCACCTTTCTTACACTTTGGTGAAAGCCAGCATCTCTGTACACACAGCCTCCCATCATGTGCTGATGCACCTGCTCCTACTGAAGAAAATCAAGGACATTCAGGCCTGGGCAGAGTTCCCCAGGTTGGACTCTGTTTCCTGCCTGGACCATTATTTCTAGTTGTCTGTTAACAAACTCTTGAGTAATATCTCAAGTGGAAACTGATTTCCCAGCTGGACATCCCTTCCAGGCACATTTCAAGGGTCCACACACCACTGCTGAAAAAACACCATCTTTGTTTTGCATCTGTTTTACCTTGCACTGATGAAGCTACAGAAATTCAATTTATTTCCTGAAACTGTTGACGGACAAAGAACTTTCATTTAAGTCAAGCCAGCCAGGGGATGATTTAACATGGTCTCAAAGCATGGCTGTAGGTAATCACCTCTGGGCAACAGGCTTCTCCCTTGAGCTTCCCTCAAGGATATGCATTGCCTAAGGACTGCTATGCCCAACCTATGACATCATTTTGAGGGCTTGAGAGAGCAACAGCGAGATCACAGATCTAGCTGACATCTTCACCACCATCACTCCAGGCCCTAAGCATCTCTAACTGGATAAAATAGAACCAGAAATCCCTTAGCACTGAGAACCTCCATCAACTATACAATCCTCTCTGTTTGCTTTTCCTCCCTCTATTATGAATATTGCTATTAAGACGATGAACAAAGCACATACAGTAAGGGAGCAGGCGAGAATGAGAGCAAAAGAGATGAAAGGTACAGGAACCACACAAAGTGGCATTGAAATGAGAGAAAGACAAACACATTCTCTATTCAAGTGGTCACAGACCCATTCAGGGATTGCCAAACAGCCTCAAAGGTAACATTCACCACCAACAGAAGGGAGGGTTGTGGAAAGAGAGAGATGGGCATTTGTGTGGAGGTAGGGAAATAAGTTCCAGAACTCAAATAATAGAGGCTGCTTGGGGAGTTCTTCATTTGATGTAAATTTCCTCTAATTCTGTTCATATTCGTAATGTCCTATTAAGACTCTCCTATCCAAATATACACCCGATGATCCCAACGTGAGCTGTACTTGAAATATCCTTTTTAATAAGTTCCTGTGTTTAGTTATATTTGGTGTTTTGCAGACAGCACTTTTACCACTAGCCTGTATGATTCAGTTTCTTCTATACACCCTCCTTAATCAGTCTGCAGAGTGAGGAAGAAACTCCCAACGCCCTTTGAGCTTGAAATTTTACTGCCACCTACTATTCATCCCTAAGAACTGCAACCAAATGAGGGGAAGGAGTTTCTTTGAAATACATGGTTAGAGGAGAAACGGACAAAAGTGGGTGTCGGCTACAAGAAGAAAGAGATTTTTAAAAAAGAGAGATGACCTGGAAGAACCTAATACAGACCAAGTTCATTAAACATGAAAAACTGACCATCACACTTTTTAGTATGTAAAATATGAACACTCCTGGGAAATATTTTAACCTTTTGAAGATGTAAAAGCAACAAAAAAATTGTGCATCAGACATTGTACAATCATGCAGAAAAGAAACAGATGTGATAGTTCATATTACAAATCGGTCTTTGCAATATAGTTGCCTGCCTAATTTCTAAAAAGGGATTAAAGGAATAGAAAAGGAATGTTATTCTAAAATCTGATCAAGGAAGATATACCTGCAGAGACCTGGTGGGGAGTATAATATCTTTTAGAAAGAGCTGCCGGCTTTAGGCTAATGACTCTGGGAGACCTGGCCAACAACTGCTGTTGAGACGCAATCCATCTGGAGTTTTGTAAGTGTGGACTTTTTTTTTTTTTAAGCATAAATTGAAACAGGAAGCTCTAAATTGTGAGGGCAAGTCACATGAGTGCTACGTTCAGTATTAACACAAGAAACTTATACAAAAGGCCATCTCACATATCACATGATTCAGGATAGGCAATATGTACCTTGTGGAACCAAGGCAACTGAGCAAGGGCTTACCCCCAGGTAATTATTTTTATGAAATGCAATACGGATTTTTGAATCCAGCATTGGAAAATGGAAGAAAAAACAGGCTGATGTGGGAGCTGCTTTGACCCTTCTCCTGAAGATAACTATAATACAGTCCAGAAGTTTTCCTATCAAAATCTCCTCCTACCTAACCCACTTCTCAGAAGAGGGAATTCATGTTCAAAACACTGGCATGGGAAACAAAATCTAAAAAAAAGTCTCTCTCTGCCCAACTCTTGTGTGTCCAAGGAAGGTGCAGTTTCTAAGTGATATATTATAAACAACCCAAAACAGGAAAGGAGCTCTAAGAGAAAACAATAAATTGATGCAAATAAGTCATGGTACAAGAAGTGAAAACGGGCTCCACAGACTCTTTGAGAGCAACTCAGTTAATCCAATGTTTGAATATTAAGCACTCCTACATGCTTAGCTATAACATGTGGCGGATACTGAACTTAGAACATTCCCACTTAGAAATCTCCCACTTTCAAGGAGATTCCAAGGGGGCTATCGGGTGAGGCTACCATTAAAGAGAGCACTGGAGGAAGTCGTAAAGTAATGTCTGTTGTTGTAGTTGCTCTTATGCTTGGTGATCAGCTCAAGAGCTAGAAAAGTTCGGAAAAGGGCAAACGTGGTCCCCATTTCCCTGAATTCCAAGTAAGTAGCTTCTCTACATTGTAGAGCTATTCCTTACCCTGGTCTCTTCGGGGTTGTGGGTTCAGAGGTCCCCAGAGGTTTCAGAGAGAAGTTCCACTCTGTACAACCTCCCATTTCCAAGAGTGATAAACGCACCCCCTTCACATCCCTGACCCCACACCTGAGCACACCAGGCGATAACTGGTCAGTATCTCTCCAACCTGAGACTCACAGGCAAATACTTTTGGAAGGATTTCAAAATTATCCTTCACCCTTTAAATCAGTTTAATGATTCACACTGAGACCGACACACTGAGAAAACAAGAGGTTTGGTGGGAGTTTGAGAAAAAAGCAAAAGGATGGACGGGTTATTTTGGAGGTGAGTGGTTAGAGAGGCTGTCAGGAGACAGCTGACACCTTGAAACAGACCTCCGAACACTGAATGCACTGGGCTCTGAGGAAGTGGGGTGAATGGGACGAGGAACAGAGGGCCAGGACACAGAGGCTCACTTGCTCTCCCCAGCGCTGTCTCACTGGTGTTCCCTGAAGGCCCGGTCCCCTCTGCAGAGGTAGGGAGGTGGGAAAGAGGGAGCCAGGAGTGAGCTGATTTCTCAGTGACCTTACGAGGAGATGAGGGCAGCCTCTGAGGGGTTAGTCCCAGGACCAGTGTTGGAGAGAGGACTGACATGCAGAAATACTTCATGTCACAGGCAGATGCACCAAAGTCATATTTAGGAGAAACTACAGCCTCTTCTCTGATTGTTAGAGCGAGAATCCTGACGGGCACCCTTATAAAGTGGCAATCTGTGGGAAAGAGAAGTTGCCTCCCACCTTCCCTTCCATTGCCAAAACCTGCCATGGAAGCCCAGTGATGGGGCATGTGTCGAGGACCATGGTCCACAGGTGGGATCCTCTAGAAGTGACATGACAGGACACTTAGCTTTGCACATTTGCCCCCTTTTGGAAAGGAAGGGAAATCATTGTTGGAGCCCTCAGGAGCTGTGGGCGCTTTCCTGATGGCAGGGACATTGCAAGCATTCCCAGGGGATGGTTCTTGTCACCCTTGACTAAATTTTAATCCTGTTGTTTAACTGGGCCCTCAAGGAGAGACGTGGCATCGTTTTGTAGAACTAACATTCCCTGCATCTATGCCAACTTTTTCTAGCTTGAATCCCATCCAACATACCCTACATCCCTATTTTCCAAACTGATGAGATTTCAATGTCAAGTCCTCAAGGAAGATCCAGCCACTGTTTCAAGGAAGAGGGGACTGACGGCACAGAAATGGATTGTACTGTGACCCTGCGCCAGCACAGGGCTGCTCCCAGGGGACACGACAGAGGAATACGAGGGGCTCTCCTGTGTGTCCAAGCCTCCACTTGTAGCACAGCCACCGAAAACAAAACAAAAGAATTCCCGTTCCTATATTGGCATAACAATATTCACTCTAACTTCCCCAGTGCAGAGGGAGATAGAGTTATTTTCCCCATTTTAGAATGGGGCTTAAGTGATTTTGTTACGAAAGACTCTTGTTACTTCTGACCTGCTTTCCTTAATGCCCTAAGGCAGAGCGTGTTGTTGGAAGGAAATAGAAATCTCTTCTGTTTTGTTTTTAAAGAAGACTCAATAATTTCCTAAGAGGCCCTTTCCACTGCTCTCTACCTATTAGGAAACTCAAGAAAAGTGCTTTTCTACACAAATTGTCCCCATACTTCCTAATGCTCTGGCTTTGCCTTGTCTCCTTTAGTTGGAAATCTGAGAATTCTGTTCCACCCACAAAATTTTGATGGTTTATGGTTCCCCACATACCAAGTTTCTTCCCCTCTATCCAAAGAACATCCAAAACCTCTTCAAGAACTAAACTTCACTAACACAACCAAAATAATCCAGAGATACATGGGAGACACGCTAACATCTCACTGCATAGGCTTCTAGAAACAATTTTTCCTCCCCCCTCCCCTCCCCCCACCACTGTGCTCATCAACAGGGCACCTACAACCGCTAATACCCACCAGAGTTACCTGCTCGCTTGTAAAATAGCAAGGGTTCCCTGAGTCAGGGATTCAGTGCATCTTTATTATTTTAATATATTAATTCCCTGGATCAAACTGAAGAGCAATTACAGAAAGAACAGAGCAAAATTTCTCATTAATTATTTTGCCCATGTAAAGGGACATAGTATCATTATGTGCTTGGCTAGACAGGACAATGACTGGGGGTGAGTTACGGAAAAAAGAAGAAAGGAAGATACATGTCAGCTAAATGGCATTTTTCCAGCTTGAGCGATTAGCCAGGGAGAGCAAGATTTAGACTAGTCATGCAAGGGACCGTCTCTATCCTGAGAGCGCTGATTTCATCTCTAAGATATATTCCAGCAAAACCTGTTTCCACTAAGAGGATTAATTTTCTCCGTCTTATCTGATTGTGATGCTCGAAGGATATTTCCACAACCAAAATCACGGCCCAATAGTCTGTCTTCCTGTTGACAACCTGGAGCTTCGACAACAAGCGCAATTAACCATTTTTTTTTAGAGTCAGGCCATCACCTAACGTTCCAAGAAGAAACTGGGCAAAGGAAACAGCTGGAGACAAGAGAGGCATGAAGCTATTACTCCTATGTTCAGTCCAGAACTTCTGAGTTTTGGGAAGAGGTGAATTTCAGGGCTATCTTCTTGATAGGATGGTTCAGAATTATAGATTACACTAAAAAAGGTCAATGTTTCAGTTTAAAGTATTGTTAGGTGTTTTGAATATCCCTAAGTAACTTGCCAGGTTGTACAAACATCCTTAAATACACATTAGGTAGAGTGATGTGCAACTGTCATGGAGTACTGAATTATTTGAGAGGTATTTCTGGTGATATAATGATGAAAAGCAGATACCTGTTTATGGGCAAAAGTTGAAGAAAATAAGCATAGAGCCCTTAAAAAGCCTCTTTTTTTCTTAGTGGCTTGTGTTTTCATTAATTCTTTAAATATTCATCCTTTTCATATAAAAATAAAAAAGTAAAATCTGGAGAAAGCAGCAAATTCTCTTTCCTCTTGTTTCCAGAACACTCTACGCATATATCCATTATAGCACTTATCAGAGGGAACTATAATAATTGGTTTATTATTTCCCCTCTGAATATAAGTTCTTGAAAGACAATAATTTCTCATTTAGTTTTACATCGTCAATGCCTAGGTATATGGATTGCTTCTACCTTGAAGGTGCGGAATACATATTTTCTCAATAAATTAATGACTAACTGAATGGCTCAACCCATTTCTTAGATTCTAGTGAAGTCATAAATCAGACCAGATACATTATAGTTCAATTTTTTATAACTCTGTCTCTTGTTAGAGAGAGAAATGCTCCACTGATCATAAAAATCCATCAACCCTGCTTAAGCTAAGCAGGTAACAGATACCTGAGTACACAGATGTCTGGACTGAATGTCTGCCTTTGGTGGTTCCCTACACTGTCTCCCCAGTGTCTTAATCCAGTGGCAAGATCTTTTATTTTTACCTGTGTGACTTCACCTTAGGTCTTCTAGGCTCAGGACTTGGAGATACTAAGAACATGGGCATTTTTTCCTTTTCTTTTTCTTTTGGGGGTTTTGCACAAACCACAGAACATAAGAACTAGAAAAGATTATTTTTATTCATAAACTAAACAATGCCTTGCAGTCCCTTTACCTGTTTTCCCTTAACCCAGAGGTTCAGAGGTAAGTTCAGAGGTAGGTCTGTCCTTTCCTCAAAGAGGACTTGGAAAGAATATACTAGAGTTTTCACTCAGTGCCTTTTTTTTTTTTTTTTTATCTCATAGATCATAAAGTTGGGAAAAGTCTTCCTTTGGAATCAGATTCTGTCTGCTAAAATTTTAGTTAATTACTTCCTTATGAATCTCCTGCCCAAATGAAATATAGTCGTTATGAATTGTGGTGCTTCAATTAATGATGAGAGCGAAGGTGTTTCCAGAAACATGTTATTTTAGTAGCACTTTCGTAGACACTGAAAACTTTTTTTTTAACTTAAAGACAAAGTCCTTATGGTCCTAGCAGTAACAGTGTGAGTCAACTACTTCTCTCCAATTTATTTCAAAATTCTTTCTTAAAGATTGTTTCTGGGGCTTCCCTGGTGGTGCAGTGGTTAAGAATCCACCTGCCAATGCAGGGGACATGGGTTCAAGCCCTGGTCCGGGAAGATCCCACACGCCGCGGAGCATCTAAGCCTGTGTGCCACAACTACTGAGCCTGCGCTCTAGAGCCCCCGAGCCACAACTACTGAGCTTGCATGCCACAACTACTGAAGCCTGTGCGCCTAGAGCCCGTGCTCTGCGACAAGAGAAGCCACTGCAATGAGGAGCCCCTGCACTACAATGAAGAGTAGCCCCCGCTCACTGCAACTAGGGAAAGCCCGAGCGCAGCAACAAAGATCCAATGCAGTCAAAACTAAATAAATTTATTTTGTAAAAATATTGTTTTTATTGTGTTCATAGGATTTGAAGATCCTATATGTGTTGTATAGCCTTCTTTGGAATTGTAGTCTCCCCTAGAGGACCTGTGTATAAGTAGACAGTACACACATACACACACAGACATAGAATAGCTACATATATTAGAATCAGGCCATCACCTAAAGTTCCAAAAAAGAAACTGGGTAAAGGAAATAGCTGAAGACAAGAGAAAAATGAAGCTATTACAGATACATACATAATATATATATATTATACATATGTATGTATGTATCCATGAGTTCCGAATCCTGAGTCAACCAATCGCGGATCGTGTACCAAGTTTATGATCCACAGTTGGCCGAATCTGCAGATATGGATCTGCAAATACAGAGCTTTGACTGTGGGACTTGAGCATCCATTGATTTTGGTCCTGGAACCGATTCCCCACAGATACCAAGGTACGACTCTATAAATCTTTCTTTAAAAATTGTAATGTATCTAAATGGAATTTTAATATAAATGTAACCAGTGCCAGTAATAACAGAAATCTACTTCATTCTGTTTGTTCATTCTGTCTGCTCTCCCTGAAGTAGGAGGGAGGCTGATGAATCTTAGAAGCTAAAGTTAAAACTATGAGAAAACCCTGAGGAGCCGTGCTCCCCTCTCCGGGGGACTGGGGGTGGGGTAGGTTGGGTCAGTTAGAGTTTAGAGGGGAAAGGTGTCTTGAGCAGATGCTGACTGGGTGCCATGGAGGAAGAATGAGCTGGAAAAGCACTGGCGTTGCATTCCTTTCTATCTCCTGTATTTTAAAATTAACCTTCTCAGAATTTTGTCTCTTATTTACCTTTCGAAAGAACCAGTTTTTAAAAATTTTATCCTTGGTTAATCATTTATTTTGTCTGTTTTATTCCCCTTGTCATTGATTTCTATCTTTATTATTTCTCTTCACTCTTGTTTCTTTGTTCTCTACTCTGAGTCTTTATCCAGTTTATCAAATTGAATGCTTTATTTGTATGGAATCATTTTTCTCTTAATAAATGATTTAGAGTCATAAATCATTCTGTGAATACCACTTCTGTTATTTCCTGCAAATTCTGATAAACAGTATTTTCAGTTCTAAGAATTTAAAATTTCCCTTTGATTTTTTTATAGAATTATTTAGCCTGGTGAACAAGATGTTAAAATTGAACTTTTACTATCTCCAAGTTGACTGGGGCTTTAAGGCTGAAAGCAATAGATGCTATAGTTGTACCTAGAATATTACAATACTTCTTCAGGTCCCTTCACATACTGATTCTTAAATATCCCTAATGGGAAAGGAAATTGTGCAACATGGACCAAAGTTGAAACTGTATAGGGACTTCCCTGGTGGTCTGGTGGTAAAGAATCCACCTTCTTGGGACTTCCCGTTGGCAGTGGTTAAGAATCTACCTGCCAATGCAGGGGACACGGGTTCGAGCCCTGGTCCAGGAAGATCCTACATGCCCCAGAGCAACTAAGCCCGTGAGCCACAACTACTGAGCCTGCGCTCTAGAGCTCACGAGACACAACTACTGAAACCTTGCACCACAATTACTGAAGCCCGCGTGCCTAGAGCCCATGCTCCACAACAAGGGAAGCCACCACAATGAGAAGCCTGCACACCGAAACGAAGAGTAGCCCCTGCTCGCCACAATTAGAGAAAGCCCGCGCACAGCAACGAAGACCCAACGCAGCCAAACATAAATAAATAAATACATCTATTAAAAAAAAAAAAAAAGATTCCACCTTCCAATGCAGAGGACATTGGGTTGGATCCCTGGTTGGGGAACTAAGATCCCACATGCCGCAGGGCAACTGAGCCTGCACCACAACCACTGAGCTTGCATGCGTCAACTAGAGCCCACGTGCCACAAAACTACAAGGCACATGCGCTCTGAAACCCGCGCACCACAACTACAGAGAGAGAAAACCCACATGCCACAACTAGAGAGAAGCCTGCATGCCACAACTACAGGGCCCACGTGCCCTGGAGCCCGCGACGCCACAACTAGAGAGAAGTCCATGCACCTCAACAGAGAACCGGGGCACAGCAACAAAAATAGATCCCACATGCCTCAACGAAGATCCTGCAGCCGCAACTAAGGCCCAACGCAGCCAAAAATAAATAAATAAATAAAAAATTTTTAGAAATGTTGAAACTGTATATACACCCTATGACACAGGTGGACACACGCAAAATGTTCACTGTATTTTTAAATAATAAAATATTAGAAATCAATATCTAAATGGAGGAATAAGTCACGGCATATTTGTATAACACAATATTCTATACCAAATTAAATGATTTAAAATCTACACACATCCACGTAACCAAGGAGGACTCTATGAGGCCGTCCCAGGACAGACCCCTCCCCCATATCTTCTGCTGTAGCTCCTCTCTGAAGTACCTAGATAATAGTATCTGATGCATATTTCCAGACTTTTTCAGATGTTAAAACCACCACCAAATGGAATAAATTAACTACTTGGTGATCATGAGCAAGGAGCCCCACAGACTTTCCTGTGCCTAAGAATTGATCACCATCAACCAATCAGAGAACTGTGCACAAGCTGGTCACATCCCCTGAGACCCCCTCTCCCCTACCTTGCCTTTAAAAATGCTTTGCTGAAACCCTTCGGGGAGTTTGGGTCTTTTGGGCATAAGCCACCAATTCTCCTTGCTTGGCCCTGCAATAAACTTTTCTCTGCTCCAAACTCTGACGTTTCAGTTGTTTGGCCTTACTGTGCATTGGGCACACAAACTTGCATTCCGTAACATCGACGTGAATGAATTTTAAACATTTGATGTTGCATGAAGTGGCAAATTCTAAAAGCGTATGCACTGTTCAATACAGGTGATGAAAAGTAAAAAGATAACACAAAACAAAAACCCCATAAAACTATATTTTTATGCTACTGTATGTTGCTATGGATAGAAAGATTTAATGCAAGTAATGACATAAAACAATAACATGATATTTTAGTGTTGTTGGCACATTAGTATTTACTTGTGGGTAAATTTGCAGCTGTACATATTTAATGTGCATATGTAGTCTTCCTACACTGTAGAATTTTTCACCTTACAAATGCTTATAAAGAGAGATACCAAAGTAAACCTTTCTTGGGCCCTGGGACTCTGGGCACCCTGCCTTTGCACTGGCCCTTCAGGAAAACAGTGCAGTATGGCAGAGTCAGAAGTCAAGCAGACCTCACTCAAACCACAGTTATCCTGGGTGACCTAACATGAATATTTTAAACTCTATGAGCTTCAGTTCATTCATCTGTTAAGCAATGTGAGATTTAAAAGTTGTTGAAAGATTTAAGGGTAATTTAACCACAGTGCAAAGCACGTAGCAGGTATCAATACTAGCTATTACTGACCTTATTATACATTACATATCTGTATAAAATATATATTATTACATAATTCCATTGTTCTATAACTGCAATTATACGTATGTGTATCAAAGATGCTCTCTGAAGTAATAAACAAAGAGAAGTTCTTCCTAAAGGAATTAATGAACACACATACACAAAAATTTTCAGAATTAATAGACAAACTGGGTAAGGTAAAGTATGTAAATGATTTAAAGCAACCATTTTATTTTGTTCGTACATTCTGTGAGTCAAAGGTTCCAACAGAGCCCAGTGGGGACAACTTGTCTCTGTTACACAATATCTGGAGGTTCAGCTGGAAAGACTCAAAGCTAGAAGTGAACGTTTGTTTTCTAAGTTACTTGACAGAAAAATGTTTTCAAAAGGAGTCAGCTGCTCTAGTGCATTTGAGGCATAAGGTAGTATAAATATCCAGGAAAACTAGTGGCTGCCAGTGGAAGCTCAATGAAATATGAAGAGAAATTCCTAAAAGGATAATATAACCCGAATAAAAAATGAGAGTTGATTTTGAGAAAGGGTTTTAAGAACTTGACTATTATATAAAATGGTACATTTATCTGTGATTCTTGGAAAGAATAGTTACTGTCTTAGAAACAATCTCACGTATCATGATATATATGTTAACATACTATACACAGAAAAATCAGGGCATAGGAAACTAGATTGAGCTCACGTGCCTGAGCTTTTGTTTCCACTTTTGGAAATAGCCTGTATATAAGAATAACTGAATCGCTCCTCTGGTTTGTCTAGTCTTAATTTCTATTTCTATGGCTAATTAAAACCCTAATTTTCAAATAAACCTGCCCAAAGCTAGATGGTCACTTTTTTAGCTGTCAGTGGGTGGCTGACTCAGCCTGGTTCACCAGCCTCAATTCCATATACAAAAGAAATGAAAAAAATGCCCTGAATTGTAAGCAACCAAATTGCCATCGGAAACTAACGACGCGGTTTAATTAAAAAGGAAAATCCATAGTAATTCATTTTCTCCTTCCCACTCTTCACACACAGAATAAGAGGTAGTACAGAGAAGCAATTAAAACGAAATCACCTTTTGCCCTTGGGGTGTCTGAGTAGAACCATTACCACCAAAATAATTAGCTTCCGATTTCTCTTTTTCCTCCCCTTTGTCACACCGAAATTGCTTCCGGTCTTAGAAACAATGCATTGCCCTGCCTCTTCTGTTAACCCTAGGCTTCTAAGAATCTCAATCATCTTGTTATTTTGTAAAGATGGTAAGACTGCATAGTTACAAGGCCACTGTCCCTATTCGATTAGGACCTTGAATCGGACTGGGAACCAGCCTGATCTCACGAATTACAACGAACTTATACAACCTCTGAGATGGGGTGACTGGACTGGAGTCAAACAGTGGGTGCACATGACTGTGTCCATGACCGCAGGGTGCACCTTGAAGCTGCTTCTGCAAGGAGGGGTGACAGGAGGGAGGATTCTCGGGACACGAGTGTACCAACACTGTTGCAAAACTCAGTACCCATCCCTCAGATGAAAGCACACCCACTCTCCTGACCTTTGAACAAATGCTGCATCATTTACCCAGAGAGACTACAAGCACTGCACCGCAGCCATCAGAACCACCTGGCAATACTACACATCACAGCCAGAGGCTCAGAACCGGAGGCTCATGAAACTGACCTGTCACAGCACATCACAATTTTCACACAAATGAAACACTCTGCATCACTTCCAAACTACTCATGTCACTCTCATGCATGTCCTCACAGTATGGCAAACACAGGGGCATCTGGAAAACACTGGGTTTCAGTAAAGCAAACCCTGGTGAGGTTCAAAGTAGTTGTAGGTCCATATGCGAGGTCTCACTGAGGCTCGGGAACAAGAGAAATGGAAGGCGAGGCTCCACTGGGAGCTTCGGGGTGAGGAAAAGGGAGCAAGGTGAACAGGGTGACACAATCAGGAGACAGCTGGAGCACCGCTGAGAAGAGAATCCTTCCCATTGGCTAGTACCCCACAGAATCCTCTCCCAGCAACCCCAGTGGTACACAGGACAAGAGACAGAAAGAGCTCTTACTGTAGCACTCGGGAGTGGCTGAAATCTTTCAGATCTGAGTCTTCTTCGTAATACGGAGTTATCATTCCCAGCCCACTGTCACTCAGCATGCGTTTCCGGAGGGCAGGATTCCACCAGTCTGTCATTCTGGGAGGGAGGAGAAGGGCAGCAGACATTCAAGGTCAGCCACAGGACTTAGTCTGCTCTTTCTCAGGATGATTCTTGTCTCCAAACGTGAGGACGGAAATTAATCTTTGTTGGGTAGTTACGAGGTGTTTCACCCTTATTAGTCCGTTTAATTTTCTCAACCATCAGGAACTCTTTGTATGCTGCTGCCCTCTTTATAGATGAGAAAACTGAATTTCAAGATTAAGTAATTTTAGGGCTTCCCTGGTGGCGCAGTGGTTGAGAGTCCGCCTGCTGATGCAGGGGACATGGGTTCGTGCCCCGGTCCGGGAAGATCCCACGTGCCGCGGAGCGGCCATGGCCGCTGGCAACGGGAGAGGCCACAAGAGTGAGAGGCCCGCGTACCGCAAAAAAAAAAAAAAAAAAAAAAAAAAAGATTAAGTAATTTTAAATATGACATAGATAAGAAGCAATGGCGCCTGATGTAGAAAAGAACAAAGCCTAGATTTGCTCTTTCACAGCTTCCCAGCTCTCAGTTTATTTCCAGAGGGGACAATGGAAAAGAAATGAGAAAGGAACTGATTCAAGTTCTCGTGGTTTTGCAGGCTACTTTATCTCTGGAGCTAGAGCTGATAGAGAATGACTGAGAGGGCAGAACCCAGGACGAGCTTGGCAAAATGGGCTCACCCTTCACCAGATCCAACACTACGGCCCCAATCAGGTGGGGTGGGAGGACACCTAGACTCCAGCACCTACCGCTTCTGCGGCGGGACACAGCATCACACTTGCCTTCCCCACAACTGACAGTCCTGACTTATCGTATGTGGCTTTCCCACTACCTTCAGGACCCCCGGGGTTTTTTATCAGGCCATCCTTCGTGCCTGTCGGCTTTCCCTTCATGCCAGGACAGCTCCGGTATCAGTCGTTCCGGCTCCTAAACACAGCTGGAAATCTGTTCCAGCCGCCACTTCTGTTTTCTCTTGGCCCCGCACAGACTAGGGACGAACCACTGCTATCAGCTGGCCTGGCAGAGTGGGATGCTCAGAAATGGCAGCCGTGGTCGAATTAGTGAACAGGCATGAGGCTTACCTCAAGCGAATATGTCTGCTAATAGTGTGTAAGTATGTGCACACACTTGCATATGCCCTTTGAGTGCACGTGTGTGTGCTCTCCGGGGAAATCCTTATTTTCACTCTTTAGCGTCTGTGTACCAGTAAACTACAAAAGTTCATTAAACTTCACAAGGGCAAAGGTTTCTGTGTTTTTACTTTTGCACTGTTGTTTCCCAAGTGCTTACAGTAGTACCTGGCACATAAAAAAGCTCTCTAAATAAACATTTCTGAATTGACGAAATAATCTAGAAATATTAATATGTTTTGGTGGTGCAGTGTGGCGGTTAAAATACACATGGGCTCTAGCATGGAATAGATCTCAACGTCTCCCCTTTATTTTTTGTGCAATACTGGTCAAGTTACGAAAACTCTCTAAACCTCAATTTTGTTATCTATGGATTTAAAATAATAACAGTACCAAATCTGCAGGGTCATTGTGAAATGATGATGACGATTTCAATAACATGATTTTTAATGAGTGTCTACCAAGTGCCACCAACTGCCCTAATTTTACATGTATCAACTCATTTAATTTTAAAACAATTGTCTGAGTAGGTATTATCATGTCGGTTTTACAGATGAGGAAATAAGCATAGAGCACTTAAGATGATTAAGTCACTATGAAGTAATAGCAGGGATATAAGAAAGGCATTCAGCACAGTGTGCGACTCATAATTATAAGTGCTTGATATCTACATGTATCAGGCTGCCTTGATACAGGAGAAAAAAGAGAAGGATGAGGAAGAAGAGGAGCAGAGGAAGAAGAGAAGGGATGTGGAGAAAAAAAATAATTGTCAAACCACCTGTGTCATTTTTTTTTGCGGTACACGGGCCTCTCACTGCTGTGGCCTCTCCCGTTGCGGAGCACAGGCTCCGGATGCGCAGGCTCAGCGGCCATGGCTCACGGGCCCAGCCGCTCCGCGGCGCGTGGGATCCTCCCGGACCGGGGCACGAACCCGCGTCCCCCGCATCGGCAGGCAGACTCTCAACCACTGCGCCACCAGGGAAGCCCCACCTGTGTCATTTTTTAATGTGATAATACAGGCATTACAGATGTATATGCACAAACGCAAATACTAGTGTTTTCTAGTTTGGTAGGAAATGCTGGTGTGGTGGGTAAAGAAGCCTCAGACATGACACAGATCTGAGTGGAAAGAGTAATTCTGCCCAGACATTCATAAGACAGACTTAGAATGGAACCAGCTGTACTACACTCTAAGGAAATACAAGAAAGCCTGTATTTCAAAATAGTTTGATTTCATTAGAAATGTCAAGTGCAAGGCCAAACCAGACACGATGTGACCCTGCGGCCAGCCTCACCACCACACCACCAAGGAAGAAGCCCACTCACCCGGAGGCTTGCTCCACCACCAGATCAGGCATTCCTGGGGGTGTCCCTGCCTGCTGTGACAACACCATATCTGGGTCCAGAATAAAAATCTCATCTTGAGAAATCTCCATCACAAAGTGCAAGTGTTCCTAAGGAAGAAAAAGGAGTCTGTCAGATGCCTGATAAGGTGTTCACATCCATCATCTGAAGAACAACAAGACAAAGCATTCTTGGTCTTGAGGAATAATGAAATTTTATGACATAGCAAATGACCACAGTGTATTTTCAGAGGCCTGACCAGTGGGCATCCCTCCCAGAAACAACATGGTAGCAAGAGGCTGAGGAAGGGGAGAGTTGAATCCTTCTTGGTTTGGGACTCTGACCAGGATACTGTTAGGTATAACCAGAGATGGTCTTGCCTCTTCTTCTTCCCAAATACTATCAAAGAAGTGACACCTTACATGCAACTTGGTCCAGCATGCATGTACGATGACCTGGACTTCCAGGATCTGGTCAAAGCTAACTGGCATGGCTAACAACTGGTTTTTGGTTTTTTTTGGTTTTTTTTGCAGTACGCAGTCCTCTCACTGTCACGGCCTCTCCCATTGCGGAGCACAGGCTCCGGCCGTGGCTCACGGGCCCAGCCGCTCCGCGGCATGTGGGATCTTCCTGGACCGGGGCACGAACCCATGTCCCCTGCATCGGTAGGCGGACTCTCAACCACTGCGCCACCAGGGAAGCCCTAACAACTGGTTTTATCAGTGGATTCCATTCTGTACCTTCTTTTCCAGTGGGAGCACTAGCTATCACTGGGCATAAGCATTTTTTTTTTCTCATTACTGAACTCTGGGAAGTGGTGAGTTGAAACCAAGCAACATAATATACACTTGAGGTCTCAAATTTGCTAATCAGAAATAAAGTTAAAAAGGCATAAAATTTGGCTAGGAAGCCGTAAAAGTAGCAGTGTGAACGAAGATTTGGAGTGCAGGCTGGTGACAACGTCTAGAAGCCTACCTATCTTCTGGATTCATCTTCAAGGTCAAACCATATCACCTTGAGTCCACAGATCACAAAACACGTGAAGACAAATAACAAGCTCAGAGCTGAGACTATGAATACCATTCCAGAATTTGTACACATTTCAGTGTTTTTGTTGAAAAAAAAAGTAAAAGATTAGTATAGTTCCTGGGGAGTTTTTCTCTTTCACAAATAGGCTGAAGAAAACTTACCTGAGATCTGTCTATTCGATAAAAGCGATCAGCAGAAGTAGCTAGGGAAAAAGAAACGTATACGGCATTCAGAGAGGCCTGTGTTCTGGCACCAGATTTACAACCTTCTCACCTACGATGACAATCAAAAACCTTACATCCCAGTCAGTCCCTAAATCTACTTAGAAACACTCAGGACTTCACACCTCTGCTGCCGCTATTCCACCGCTTAGGAAGCCCTTCCGCATTACACGTGTCTACCTAAACCATGTCTTAACCCATAGAAAACAAACTTATGGTTACCAAAGAGGAAAGGGAGGGAGGGATAAATTAGGAGTTTGGGATTAAAATATAAACACTACTATATGTAAAACAGATAACCAACAGGACCTACTGTGTAGCACAGGGAACTATACTCAATATCTTGTGATAACATATAATGGAAAAGAATTTGAAAAAGAACTTATACACATAGGGTTGGCCAAAAAAGTTCATTCGATTAATGAATACATTGTTCAATAAAGTTCTTGGTGAAAATGAAAAATGTCTTATTTGTACTGAAAAGCGAACGAAGTTTTTGGCCAGCCCAATACATGTATCTGAATTACTTTGCTGTACACCTGAAACTAACACAACATTGGAAATCAACTATATCTCAATAAACTGCTTTTAATAATACATCATGTCGTAAGGACCAACTCAAATGCCACCTCTTCTGTGAAACCTTCCTCAGCCCCATCCTCCTTGCCCCAGGTAGAATTTGTTGCTCCTACCTCTATATGCACATCTGCATTTTGTGCATGGTTTATAAAAACTATCTTCACAGAGAACTCTGAGACTAAGATATCTGCCTCTTTAAAGATCTGTGTTTCATTTCTTCTTTTATGTCTCAAGATATCAGCACAGAACCCTCAACAGAGCTGGGACTCAATATGTATTTATCAAGTAAATAAAGCTAGGAAAAACAAAAATAAACAAAAAAATACTGTAGGTAGCCTGACTTCCTGAGGAAGTGATTCTCATTTTGGAAAACAGTTTGAAGATGCAGAGCTTGGGACCACATGTGGTATTAAAGGCATCATTTCAGTTTAAAACTGAGTCCCTAAGCCATGTCTGAAGAAAGCTAAAACAGAAAAAGCAAAAATTATTTAAGCAACCCTATAAGGGACTTGCCTGCATCTGTAGTTTGAGGGGGGGAAAAAAACAACTTAATGACAAACTTTGGGCTTCTAGAAATTAATCTGATTATTATCAATATTCAAAAGAATTATGTTCCTCCTCATTTAAATCTATCTAAGAGTCCAGTATTATAAACAGATTTTCTACAAAGTACATAGTACTAGAGGGAAAAACTCAAAATGCAAATAATCATTCAAAAATCATAGATATTTAACGAGTAGCTTCTCTCCAAAGGAAATAAGCTAAGAAATAAGACAATCATGGTTCTTGCCCTCATACTCAGGCAACAGAGTAAAATTTGCCTGAGAAGGACTTTGTCTACTTTGTTCTTTTAACCATGACTGCAATCACCTGTTAAATGTTCTTAACGAAACTATTTCTAGAGTAAAACTAATATCTAGACCATTAACCACACTTGTAATTTTATCTAAGACTGTATATAAAATAGACTATATAGAACAATTCATATACATTTTTGTAATTTTCTTAAATATAAGTTGTTCCTCTGTGGATTCAGGAAAAACAAATGATTGCGCTTCTCATCACTAGGGAATAAAGGACCTGGAAGAAAAGCAGTATAGATTATCTTCAGAGGCAGCTGACAAGCCATTAATGAAAACCGATGTCATGATGTACGTGGATTAGAGTTGATATAGATACAGGTGCTCATCTTTAAAAAATATTCACACCCTCACACATCCTGTCATTCTCTTATCCACATTTATATCCTTTCAGATGCACACAAAGCTGAACAAAAGAAAGGTCTACAGTGAAAGCTAAATGTCCACACAGACAAGAGAGATACCGGGTAGTAGATACACTGGGAGTATCTAAGCAGGAATGTACTGTAAAATGGGTAACTGGATAGAAAAGTGGGATTAGGCAGCATTTAGGGAGACAGAAATGGAAAATGGGCTCATTAACCAATCAGAAGATGACCAACCTACTATACATTCAATAACAGCAGAGCAGATGTGAACACAACTGAAAATGCCTACCCTTTCACAAAAATGTATACCTCATCCTGAAATGATGGTCTACTGAAAATAATATGGAAGTTCCATAATATGCAAACGACATACCAATTAGCACCCGTCCTCGTGCTTTATGGAATCAATCTACTGGCCTGAAGACAAGTACTCAACACGTTTTTGGAAAAGGGGCATGAAAGGGAAATAATCACCTTGAGCAATTTGATGTTGAGAAGTTCGGCCAGATTAACCAACTTGCTTTGAGGGAGATAACTTTAGGAAAGTGTGTTGCGACATCAGTAAGTTCACATCGTTTGAGATGCAAGTACCAATCACGTGAAGGGCCATGTGAAGGGCTTCTGAATAGTCTTTTGGAAAATTAGAGTCCACTCTATCCATCAATACCTTGCCCTGTGGCTTCCCCAATCCCCACCCCTCCAGGAAATACAGAAACACTCACCATCTAGAAAGCACCACCGTGGGGAGAGTCTCTGAGCTGAGAGCGCCCTGGGGAAGGAGGTTTCGTGGTCCTGGAAAGAAACATACACATCCTGGTGGCTCCATCTGAATGACCTGAGGGGCGTCCCTCACTCCACATTCTGCCCCATCACCTATTTCTAAGAGTAAGCATCCTTCACTACACAAAGCGCTGGTGAGAGATGGAAGCATACTTTTCACTGCAAGGACACACGGGGACTCTGCTTTGAAATGAATGATTTCACATAACAACTCCCATATCACGTTTCCAGGAGACTTACAATCATTCCATTAAACATTCATAAATTATACAACTTGGGACATGTACTTCCTTTGGAGACTCTCTTTCCCTTTATGAAGCTGAGGAACTAGTGGCAGCTGGCTGTCATCTGTATTTCGGTTCTCCACATAGGTATAAAAATGTCCCCTACTAAAAGAATCTCTGCCGCTAATAATTTTTAAAAACATGAAATGCACATTCTAGTTTACAACACATGATTTGGAGCATTCTGGCCCTGGCTCATAGCGAAACTGAGATCACGGACAGAAATGGAACAAATGACGAGGGAGGCCAGGTCTCCGCGGGAGGACACTGGGAGTTTGACCCTTACGAGAGATTTGAGATGTTCAAATAGAAGGAGAATCCTTGGAGTGAGGCTGGGTGTCCATGATCTTGTGTGTACAGAGGGGAACAGGGGAAGGAAACGGGAAGAACACAGAACAGATAAGAAGAGAGCGAATCAGGGGTTGCACTGATTTCTCTGGAAGTCTAATCTGCCCCACGTGATCCTCAGGCAAAGCTTCTCCCTAAATCAGTGGTTCTCAAAAGTATGAACACCGGACTAGCAGCATCAGCTGGGAGGTTGTTAGAAACAGAAATTCCCAGGTGCCACCCCAGATCTACAGAAACCCTGGGGGTGACACTCAGCCATCTTTGAGGTGAGTCTGATGTATGCTAAAGTTTTAGAACCATGGGCCTAAAGTTACGAGGACAAAAAGGTCCGTTATTAGAAATCTTGGGTAGATGGAGTTTTTATATGAATGCATTCTGCCAATTAAATAATTAATAGAGGAAAAGTTGGTCTTACTCAGGACTGGTACCAAGATTTATATGTAGAGATACAGAAGTGATACAGCTATGGATACAGAGATAAATATGTAGTCCTCGTTTTTTGAATCAGCTTTGGGCTAAATGAAATCGTGACATGTACCTATTTATATGAGAATTGTGTTTAACATTTTGAGAATTATATTTTGACACATGTGATATCTTGTTTTCAAAGGAACTTAGGGTTCTTAATGTGTTTTCATAAAACATCTAAAGCGACTAACATGTCTCAGTTTAGTGAGAACTGTAATTATAAATCGAGAAATTCGAAAACGATCTGAAACATTTAGGGGCAACTGTGAGGGCTAATAAACAAAGATGTCAAACAGAAACGTGACTTCCTTCTATAAGAGTGAAGGGACATAAACACCGAGGATACTTTCTGAATTTTGATGTCGAATGTGCTACAGAGACCGCCATGAAAAGTATCAGAATTTCCCTAGGTAAAAATTGACTCTGAAAGAATACAGAAATGCTTGCTTTTTTAATTTTGAAAACCTAAAGACTGATAGTGTTATTGCTAGAATATTCAAATTCAGGAATGCTGGCTATAATTTAGTTTAATAAAAGGCAGGTTGATATATTGCCTCAGCCGCACAACCAGCTTACCACAGGCTGTTAACATAATATTGATATAATTGCATACATTTTCACGTGTGAGTGTCTGTGTATCTGGAGAGTTTTATGTATGTACCTGACTTATTTTGCTTATTTTTCTGTTCGTTTATTTACTCTGTATCTTGATGCACAAAGCATTTGATATAACTCAATTTCCTTAAAGGGGTTTTGCTTAAAGAGAATGTTATGTTGGCTCTGTGAAAACATTTTTTAAAGCCATAGAGCTCTTTAAAACACTTCAAATGGGTTCAACAATTCTTGAACTCCCAGCAATTTCCTGTAAATTTGGTGTGTCTATATGTATGTGTATTTTCCACTGCTTTCCATAGATTA
Organism: Tursiops truncatus; assembly: GCF_011762595.2. Lineage (NCBI taxonomy): Eukaryota > Metazoa > Chordata > Mammalia > Artiodactyla > Delphinidae > Tursiops > Tursiops truncatus. The sequence continues at coordinate 89,581,338 of NC_047042.1, forward strand.
TCAAAGTGATCTGAGATCCCCGAAAGGTTAAAAAGCTACTAATTTAAATAATCAAAGTTTATATCAGAGGGGATTCAACAAAATAAGAAGATTCTAATCATTAAAATGCCTTAATGATATCCAGACTTACAAAAATAGGAATGACTATTTCAAAGGTACTGAAATACCTTTAGAGTATCAAACAGCTGAAGCTCTCTGAGCAGCTGGCTTTTCTCCTACCATCTACTCTACTATTCTTCCTGAACCTCTTTTCTGGGATCTAAGAGCAAGCCGTAAATGAAGAATTGCAGCTTTGAGAATTTAAGTAAACTCACAGAAGTATCCAGATATTAAGGGGTAGAGTTATAATTCAAATACAGGCCTCTCTTACCACAGAAGCCATAATCTTAAATCCCAGGTTTATGGCTTCTAAAGGAATTACTATCATTTGGGGTTTTGAAGGATGGATGGGGTTTGTATAGGTCAAGTTTGAGAGAAGTTTTTTTTTTTTTTTTTTTTTTTTTTTTAACTCAACTCAAGCAAAAACATGAGGGAAGCAAAAGAAAGGATGACCTTAATGGTTATAAAGACTTCTTTTGACTCTGGTGTTGAAGAATTTTCCATAGTTTCAGCTTTTGTTAACTGTTAAACTAATCTTCAGTATTTCTTAACAGGTAGTTCACTGCCTGGTAACTCGGAATTTTTCCTCCCTCAAATTCCCCAGCCATGTTACTACCTACTCTCCACCCCCATGTACCCATCTGCTTAAGAATCCCCTAGAAATATGGTAATCAATGGGAACAGCAGAGACAGAGAGTCCAGAGACAAGGAACTGAGACTACATTCATGCAAAGAAAATTCTGATTATAGAGTTTAGATAGCTTCACTGTATGTATTATGTGACTGCAATTAGAAACTCTATACAAGTATGGTGAACATTAACAGATGGTTTAGCATGTGATCCAGTTACAATTCTGCCACAACTTTATATTCAAATCTGTACAATGATGCTTATTGCAACATTGTTTTTTCAGGCAGAAACTGTATACAACATAAATGTCTATCCACAGAGATAAGGTTAAATCTGTATCATGAAACAGAGGAGCAGTTTTAAAAGACTGAGTTATAGCTTCATGTATTAGCAAGACAATGTCCATGGTATATTACTGTTATAAATAAATTGTGGCATAATATGTATAGTGAGTGCATAAGAAATGTAAATCCATTTTTTTTCAAAAACCATATATGTGTATGATGTACATCTATGTGTGTAACTTTGTATCAATGTGGAGAAAGGTACAAAAGGGTACACACCAGAAAGGTACTGTCATAAGGTCTACTTTGGGTGGGCAGTTAAAAACCAAGCAGAAGTCTAGAATTATGTGCAACCGGAAAACTAAGATAAGCCAGGATTATAAAACCTGGCAGACTTCATGACACAAGTAGCTAATGAAAGTCAAGAGAAATACCTTGAGAAATGTCTCTAAGAGGCACATGAAAAGATGCTCAAAATCACTAATTATTAGAGAAATGCAAATCAAAACTACAATGAGATACCACCTCACACCAGTCAGAATGGCCATCATTAAAAAATCTGCAGACAATAAATGCTGGAGAGGGTATGGAGAAAATGGAGTCCTCCTACACTGTTGGTGAGAATGTAAATTGGTGCAGCCACTATGGAGAACAGTATGGAGGTTCCTTAAAAAACTAAAAACAGAGCTACCATATGACCCAGCAATCCCACTCATGGGCATACATCCAGAGAAAAACATGGTTTGAAAGGGTACATGTACCCCAATGTTCACTGCAGCACTGTTTACAATAGCCAAGACATGGAAGCACCCTAAATGTCCATTGACAGATGAATGGATAAAGAAGATGTGGTACGTATATACAATGGAATATTACTCAGCCATTAAAAAGAATGAAATAATGCCATTTGCAGCAACACGGATGGACCTGGAGATTATCACACTAAGTGAAGTAAATCAGACAGAGAAAGACAAGTATCATATGATATTGCTTATATGTGGAATTAAAAAAAAAGTTACAAATGAACCTATTTACAAAACAGAAATAGACTCATAGACTTAGAGAACAAACTTATGGTTACCAGGTGGGAAGGGTCGGGGGAGGGATAGATTGGGAGTTTGGGACTGACATGGGATTGACACACTGCTATATTTAAAATAAAATGCCTTTCCATGAAAAAAAAAAGAGAGAAATATCTTGAGGACCTTAATATCAAAGATGAATGTATACTGGGTGGATTAAAAGTAGAGCAGGAATAAAGAGAAGCAGATTGTCAAAAAGGAATTCACAATAACCCAAAGCCAAGATCTGTAAACTTCTTTATACTCTGATGGTACCAACTAATGACAACCGCAGAGATGATGAGAGTCTTCTGTACTCATGTAACTCCCGCAGATTGTCTACCTATACCCGTTTCTCCTACTCAAAAAAGAGAATCAGAATACACGCGAGTGGTAGTGATGTTAGTATAAAGGTTAAGGAAAAACTTGCTGTGGTGTTGCCTTAACTCACATTGCTAACGCACTGTAGGTATTACATCAGGTAACCTGTGTCCTCACAGAGGGCCTGGCACACAGGTAGAGTGGGTGACCCTGGCGTTAAGAAATCCTGGATTCAGGGGCAGCAGGAGGGTGACCAGCAAGACCAGGAGTCAGACTTGAGCAGGAAAAGGGGATATAAGGAAACAAAATAGCCCCTAGCAGGAGGTCAAGGCTGGCCGCCAGGATTTCATGGGGCCATGGACCCATAGTCTCATGGACCCACTACGATGGACGTGGCAACATCCTTGCCAGCGACAGTGAAGAGAAAGGTCAGACATATGTTTGCTTTGTGAATGCTGCACATTAAAGTCAATGTACAAAGACAATTTCTGATGGAGCCAGAAAACAAACTCAAAAATATGCACCTTTCAACAGTATCTGACTGGAGACACTTGAGAAATGTGATTGTGTGAAACAGCTACATTTCAGGAGACAGTCACATAATCCCCTGAGCTGTGCCACTAACAATCACATCAACAGCCTTCAGTACTAGTTTAGGGCTTCTCGTCTCCTCAGTCCGCTCAAACTGCATAATCAAATCAATGATTCAGCAAAGAGATAAGATACTTGACTTGCTCATTTTGTGACCTTTTATTTTTCTTCATATAAATGGTATGATTTAGATGAACGCAACTGTCATTGCTCTACAGTGTAGGCAGAATGATATAACCTTGGACATAACCATGCTCCTTTCTGTCTTCTAAAATTGCATGCTCTTTAAATAAATACTATTAACAAAACTACGCATTTCAAAAATCCCTGATATGTGCATTTTCTCTTTTGATGTATGCTAATGGAAAATCTGTTTCTCACGCTAAAAATATAGCATGCACAAAAGCAAACCTGATATTTCTTACATATATTTTTGAAAGTCAACTGGCATGAATTATATGTAATGGATAGGGAAATTATGTGAACCACATATGCCAAACTTGCCCTTAATTTACATTCAATTACTCAGAGCTGATGCACACATAATTTAATGATTCCACAGCAGCCCCATTATACACTCCAGTAGGTTATCCAATTAAGCAATATTCACCTAGCATTTAACTACACCTTTACTGCGAATGAAATTCTTTTTCTTTCATAAAATTTAGGGAAGATGTATGCAGAGGCAAATTAGAGGTTCCTTTGAATTGGGAATCTCTGCTTCACTGAACAATGTCTACTCAATAATCACTACTTTTAAATGTCTTATGTATAGATCCAAATTTCTTACGTATCCATCCAAATTTCTCCTCTGCCTGCCTTGATATTTTCTGCACTCAACCCATCTATTCAATCATTTTTTTTCTCTCTTTCCATCCCCAAGTTGTATATCAATATCTCTTCATTCTTAGTGAATAGACCATCAGGGAGGATTAGAAATGTGCATTTATGCATCTGTGTCCAACTACAGTCCCGCTTAATGGACTTGCTACTGTTTTGTTTTGTCTTTCAAAACTCTCACTCTTCAAACCTACTGCTTTACCACCCACAACTCCTGCAGCAGAAGAATGTGCAGAAATGGAATAGCCATTACCAACCCAGCTTTGAAAGATGAAGAAACAGTGATGGTGTGGTACAAGATGGAAATGAGAGAGATTCCACATGAGAAAGTCTTCCATTAACAACAATAGCAGCTGTGTGTGTGTGTGTGTGTGTGTGTGTGTGTGTGTGTGTGTGTGTGTGTGTGTGTGTGTGTGTGCTGTCTTGCCTTCACTTGTAACAGCAAACAGACCTGGCTCCAGGCAAGTCTTACTTTAATTCTCCATTTGAGCCATTTCTGACAGTTTTGATCTAGCCCCCCCGCAAAAAAAAACAACATGCACCAAATTTCCTAGCTAACTCCTGTCCTTCCCTAAGACAAGATAGAGTAATTCCCAGGGGGACTCCCTTGAACTTGTTTCCACCCATCCATTCAGACTCTTCTAGAATCCAGAAAACAAATTAAGGAGGAAGAGATTTCAGATAATAGAGAGAGATGAATAAGGGCAGCCAGTATGAAGGGAAGGAGAATAAATCAAATATTTGTGGGCACAGGCTGCTTGCCTAGGACTAGACAGAGCTCTGATGGACTATAACACGGACCTATCCTCCAGGAGAAGAGCACGTACGCAGGAAAGAAAAAAAAAGAGATGAAAGGATGAACAAATGGCTGTAGACTCAGATCTGATCAGGAGTGTTTTCTTGTGAAAGTGAAAGCTGTAAAGGCTCTAAAGGAAGAAAGAACTTTTTGAAACTGTTATATCTACTGTGAAACATTCCAACCATTCTAGTGCTATTCTAAGTAAATGAACTTTTTTTTTTTTTTTTTTTTTTTTTTGCGGTACCCGAGCCTCTCACTGTTGTGGCCTCTCCCGTTGTGGAGCACAGGCTCCAGATGTGCAGGCTTAGCGGCCATGGCTCACGGGCCCAGCCGCTCCGCGGCATGTGGAATCTTCCCAGACCGGGGCACGAACCCGTGTCCCCTGCATTGGCAGGCGGACTCTCAACCACTGCGCCACCAGGGAAGCCCTAAGTAAATGAATTCTTAAAGCGGAGGAATCACCTGAATAGATCCAATTTCACCTATTATTGAGTCCTACTGTATTTATTAACACCTCAAAGTATTAGCTCATTCTGTGTGCCAACTACGTTGTACCCCATAGAAACGGGGAAACCCTGAGTGTCTACAACACCCCTAACTGTTCCTGGTCCCATTGCTCCACCATATCCACAGATATGTCTTTCTACTTCCTTTATTCCTCCTGCTCTTCTTCCCACTTTCTTTCTTCCTCTAGCACTTTCATCTGCCTGGTCCCCAGTCATGCCCTGAGAGCCATCAGAATGACTCAGGATTTCTTAAACCCATCACGACTGACATTTGGGGGGCTAGATAACTCTCTGTTGTAGGGGACTGTCCTGTGCATTGTGACATGTTTAGCAGCATTCCTGACCTCTACTCAGTAGATTCCAGTAGTACCATGTCCCCTAGTCATGACAAACAAAAATGTCCAAATTGCCCAGTGTCCCATATGAGGGGCAAATCTCCCCCAGTTGACAATCACTAGAATGAATCTGCCTCTATTCCTTAGTAACTTTATGACTTGGAGTTAAGAAGGGACATAAAGAAGTCCAGGGAGGGAGCAGAGAAGGAATAATTTCATAGTAGGTGGCTTCAGGAAGCATCTTCATTAAATAGGTATGCAGAGTCCAATTTCCCTATGAATTCTAGTTTATTTGCCAAGCTCAAGAGTATCCCGAATCTGCAAGCACAGTGCATTTTGCTTGTCAAGTTATAACTTATCAGTTACGGGTTACAGGAGATGCATTAGGATGGAGGGGCCTTAGCGTTTCGACCTCAGAGATGGTGCAGGCAGGAGTATTCAGCAGGCTATAAATATCCAGCATATTCTTGTATAACCTATTATGCCTTGTTAGGTTAATACAAGGTGTCATTTTTGAGACCTAGTACTTTGTTGGCAATTCACTATGAATTTGGGAAAGGAAGAATCCAAAGCAAAGAAATGTTTAAATGGCTGGGAAATGCCATATGGCTCACTAATAAGGTGTCTTGGGCACTTGTACACCTTTCCAAATGCTGATTTTCTCTTGAGTTTCTTCTAGCCTTAGAAAACCGTCAGCTAAAATCCCAACTGCAAATTAGTGAGCCCACTGGAATTTCTCAAGTTTTTAAACTTACTGGTGTTTATTCATTCCATCACAGTTGATTCTCAAGTATATTTAGCTCCATTGCATGCATAAGAAAGGTCATTAAAAAGCATTGAAGGCTTTTTGCCGTCCATGTTTCTTACAGGTCTTTCTCCTAATCGCCCTCTAACTCTCACTGACGCAGACTAGAGATGCTGATATTACCAGTTTCTGCATTAGGAAACACAAGATCTAGTGCTAAATTTCCTGCCAGTTGGTTTTGTCACTTTCTACATAAAACTAATACACCTCCCCCATGTATTTTATACGTACCCTCGGGAAAATACAGAAATCAGTCTATGTCATCTCAGCTTCTCCACACCATCTGACACATTTCATTACTTCTTCCCTTTTTGAAACACATTTCAATTTTGGTTTTCATGATACCACCTTCTCCTGGATTTCCAGCTGCCCATCTGTTTCCATGACCCTTTTGGACTGATTGTTCTCTTAAACTTGTGCTCTTCTTCACCACTCAGTAGACAGATATGACAACGGGCCCTTTTCTTTCTTTTTTTTTTTTTTTTGCTGTATGCGGGCCTCTCACTATTGTGGCCTCTCCTGTTGCGGAGCAACAGGCTCCGGACACGCAGGCTCAGCGGCCATGGCTCACGGGCCCAGCCGCTCCGCGGCATGTGGGATCTTCCTGGACCGGGGCACGAACCCACGTCCCCAGCATCGGCAGGCGGACTCTCAACCACTGCACCACCAGGGAAGCCCTGGGCCCTTTTCTTTATGCAAACTCTCCCTGAGTGAACTCCAGCCCCATAGTTTCAACCAAATACCATTCATTTGCTAAGGACCCTCAGATTTCTATGTCGAGGCCTGAATTTTTTCAATAAGCTTTGAAAGTCATACATCCAATTTTCTACTCACCAAAACCTCTTGCATCTAATAGGCATATTAAGATTGCTATAGCCAAAAAAGAACTCTTTATTCACCATCCCTCCAACTCATTCCTTGTCCTGTCTGCCCAAGATCCCAGCCAAATGGGAAAGTTTATATCCCCTCACTCCTTCCCTCAACCAGCTCTCTGTCGCTCTGCTTAGGAAATTTCCTCACCACCCTCTCCCTACTCTCAGGCCACGCTAATTCAAACACTGTCTCCCTCAGTTAAACTTCCTGCTTAATGCGCAGTTCTGGGGTGTCCCTAGACCTCTTATTCCAACCTTCTCTTAATACCCAAAAGGCTCCTGCTTGTTATAATTCTTCAAGGAGGGGTGTGGGGCGAAGTAACACTCCTGAAACTCATCTTTGATCGCTGCATTGGTTATCCTATGTGGTCAGTGCACAAACCTTTTGTGTACTGACCACATAGGATAAATGTCACTTTTGAAGTGACATTTATAATGCAGCAGTTTTGACACCAGGGTTTGACCTTACTGCAAATAAACAAAAAACAGAAAGATTTTGATATAGGTAAGTACCATTAATCCTTCTGCATGTTTTTATTAACAAATAATCAATAAGATCAATATCCTTATCATATTCTAGAGTCTCAACCATCCCCTGATATCTGTGGATATGTACAAACATGGCATAAAGAAAACATGGTAGAAAATATCCCTATATCAAAACTCTTAAGCCAAAATGACTACATTGAATAAGCCGGGATAATAAAGAAATGTATCAGTTTCATAAAACTAATCAGAATAAATGTTTTAGATACTTTGGTTCAACTGCAAAGGTTTAAAATGTCCATGTGTAAAAATTAAAAATTCTAGAAAAGAAGACCCTTAAAATCTTATAGCTACCAGTGCCGATCCTTAAAGGGTGGAAATCAGCTCCGACTTTAAAAATACTATACTTTAAAAAAGAAAATGACACCTAGATAGTGGCTCCAGGTAAATATGCAAATAATGGATACAAGAAATGTTGTGCTCTATCTAAAAAATAAAGTAGAAATTTGTCTTCTAATGGTTGGTAAAAAAAACAGTCCGAGAAGTAGACTTTATTTTCTCATTGCAAACACACCCTAAGTGAATTCTCATCCTTTCTATTGCAGCCAGATGGAAGACAGGACTCTGGAATAGTGGGGTACTTTGAGCAATAAACATACAAACAAGAACACCAGGCCATTTCTGTCATCCAGCCTCAGGATAATCAGGCCGCTTTGACTGAGGGTACAGGCTATCGACTGGCAGGGGAAGAAAGTCACCTAGAGGCTACAAGGCACAGAGGTTTTTTTTTTAATAGTTGTTTTTTGCTGTTTTGGCAAAAGGATGCTTAACTAGCGGTTTCAGGCGTAGTGTAATAGACACCAAAACCCAAAGTGAGGTGCCGCCAGATTTAGACATTTTAAGTCCTTCCCCCACGTGGAGGGAGGTATAGAGGGTCTAGGAGAAGATTTATTTGGAGGGTGTCATTAGCATGCTGTGACTCCCACACACCCCTCCTAGCCGGCAAGGGTACTGGGCTTCTCAGGGAGAAGGGCTTTTATGGGACAACTCAGACAGCTTTGCATACGCCCCTTCCAGTTTGGGGTGATGCTGTGCATTGGTATCTAAATCACGCCTGGGAAATCTAATGGGAAGAGGATGGCTGGAGGGGCTCGTACCGCACAGTAAGGGTGGGAAAGTGGGGAAGAGACTGCACTCCCAAAGAGTGTTGGGGCAAAGGGTCCCTGAGCGTTCTCCCAGGAACCGGATGTGGGTTATTAGAGAGAGGCAGGCTGGGTTTATCGGATCCTGTCCAAGAGATCAGGATGGGACAAACAGATTGCATTTTAGAAAGTTGGTTTCATGGTTGCAGAAGCAGGGAATTTACTTTCCTGGATGTGAATGAGAAACACACAGCCCCGGTTGCTACTGGCAGCCATCTTGGACTGTTGGACATGTTGGAAAACATCTTGTGCAGAGGTGAAATGTGACAAAAAACGGAGAACAGAGCAGAAAAACCAACAGAACACAAAATCCACCCTGCATCTGAACTTTGTGCTGATGTGAACCAACAGACTCCCTGTCAAGCTAGTTTGAGTTGAGTTTTCTAGTATTTGGCACTGAAAGCCCTTCATTTTATAATCTTTCCTAAATGATCTGGGAGAACAGCCACAGCCCAAGTTTGCACTAGACTAGGACTGTCCATTTTGCAGGAAAATGCAAAATAATCAGAATGCCAACTTCATCTTGGTTCTTGGAGTGAACTCTATCCCTAGGGGAGGATGTGGACTCTAATCCAAATGAGACATTAATTGACAGATGGACTTCTTTTGGATGGAATGTAAGAAACAAGGAGAGTCAATTATATGTTACCTGGTAATGAACTCTCTGGGAGCCAGAAGAAACTGACTGCAGGTCCTAATGAGAAAATGGAAAAAAAAAAAAGAAAAAACCCATACACCTTAAGATTAGTTTGAACAAACTGCCTCAACTCCATCAACTAAACGCCCAATTTTATATTATTAAGCCCATCTGGAAAGCATCTTACTCTCCCCAGTCCCCCAAGGTTAAACAAAGAAGATAATGCCAAAAATAATAAAAGCACACCCAGTTGGACTAAGAGAAGAAAGGCCATTTAGCTATTGAAACTTATAAATCCTAACTAGCGTTTAGAGGTAAGTGATATAATTTCAAGGATAGAGAAGACCAAAAGTAAAAGACAGGCGATTTTGGTGTAATAAATGGGGATCCTAGTTAACTTGCACCTGGACTTTTGGTTTGTGCAGTAAGCTACTTAAGCCCCCTTAGGCACTTAGGAAGAATTTATTTATCTAAGACCAAAAACATACTGTCACGATAATTGTGTTTATACTGACAAGTTGCTTGGCAAACACAGGATTTCATAGACTGAAAAGAAAAAATCACCGTCCAGCTCTGCATTATCACGAAGTGCAAATTAACAGGGTTGAAATTAATGAGGCTTTACTGGAAGATTCTGAGAGCCAGGCTCCCTTTATAAAGTTTTATAACTAAATTGTCATCACTGTCATGTCCTGCAGGCTTCCTTGTTAACGAGCATAGTGATTCTATTTACAGACATCAGCAATCCTGGCTACCTGGGTACCTGCTTCCCACAGGCTTTATCAACTTACTCTCTGAGCCCAAGTTTAAAACTTTTCCTCTTTATTTGTGCTTGCTCTTTCCTTTTTTTTATTTTTTTTTTTAAGAATCCTACTTTTAGTTGTTGAATATTGGTGTGATAAGCATAACAGTAAGTTAATTTTCAACAAAGTCAATTCATCAGTCATATATTTTGCTACTGTGGAACCTTAAGTTACCCAAGTGTTTAAAAAAAAAAGCTTGGTATCAATTATGAGTCACTTTTTTTATTGCTGGGTTTTTTTTTGAGGGAAGTTCCACAATAAAAGACCAACATTATTTTGAAAATATGAGTTACTATATGTTCTAGGATTGATTTGGACCTGAGTCACATGTTAAAAAGTTCACAAATTTTTACACGTTAAATTTATCTTTGGTAAAAATAGCCAAGTGAAGCCACAAGTATAAACTTTGTTGACTTTTCTTCTCTCACCCTTATTAGTATTCACAGTTTGGCAACTATCTCAAAATATTCTACATTCCCAGTTCCATCTCTATCCTTCACAATGCTGAAGAGAAAAACTGGTAATTTTTACATTCCTTTATGCCTCCTACCTGAGTTTATTTCCACCAAGAGAAACAGACTCTAATGTTCAAAGCTAAGTAGCTACAATTTGAAGGGATTTTAAACACTATATATCTTCTTTATTTGTGGTATTTACTTATGTATAATGTGTTGTCTGGAAGGGAGCTGCTCATCTTGGGGTATTTATCAAAATCACGCAAGAGCTTTAAAACTATAAATGTCTAGACCACATCCCAGAAAAGTGACTCTAATGTGCATCTTTCACCAAGAAACAAAGACAAAGAAGCGGCTGCTTATGCTTTTCGCCATTTGTAGAACAAGACACTGAATACTCTCCCTTGAAATTTTGCAAAAACAACCCATGACCACTGCAGTGATGGATCTGGGTTCTCCTGGCTTTGCTGGTGCAGTTCAAGTTCATGGGAATGTCACATATGAGACCTCCTCCTTTCTCTTTCTCTATGGTAAGACCAGATTGAGAAAAAAAATAATAGATTATTCCTTTGTGTTCTGACACAAATTCTTTTGAAATATAGGTTTTTCTTTCCTGTAGAAGTTACACTTAAAAACAAATCTAGCTGTCTCTGACAGAAGTCTGTACTAGATGCAAAACATTAAGTAACGCCAAATCTGTTTTCCCTTATTATTTATCAGTGCCCTTTGAAATTCTGTATAGTTCAAAAAACACAGGTGAGCTGTCTGGCAAGACAAGGAGCTCCAGGCTATAGCTATGGATCACACTGGAGCAACGTGGTGCTGTACTTAACCTAATCGACCTTTCCCACTCCAACCACCCGAGGAGGAAAAACAGCAGTGGGGATGGGGAGGGAGAAGATGCGGTGTATGCTTAAGAGACAAGAAAGACAAGGCCACCATATTTCCATTTCCTCCCCAAATGCATCATCTTAGAAGTAAATATAGATGGCTGGTAATTACTGACAAAAATGGAAAACTGAGCAGAATAAATTATTGGCTAAAGAAACTCACCTCCTGCAGGCGATCTATGTACATACGGCAAGTCTCCAAATCACAGTCTCCACGCACAACTAGAATACCCAGAGGGATGGCTAAGGGTGAAGGAAAGAGAAAAATCTAAAATAACATATTTGATTTTTCTATTTTGGTATAAATGCATTTTTTATGGTTAAAAAAGACCTCTCATAAATATAATTGGTTTTTTGGATATTTCACTATCTCCCGGCACCTCTTCTACGAGCTCAGTCTCTTTACTTATGCAGTTTTCATATTCTTTCCCTGCATGATCCATGTTGCCCCTTGCCACGTGGCCAGCCTTCATTTCATTTTGTCTTAGTGGCCCTGATAAGAGGTACAATGTCATGGAAACAGTAGACTGACAGGGCCAGAGGCTGTTCACAGCCAGCTGCTAATTTATGCCTGTATTTGCAAGAGCCAAAGTACCAGAGAGGAATTAAAAAATCATGATGCTGGACACTTACCCCTTTCCCTCTTAAATGCATGGGGCTTAATCTTTATGTCACTTTGCAACAGTTCCCTATTTAAGAGACTCAAGCTACTCAAGGCACTGTTGTTACCTGGTGGCCAATGCCAGAATGAAATAGGCAAGAAACATTAAAAAAAAAAGCTTCTAGAAGGTTCATAGCTTAAAAATCCAAGTGATTTTAAAGACGGTCAGTGTAAATGTGGTAGCAGCAGGGCTTCAGAAAACAATGAGGAGAAGCTGTTACATGCCTTAAATACCTTTTTCAGGTGGTGGTAAATGTCATACAATGGCTTTAGTGGATAGAAACTCCTGCTTCAGATATAACCACAAGATTCCTGAAAAACTGAAAATAGTCTCCTTCCCAAAACTTCAAACAAAAAATGTATGTGTACATTTCTGATTTTAAAAATTCAGTTATACTATTAAACCCATGATTTAAAAAATATTTCAAAATCTTGAAGCAACCAACTAGAGATTAACAAGGAGATGACAGGACAGTTGTGTCCACTAAAGATTTTTAAAAATCTTTCACTCATTGAATTTTTAAAGCTTCATCATCAATAAATAGATCTGAAAATGCAAAGTGCTAGGGCTTTAAAAATGAATTATAGAGAGAATAAAACAGATTTAAATGCATGGGAAAATCCTGAGGAACTCACCAAGTTGTAGAAAAGACACACATATAAAAAATAATAAATGGAACATAGGCTATGGTAAATGTATGAACTTAGTCACTTGAAAGCTATAGGAGAGAGGAAATAGTCTTGCCTGGAGGGTAGATTTGAGGCTCTCTGAAGGATATGGAGCCCCACTGGTCTCTTAGAGAAGCAAGAGTTGTCTAGAGAAAAAGATACAGAGTTTGCTTCTCAACATTACCTCCTAGACTGGTTCCACTAGGGAGATCAATACCACTAGCTCGTACCTTTAGGTTCCCAAAGTGCTTCAAACATAAGCTGGAAGGCATCCATCATCTTGCAGAACTACATAAGCCTATGAATCAGTATGGTCTCTCTCACCGGAATAAGACTTATTTCCTTTTACAACCCCAATGTCTGGTAGGTATTCAATAAAAGTTTGTTTTTTTTAAAAAAAAAAAGGTGGGGAAGGGGGAGGAGGAAGACAGGCTTAGGGCCTGTTCAAGTGAGAAAGAGAAAGTGTGTCTTTAAGAGCTAAGTCTACTTTCCAGGATAGACAAAGAAGAAGGGTTTGGAGCAGGAGCAGAGAGTGTGCATTGGGTTGGCGCTTGCCTTTGCCTATTCTTCCAGAAGCTAAGCAAGAGAACAGCAAGTAAAAGGGTGAGGAACCATGTAAGTATCACATGTTTGGGGGAATAATAATCTGGAAAAATAATTTTTCTCCTTTTTTGAATATATACAGAAATATCCAAGAAGTCTTCAGTATGGTAATCATGCATCTTTGAAAGGAATGAAAGGGAAATTCAATAAAGAGATCCCTAATAGTAGTGACTAAAGTAATCATCCTCAGCTAGACTATTAAATAGGTCCAAATAAGGTGACCTACTTAAGTAAGAGAAGAATAAGGATTTCTAATACTTGAGGAATGATGAGGAAAACCTAGAATTTTAGCCTAGAAAGTAAATCAAAGGTTGTGGAAATAGAATACAGCTATAATTATCATGAGAATCCATGTTAGAATCTTTCTCTTAATTTCAAATGTGCAAATGTAGAGAAATAAAATTTCATTAATATTTACCTATTTACTTAAATGAGGAGACACATTATATAGAAATGCAGGAATCTGGTCAACCCCTCTGACTATCAATGCTTGAAGTTAGTCTGGCCATAAATCCAATATACTTGGTAGCAGATATTTTAAACTACAATTAGAGATTGGATATTCCAGACCTAAAATAATGAATGTCTAGGAAAAAGTTTTCAAAGATGTGTCATTCATTTCCACTAAGGGTATAAAGTCAGCAACTTTGCTTATTCCTCAAGAAGCTGATGAAGAGAAACGGTGTATTTGATTGATATTAGCTATTCAGTTGGGGTAAAAAAAAAAAAAAAAAATGGCATCCTATACCACAGTTTCATAGCATGATTACTGACGACTGTTGTCAAATTTATCCTATGAAGGTACAGAAAGAATTTACAGTCATTCTCTCTTGGATTCAAATCCCAGTGCTGCTTTGGTCTTACAAATGACTCATGCTTGCTGTTTGGTCTTGCAACTTCCTCAATTCCTTTGATCCTTGGATTGAAGGCTATAGTATTTAGAATAGGTATCGTCTAGGATTTTGTGAAGATTAAATACAATACTATATTTAAAAATGAATAACCAGATCATCAATGCTATCTTTCCCTCACTCCCTTTACTAACTTTTGAGCATCTTGAGCTAGAAAATGGTACATCCAATCATCTATCTTTCAATTTATCATACTACAAGGATTAGCTGGTAGTAGTTCCATAAGTTATATCCGGTTTACTTACAGCTAGCATCTACTCTTTCCTTGAGGGTAAAGATAACTGTAGTACAAAAATATTGTAATCTGACACTTCCATTTGAGACTTTACATGGTGAAGAGAAACCAGAAACTTGTGGAAAATTACCACCTTCCTTTTACACTGCTGACAACCAACTGCCAAACCTCACTGAAGTTTCCTTCATCTTAATTGGGAGCAGGGAGACTACTTATCACCCAAGCATTAGCATTACTATTCCTGATCTTGATGATTCATCTGATTTTAGCCTTGGAGATTTTATTTGACTCCAATAAGCATCAGTCGCTACTCAACCTATAGTACATAATGGAACTTTCATTGCAGGGGTCAAATGGAGTTTACAAGTTCTAACTAAGCAATCAAGAACAAGCTGGTTTCTAGATTAAGAAGGCAGATTTAACACACACTTACTTCTCCTGCACCAGAAATGCTACTAAATTACAGCACATGAATTTTAAAAAGACATAAACCAACAAAAAAAAGAGGAGAAACAGTGAGGAGAAAATGGTAATGAATAAAGCATATGGAAAATTGGTAACTGACTCAGAGCCCCTATAGAGTCTAATCCTAGACTATGGGTGGGGATAGATAAGAACTAATTTACACTTCAAAACCCTCGGAAGATGTGCAAACTGGCAACATCAGTTGCAGCTAAAATAAGAAGCACTGGATATTAAATCACTAGATTCCACCACCCACTCTTGGTAGGTGGAGTTACTTCACAGAAAATGGGGATTAACTGATCATCTACAGAATGCAGAGATCCCCAACTTTCTTCTCTCACTAGACTCTCCAAAAGCTGGCAGCCAGAACCCTACCTTCTTAGAAAGAGATCTGAAGACTCTTCTCTGGGGAATCCTCAGAGTTAAGAGAAAACATTCCATCCATGAAATATAAACATGATTGTATTAAAAGATGAAGAACATGAAGAAGAAAAAGGAAAAGGAGCATCATTCAGAGAACAAACAAGTTCGTGAAATTTGATATAATAGAGTTTAATAGAAAGGTTAGAAGATGAAGTTGAGGAAATCTCCACAAAAGAAGAGCAAAAATAAAAAGAGGCAGAAAATAGGAGGGAAAAGGTAAGAACAATAGGACTGGTCCAGTGGTCCAACATTCCAATAACAGTAGTTCTAAAAACCAGACAAAAATAGAGAGAGGAGTAATTATCAGAAACAAACAAAAAATCAAGACTATTTCTTAGAACTGAAGAACATCAGTTTCCCACTTGAAATGGCCCAACAAGTACAATAACAAAAGAACAATAGAAAGACATTTTATTTTGAAGTTTAAGAATATTGGGAACAAAGAGAAGAGTCTACAAGTTTCCAAATAGGAAAATCTAGATGGCAAAGAAAGGATCAGGGATTAGACTGTTTTAAACTTCTCAGAGGCAACTGTACAGTCAGAGAACCAATGAAACAATGTGTTCAGAATTATAAAACTTTTACAAATAATCCAAACTATCAAATTAGTCCAAGGGTTAAATAAAGGACACACCCTCTACTAAAAAGTTACTGCAGAACATGCACCAACAAAAGTTGAGTTTGCAACAAGAATGAGGAATGCAGGGAATATAACAAATGGGGAATCCAACAAAGAAAAGATTTTAAAAAAACCCTCTAAGGGGATTGGGCTAGAAGAGTCTAGGGTGACAGATATATTGGGGCACTCTGACTCAATAGGCAGAGATGTAGAGAGCTGTCAACCATTGAGTCTCATCAACATTGGAGAGTTATTTTTCAACCAAAGGATAGAATGTCTAAGTGAGTCTGAACCAGTTTCTTACAATCATCCCCAGATGTGCTCTGCCTTAACCTGTTATTGAGAGAAAGAGTTAGGTCATGGTGAGGCAGAAAAATTCAAAGAAGTCCATCCCCTCTAACCATAGTTCCACTTGATAGCTAGAACCCACCTTAACACCCTGCCAAATGCTTTCCAGAATGCAGTCATGACCTTGCCCACTAAATTCTCATAGAATGGGCTCATAGGCACTCTCAGGGAAGCCAAAGCCAGACAGTAATCCAGAGACTCTTTTCAGCTCTCTCGAAAGCCTTCAACGAAAAGTGAAAGCATCATCGCTTCCTTGCAGAGGGAGGTTTAGGACTGCTACTTGGTGTTTCAAAGCCACTCTATCTGAATTAGGGATGCATATATTGATGACAAATATATACCTATGAAGAGAATGGCAAGTACAAAAATCTGTATACTGGGATTATCTTGGTAGGAGAGGGCTAAGGGGAGATACTTGTTCTGTTTCTTAATCTGGGTGGGAGGTACATGAATGCCCATTTTACTACTAATCATTTTATACATACATATGTGCATATATGTATGTGTGTGTATATATATATATAGGGGTATAGGTGTGTGTACATATATGTATGAACAACATTTATGAACAGAACATGTATGTGTGTGTTTATGTGTGTATGTATGTGTGTGTGTATATATACATATATATGTGTGTGTATATATGTATAGTATTTCAGAATTGAAAATAAGAAATACAACCTATCTGTGGCAACTGATTTTAATGATAGTGCTGCTAAAGTTCACTGCATATTCTCTGATGTTCTCTGTGAATTAGACAAAAGTATAACTTAGCATCAAATAGGAAAATGAGGGAAAACAGTAGAGAAGCCATCAAAAGCCCCCAAATGACACCTACTGCTGCGATCCATCTCAAGCAATGGACACGGCATATTGAGCAGTCATAACCCTATGGCTTATCATGGCATGTGTACTTGTTTGCGTGTGTGTTTATATAACAAGCAGCAGGATGATCTCTCTGCCTTATCTGGGCCTCAGAAGTCTCTAGAGCAGCAATGTCCAACAGACCTTTCTGCATGCCCAATGCAGGAGCCACTAGCCACATGTCATATCGAGTACTTGAAATGTGGCCGGTGTGAATGAGGAACTGAGTTTTTATCTTGTTTGATTAACTTATAGTTTAAATAACCATATGTGGTTAGTGAGCATTAGAGTTTTGTTCTCTGTGGAACCAAAAAGTTGAATGTCCTTAGTACCAGATTCAATATATTTCAAAACCATCCATGTTTTAACCTTTCCATGAGTAGCGCATAGATCCAGCAAACAAAACTACTTTTCTCTTTGCCCCTACCTAGTTGGATTCAATGTGCTTCCTAATTCCTAGCAGTAGTATTCCCTGGTTGACTGAGGACAAATTTATTTCCCTTATTCTATATCCTACCTTTCTTATCCTAGCTTTCTTAATCACTTCTCTGACCCTCCTATCAAAACATACTCTCAGATCCTTCTTGGTACTTTGGTATAAATGACTAATAATTAATTAAAGGGTTAACCCTCTAAAAAGCACTTGAGTTTCAACATGTTTGAAAGTTGGGCTAACATGACTGTCATAGACTAAATGTTTGGGTGTCTCCCAAATTCATATGTTGAAGCCCTAATCCCCAATGTGATGGTATCTGGAGATGGGCCTTCTTCGGGAGGTAATTATGGTTAGATGGGGTCTTGAGGGTGGGACCCTCATGATGGGATTAGTGTTTTTATAAGAAGAGACACCATAGAGCACTCTCAAGCTCACTCTCTCTCCCCCTTTGAGGACACAGCATGAACGCAGCAATCTACAAGCCAGGAAGAGAGCTCTCACCAGAAACCAAATCAGCCGGCACCTTGATCATGGACTTTCCAGCCTCCGGAACTGAGAGGAAATAGATCTCTATGGTTTAAGTCACCAGGCTATGGCATTTTATTACAGCAGCCCTAGCAGACTAAGAAAATGAAAAGCTTTGACAAATTTAGGTAAAGAAATACAAAAGAAATTGTGGAGTTGACTGGCAATCCTCAGCCCTGAGGATTATACTACCAATTACTTCTTCCCAGCCAAAACATGAGCCCTGCCCTGGCTCCCATCTCAGATTTCACCCTGGCATCCATTAACCTCCTTTCCCTATTTCTGTTTGTTTAAATGCCTCATAATACAGAATGCAATTAAATTAATTGGTTGAGATGACGGTGGTGTGGGAAGACGCCGAGTTAGTGTCTCCTCACGACTAGGGTGCTTGCTGGCCACTGGTGGGGGATCCTGACGCCCGAGGAGATGGGAGGAACCCCCAAGTGAACCACCACCCCATGCAGCTTGTGGAATTTTGGTTCACGAGCTGGGGGTTGGGCCGAAGTTCCTGTGGTGGGAGCTCCGAGTCCGAACCACTGGACTAACAGAGAACCTCAGACCCCAGGGAATATTCATCAGAGTGAGGTCTCACAGAGTTCCTCATCTCAGCACCAAGACCCAGCTCTACCCAACAGCCTACAAACTCCAATGTTGGAAGCCTCAGGCCAAACAACCAGTAAGAGAGGAACACAATCCCACTCATAAAAAAAAAAAAGAGACCGTAAAAAAATATGTCACAGATGAAGGAGCAAAGTAAAAAGCTATAAGACCAAATAAATGAAGAGGAAATAGGCAATCAACCTGAAAAAGAATTCAGAGTAATGATAGTAAAGATGATCCAGAATCTTGGTAACAGAATGGAGACATGGATTGAGAAAATACAAGAAATGTTTAACAAAGATCTAGAAGAACTAAAGAACAAACAAACAGAGATGAACAACACAATAACTGAAATGAAAAATACACTAGAAGAAATCAATAACACAATAGCTGAGGCAGAAGAACAAATAAGTGAGCTGGAAGACAAAATGGTGGAAATAACTGCCGAGGAGGAGAATAAAGAAAAAAGAATGAAAAGAATTGAGTACAGTCTCAGAGACCTCTGGGATAACACTAAATGCAACAACATTCGAATTATAGGGGTCCCAGAAGAAGATGAGAAAAAGAAAGGGTCTGAAAAAATATTTGAAGAGATTATAGTCGAAAACTTCCTTAATATGGGAAAGGAAATAGTCACTCAAGTCCAGGAAGCACAGAGAGTCCCATACAGGATAAACCCTAGGAAAAACACACCAAGACATGTATTAATCAAACTAACAAAAGTTAAATTCAAAGAAAAAATATTAAAAGCAGCAAGGGAAAAACAAACAAAAAAAAAACATACAAAGGAATCCCCATCAGGTTATCAGCTGATTTTTCAGCAGAAACTCTGCAGGCCAGAAGGGAGTGGCAGAATATACTTAAAGTGATGAAAGAGAAAAACCTACAACCAAGATTACTCTACCCAGCAAGGATCTCATTCAGATTCAATGGAGAAATCAAAAGCTTTTCAGACAAGCAAAACCTAAGAGAATTCAGCACCACCAAACCAGCTTTACAACAAATGCTAAAGAAACTTCTCTAGGCAGGAAACACAAGAGAAGAAAAAGACCCACAAAAACAAACCCAAAACAATTAAGAAAATGGTAACAGGAACATACATATATATGCTGTCTAAAAGGGACCCACTTCAGACCTAGGGACACATACAGACTGAAAGTGAAGGGATGGAAAAAGATATTCCATGCAAATGGAATTCAAATGAAAGCTGGAGTAGCAATATTCATATCAGATAAAATAGACTTTAAATTAAAAACTATTAAAAGAGATAAGGAGGGGCACTACATAATGATCAAAGGATCAATCCAAGGAGAAGATATAACAATTATAAATGTCTATGCACCCAACACAGGAGCACCTGAATACATAAGGCAAATGCTAACAACCATGAAAGGAGAAACTGACAGTAACACAATAATAGTAGGGGACTTTAACACCCCACTTACACCAATGGACAGATCATCCAAACAGAAAATAAGGAAACACAAACTTTAAATGACACAACAGACCAGACAGATTTAATTGATATTTATAGAATATTCCACCCAAAAGTGGCAGAATACACTTTCTTCTCAAGTGCCCATGGAACATTCTCTAGGCTAGATCACATCCTTGGTCACAAATCAAGCCTCAGAAAAGTTAAGAAAACTGAAATCATATCAAGCATCTTTTCTGACTACAATGCTATGAGACTGGAAATCAATTACAGGGAAAAAAAAACTGTAAAAAACACGAATACAAGGAGGCTACACAGTGCGCTACTAAGTAACCAAGAGATCACTGAAGAAATCAAAGAAGAAAAAAAAACTACATAGAAACAAAGGCAATGAAGACATGATGACCCAAAACCTATGGGATGTAGCAAAAGCAGTTCTAAGAGGGAAGTTTATAGCAATTCAATTTCACCTCAAGAAACAAGAAAAATCTCAAATAAACAATCTAACCCTACACTTAAAAGAACTACAGAAAGAAGAACAAAGAAAGCCCAATGTCAGTAGAAGGAAAGAAATCATAAAGATCAGAGCAGAAATAAATGAAACAGAAACAAAGAAAACAATAGCAAAGACCAATAAAACTAAAATCTGTTTCTTTGAGAAGATAAAAAAAATTGAAAAACCCTTAGCCAGACTCATCAAGAAAAAAAGGGAGAGGACACAAATCAGTAAAATTAGAAATGAAAAAGGAGAAAGGAAAAATCACAACTGACACCGCAGAAATAAAAAGGATTATAAGAGACTACTACAAACAACTATATGCCAATAAAATGGACAACCACGAAGAAATGGACAAATTCTTGGAAAGGTACAATTTTTCAAGACTGAACCAGGAAGAATTAGAAAGTATAAACAGACCTATCACAAGTAATGAAATTGAAACTGTAATTAAAAATCTTCCAACAAACAAAAGTCCAGGACCAGATGGCTTCACAGGTGAATTCTATCAAACATTTAGAGAAGGGCTAACACTGATCCTTCTCAAAAGCTTCCAAAACATTGCAGAGGGAGAAACACTCCCAAAAATTCATTCTACAAAGCCACCATCACCCTGTTACCAAAACCAGAAAACAATATCACAAAAAAATAAAATTATAGACCAGTATCACTGATGAACATAGATACAAAAATCCTGAACAAAGTAGTAGCAAACAGAATCCAACAACACATTAAAAGGATCATACACCATGATCAAGTGGGATTTGCCCCAGGGATGCAAGGAATCTTCAATATATGCAAATCAATCAATGTGATACACCATATTAACAAACTGAAGGATAAAAACCATACGACCATCTCAATAGATGCAGAAAAAGCTTTTGACAAAATTCAACACCCATTTATGATAAAAACTCCAGAAAATGGGCATAGAGGGAACCTACCTCAACATAATAAAGGCCATATACGACAAAACCACAGCAAGCATCATGCTCAATGGTGAAAAACTGAAAGCATTTCCACTAAGATCAGGAACAAGACAAGGATGTCTACTCTCACCAGTCTTATTCAACATAGTTTTGGAAGTCCTGGCCATAGCAATAAGAGAAGAAAAAGAAATAAAAGAAGAAAAAGAAATGGGAAAAGAAGAAGTAAAACTGTCACTGTTTCCTGATGACATGAAACTATACATAGAAAATCCTAAAGATGCCACCAGAAAACTACTAGAACTAATCAATGAATTTGGGAAGGTTGCAGGATACAAAATTAACGCACAGAAATCTCTGGCATTCCTATACACCAACAACGAAAAATCAGAAAGAGAAATTAAGGAAACACTCCCATTTACCATTGCAACAAAAAGAATAAAATACCTAGGAGTAAACCTGCCTAAGGAGGCTAAATACTTGTATTCAGAAAACTATAAAACACTGATGAAAGAAATCAAAGATGACATAAACAGATGGAGAAATATGCCATGTTCCTGGATTGGAAGAATCAAAATTGTGAAAATGACTATACTACCCAAGGCAATCTACAGATTCAGTGCATTCCCTATCAAGCTACCAATGGCATTCTTCACAGAATTAGGACAAAAAATTTCACAATTTGTATGGAAACACAAAAGACCCTGAATAGCCAAAATAATCTTGAGAAAGAAAAATGGAGGTGGAGGAATCAGGCTCCCAGACCTCAAACTGTACCAGAAAGCTACAGTAATCAAGACAGTATGGTACTGGCACAAAAACAGAAATATAGATCAATGGTACAGGATAGAATGCCCAGAGATAAACCCACACACATATGGTGACCTAATTTATGACAAGGCAGGCAAAAACATACAATGGCGAAAAGACAGCTTCTTCAATAAGCAGTGCTGGGAAAACTGGACAGCTACATGTAAAAGAATGAAATTATAACACTACCTAACACCATACACAAAAATAAACTCCAAATGGATTAAAGACCTAAATGTAAGACCAGACACTATAAAACTCTTAGGGGAAAACAAAGGAAAAACACTCTTTGACATAAACCACAGCAAGATCTTTTTTCACCCACCTCCTCGAGTAACAGAAATAAAAACAAAAATAGACAAATAGGACTTAATTAAATTTAAAAGCTTTTGCACAGCAAAGGAAACCATAAACAAGATAAAGACAACCCTCAGAATGGGAGAAAACATTTGCAAATGAAACAACAGACAAAGGATTAATCTCCAAAATATACAAACATCTCATGGAGCTCAATATTAAAAAAACAAATAATCCACTTTAAAAATGGGCGGAAGACCTAAATAGACATTTCACCAAGGAAGACATACAGATGGCCAAGAGGCACATGAAAAGATACTCAGCATCACTAATTATTAGAGAAATGCAAATCAGAACTACAATGAGGTATCACCTCACGCTGGTCAGAATGGCCATTATCAAAAAGTCTAGAAACAATAAATGCTGGAAAGGGTGTGGTGAAAAGGGAATCCTCTTGCACTGTTGGTGGGAATGTAAAATGTTACAACCACTATGGAAAACAGTATGGAGGTTCCTTAAAAAACTAAAAATAGAACTACCATATGACCCATCAATCCCACTACTGGGCATATACCCTAAGAAAACCATAATTCAAAAAGAGACATGTATCACAATGTTCATTGCAGCACTATTTACAGTAGCCAGGACATGGAACCAACCTAAATGTCCATCGACAGATGAACGGATAAAGAAGATGTGGCACATATATACAATGGAATGTTACTCGCCATAAAAAGAAACAAAATTGAGTTATTTGTAGTGAGGTGGATGGACCTAGAGTCTGTCATACAGAGTGAAGTAAGTCAGAAAGAGAAAAACAAATACCGTATGCTAACACATACATATGGAATCTAAAAAAAAAAAAAATGGTACTGACAAACCTAGTTGCAAGGGCAGGAATAAAGATGTAGACATAGAGTATGGACTTGAGGACATGGGGTGGAGAGGGGGAAGCTGGGGCGAAGTGAGAGTAGCATTGACATATATACACTACCAAATGTAAAACA
This sequence comes from Tursiops truncatus, assembly GCF_011762595.2. Classification (NCBI taxonomy): domain Eukaryota; kingdom Metazoa; phylum Chordata; class Mammalia; order Artiodactyla; family Delphinidae; genus Tursiops; species Tursiops truncatus. The sequence goes on from NC_047042.1 coordinate 89,605,285, forward strand.
GTTAGCTAGTGGGAAGCAGCATCATAGCACAAGAGATCAGCTCGGTGCTCTGTGATGACCTAGAGGGGTGGGAATAGGGAGGATGGGAGGGAGGCTCAAGAGGGAGGGGATATGGGGACATGTGTATGCATATGGCTGATTTGCCTTGGTGTACAACTGAAACCAGCACAGTACTGTGAAGCAATTATACTCCAATAAAGATCTCTTTTAAAAAAGTAATTGGTTGAGAAATCCATTCTATATTTCACATTGCATGCTCTGGATTTTATGTCTGAAATAAAATGCCACGGGTCATACTAATTAATTTCGTTTTCTACAGTTGAAGTTAGGACTACTTGAAGTCATTATGCAAATTTATGCCAAATAGCGCATAAATTAACACCATTCGTCTTCAAAAACTCTAAAATCTTCTAGCAACCAATCCACAAGTGTACTCTTTCATCTATAAGAAACTTCTGAAAGATATATGCACTAAAAAATATATATACATATAAATCATGGTTTCTAAAATATATCTCACCACAAATGATAAGCAGAGTCAGGAAATAGACCAGGCTTAGCTATCCTATATATGGAACTGACTTGCCCAAAACATTGAAAACCAAAGTTCTTAAAGGCTATTAAAGAGAAAATGCCTAGAGTTTTAAGAAAACCTGAAAAATGTTTTCCAAAGAGTCAGAGGTATGATGCAAAAGACAACCAAATAGTTTCTTCAAGACAGTCAGTTACTTGATTGAAGAAAGACAAAAGATCCTGTGGACCAACTCTGAGATGAACACTCTTCCCCCCTCCCCCCTCCCCAAGATCTCTGAAGCAATTTTATTCTGGTACAACCATAGGAGTGTGAGTGAACTGTGTTGAGGCCAGTGAATTCCAGTGCATGGGAGTCTCAGGTTAACAAAACTGCAAACTTTGTGAGTTCCCAGATGCAAAACTATTTGCTGCTGGACTGAGTGAGTAGCCCTCATCCCGGCATAGCTGCCCTCAGCCTGATGGTTCAGAGAAGCGGCGATGAGAGGAAGAGGGGGATGGCTGAAGCCGTTCATTGTCTTCTGTTAGTGAATCCTGCCCTCCGCCTCTAGAAAAGCCAGTTATGCCCGAACAGACACTTTGAACATGTATATTCTGGAAGCATAACCTAAGCCATGTTATATTTAAAGATATACAATCCTGAGTTGTGTTACAAGGGTTTAGGCCTGGGTGGAATAAATCTGGGTGAAGAGGAGAATGATAAGAATGATTTTGTGATAACCGGTTTTACCGTGTTTGTTAACCTTTGCCACAATCCTAAGAGGTGGATATGATTATTCCTATTTCTAAAATGAAGAAACTCAGTCTCAGGAAGATTACGTAATATGCCCTGAAATGTCACAGCTATGAAATGGTGCACCCAGATTTCATCCCAGGCTTCTCTTACTCAAGAACCCGTCTCCTGCGCTATTCCTCCATCTCGTCAAACTTGGGCCACACAGAGGGTGGAGTCTCTCCTTTCAACACTGAGCTCAGAGAGGTGAAGCTAGAAACTGCTGACAGGCTGACCAAGGAGTGAGGGGGGAATTACAAGTCCCGTATCCAGAGCTACACAAGAATTGGGGAAAGGCTGTGATCCTCGGGAAGCAAAGCGAAGGTAAGCAATTCCAGGCCGGGACAAAGGAGCATGGCCTTGGGACTCAGAAACCATGAGTCAAGCCACACACATTTTCATAAACACACTTGGCAGGGGTGGGGTCACTTTTAAAGACCCACCATTCCCTTCCCTTCCCTTTCCAGTAGGCCAGCTTCCAAGGGCCTTACAGACTGTGAATCAAGCTTATCCGAACAGTTGACAAGCTCTAACCCTGTCTGTAATTTGAGTCACAGAATTAAACTGACTCTTTCTTACTTCATAAAGAACTACATGCAACTATAAAATGGTGAGCAGGATACTCATCATTATGGGGGTAGCAGAGATAGCAAGAGTACATCTGACTTTAATCAGAATTGTTATAGACAATCACATGACTTGTTTTGCTATTAAAATCACTGCTTTAGAATTTCCCATATTGAGCTGAAGAGCTGATTGACAGTTAACGTAAACTAAATGTAAAACCCACGTTCTCACTTGAGGTGGAAGAAGTTCATTATGTCAGATGCGCAAGATATTCAAAACATTCGATATCATTAATCTGGTAGTTTTTTGCTAGTATAGGTATTTGCATACCATTCATTTTAACATTTATTCTTGGTAGATGACTCTATGCAGGAAAATCCCAATGGCAGATGTTTTTGATCATTTTGATTACTCAGTGAGCTTACATTGCCCTTGATTCTTCTGCAATATAGTATGTGAGGTCTCCATGCAAAGATAGGTAATCACGGTACCTACCTGTCCGGGTTATCACGAAGATTAAAGAAGTCAGTGCCTGTAGAACACAATATCTGCAAATCCACCCTATATTCACTCCTATAAGCCTTATCAAATTCATGGATTTTCCCTAATTCTATATCAACAGGTACGGGCCATTCATAAAGCCTCAAGCCACTTTCAGCAGACCAAACGTGGTGACTTTTATAGCAGATAATGTGTTCTACCAAAGCTTCTACAGGCCAGAACCTAAACCAAAGCATGTAAATAAAAGAACCAACCAAACCTGCAAGGAATCACAGCTGGCTGCTTTATGACCCAAGCAAAGACCCTCAGAGCCAAAGAAGAAAGAGCCACCTTTGCTATGAAATCCACATGAAACTGTTAATGGGATTTATGAAAAGGGAGAAAACTCACAGCAGCTAATTCATTCCCGGCAAGATACTGTGATGCATTCAACAAGGTATCACTGTGGAAAGAAAGGGCTGAAAGCTCAGCATTGAAAAAGAAAGGATTTAATTATCTGACACGTGAGCGATTATAGTGCAATTCCTGTTCAAACAGAATTGCGGCTAAATGCGGCTATTTACCTATTCAAATCACAAACAAAACCATCTTCAATAGGATCATTAAAAGAAGGTGTGAAACCCTAGGGAAAAACTCCTCAGAAACTGCAAGGATTTACAAAGGTTGGATATTAAGCTCTAAATATATACATAAAAATTTTAGAATTGCAAAGTTTCTGTTAAGGCTAAATAAAAAGGTTGTCACTTTCTGAAAAGAACAATAAATGTAACAACAGGGTTAAAAATTCACAAAACAGAAATGCATTTTGAACAGTTGGGGAAACCATCAAAAATACAGATAATCTTAGAATGAATGTATTTTATGTTAACACTCTTCAGAGATACATTTTTAAAAACCTGACATTCCCTTAAGTATTAATTTTAGGCTTACTGACATAATCAAGACAGTTTGTCAAATGTTCGCTATCTTTCTATCAATTTATATGCGGTCTTAAGAAACAAATAGTCTGAAAAAGAAACTGTTCCCTAGAAAATAACACAGGAGAAAAGCCAGGTAAGCTTGGGTTTGGCAATAACATTTTAGGTACAACATCAAAAGCATGATCCGTGAAATAAAAAGTTGATGAGCTGGACTCAATTAAAATGAAAACTTCTGCTCTGTGAAAGACACTTTTAAGAAAATGAAAAGAAAAAACAGACTGGGAAAAAAATCTTGGCAAAACACATACCTGATAAAAGACTGGTATTCGAAATATGCAAAGAACTCTTAAAACTCAACAATAAGAGAGTCAATTAAAAAAGTGGGCAGAAGATCTGAACTGACATCTTACCTAAGAAGATGTATAGATGGCAAATGACTGTATGAAAAATGTGCTCAATGTCACATGTCATTAGGGAATTACAAATTAAAACAACAATATGATACTATTACATATCTACTAGGATAGCTAAAATTGAAAAAAACAGACAATGCCAAACGCTGGTGAGAACATGGAGCAACAGGAACTCTCATTCCTTGCTGGTGGGAATGCAAAATGGTAGAGCCCCTTTGGAAGAGAGCTTAGCAGTTTCTTACAAAACTATACAAACCCTTACCATGTGATCCAGCAACTGCACTACTTGGTATTTACTGAAATGAGTTGAAAATTATGTCCCCACAAAAATTTGCCCATGAATGTTCATAGCATCTTTATTTATAATTGCCGAAACGTCAAAGCAACCAAGATGTCCTTTAATAGGTGAAAGGATAAACAAACTGGTTATCGCACTGTAAAATATTACTCAGCAACAAAGAGAAATGAGTTTTCAATCCACGAAATGGAGGAAACTTAAATGTATATTGTGAAGAAATAAGCCAGTTTCAAAAGGCCACATGTTGCATGATTCCAACTATATGGAATTCTGGAAAAGGCAAAACTATGGAGATAGTAAACAGATCAGTGGTTGCCAGGGGTTTGGGGGGAGGGACTGATGAATGGGTGAAGCACAGGGGGTACTTAGGGAAGTGAAGCTATTCTGTATGATACTGTCATGGTGGATACATGTAATACCTCTGTGAAAACCCATAAAACTGTAGAACACAAGAATGAATCCTAACGTAAAGTATGGATTTTACTTAATAAGAATATATTAATGTTGGTGCGTCAGTTGTAACAATGTATTGCACTAATGCAAGATGTCAACAATAGGAGAAACTGTGCTGGAGGCTGGGGGGATAACAGGGGGATATATGGAACTCTGTACTTTCACTTAATTTTTCTGTAAATCTAAAACTTCTCTAAAAAATAATGTCTACTAGTAAAAAAAAAAAAAAAAAAAAAAAAGCAGGAGAAAAGGGGGAAAAAAGAAACTGTTCCGAGTTTCCCTTAGACAGATATTTTGCTGACACCAGAGAATACTGACATACAGAAAAATAAACTTGCTTTCCTAGCCATAGTGTAACCACTATTCAGAAAGTCAACAGGATGATGGAATAAGGGGCTGGAGGGAAAGAGCAAGGAGCAGAGGTCGTGGACCAGAGGAAGGAAGGAAAGCCCTAGGGGAGGATGGCAGGGGACAAGTGGAGTCTCTCCAGTTTACCTCGTTAGTTCCAAATGTGTCAGGGTTATCAGGGCACTAAAATTCTAACTTGATGGCTGACGATAATTAAACAGAATGAGTTGGCAATATTTCAATCCCGTTCTCCCCCTGTGTACCACAGGTTTATCGTGTGACAACCTGTCATTATTACCTGCCCACTGTTCACCTGGAACCAAGAGGAAAAATTAATGGGCATATTAGCATTCGAAAGGAAACATAACACCCTAAGAACTTTCTATCTCACCATGCCATGCCTGGATCTGTCAAAGGTTTCACCACCCCGGTGCCTGTGATTAAAAATGATCCTAGAGTTTGAACTTCATAACTTGAGCTGAACCGAGTCCTCTCCATGGTTCATTTAAAATGTCACCCATGAGATAAAAGTAACTATGTAGTTTTCATTGCATTTGACTTGAGGATAATATTTTGAAGATGTGCTTTCCAGAAACTAGCAGGCTCTCTACAAATATGGGTTTCAAACTACACGTCAAATTCTGCCATTTATTCTGATGGCAACCCAAGGGACATACAAGTCATGTTTCTTTTTAATCCTCTTACATACTTAATAATGATCTTGAATAACAACTTGTGTATTTTCATTTAAGTTGGCCAATGTGCATTGTATATACAAGGGATTCTGCCAAAATACTTTTTCAGGTCAGCAAGTCATTCACTTAATTACACAGCAAACAAATTTTAAGGATTTTCTCGAGCCAGGGACAACTCCAGTGCCAGGAGTTGGGCATATAATACTAAGGAAGACACAGTACCTGCCCTCAAGGTGTCACAGGGGAGCGTGAAAAGGGGAGTGACATAAAACATCCTGCTGATTATACACATTGTACGAGGAAGGCTGGTGGTCATGAACCCAGTGTGTTTTGGACTCAGGAGAGCTGCACATTCCCCAGGGCAGGATCCGCTTTCATAAGGAATTATTTCCCAAGTGAAGAAAACAATGACATTTGACAAGAGACACAAGAGTTTTTCTAGACAAAGGGAATTCTCTAAGCCTTAGATCATCTTTAGACTCTAAGAAACCAAGAGCATGAAAAGAAGCAAATGTTCAGGATTGAGAAAGAGGTAGGTGAAGAGTAAAAGGGGGTGAGGCCAAGGCCAGAGGCTTGTGGGTTTTTTTTTTTATGCTAAGGAGTTGGGGCTTTATTCTCAGAAAGATTGGCAGATGCTAAAAGGATTGCAGCAGAAAATGGTTTCAAGATTTACATTGACCTAGGGGGGCTTAATGTTGCCCCTAACTTGACTAAACTTTAGACAGGTTTCTCCCTTTTCATAGAGTACTTACTTTAGAAGACTCTGAATTATAAATTCTTTCTCTGCCCTTTTGAGAGGTAAATCTTCTCCCAGCCTTCTGCCAGTTCTACAACCCTGGACATCTTTCCCAAAGACCCAGAACCCATCCCTTTGACATGTAATCGTTCACGGAAGACACTGCTCCAGTTCCTAGTCTCTATAGGTAGCTAATAAGTGACAATTTGCAAACACAGATAGCCTAATCAAATGGCTCAAGTCCTCTAGCACTTTTCCATTTGCTCACCCCAGTGATTGAAAAGTCTCCCGCCTTTTGTCACAGCAGAGTTCACTTTCTCTTCCCCATTGCCACCGTCTTGACCCCGACTGCAATAGTCTTGAATAAAGTCTTGCTTGCCTGTTTAACTTGTCCATGTGACTTTTCTTTGACAACATGTTAGAAAAATCATTGGCAGAGATGTGGAAGGCAAATTAGTGGAAGACAAGGTGAGTGGCAGGAAGGTGAGTTGGGAAGCTATAGAAGTAAATGAGATGAGCAATGCTGGAGTCTGGAATAGAGGAAGACAATAAAGATAAGGGATAGACATGTGGGAGATGTTACGAATCAGCTCCATAATGAATTGGATGGTGAGAGGGAAGAGAAACCAGGGTGATTCACAGATGTTCAGAGTGGCCACGGCAGTTACAACCTTCTCACACACTTGCCTGACACCACAGTAGACAGTGGCCTGCTGAGCTGGAGAGAGGGAAGGAAAACCAAAAAGGCGGGAGGGGGGCGGTGGGAAGGGATAGGTGATGGAAATGATATAAAAGTGGCCCTTGGAAAGATGGTTGATAAGAAGCACTTACAAATGCCTCAAAGGCAATTGATAACACCTAAAATATCTGAAAGGGATTTCAGAGTTACAATATTGTTACAGGCAGAATTGGGGAGAGAATATTCTCAAGCCTGGAGAATGAAGAGCAGGTGGAGGAAGCGGGGGCGGGGGGGGGGAAGGGGAGACTGTAACTCCCTAGACATCCCCCCAAGGCCCAGACCACATCATCTCAGGAACTAAGAGTAATCGATCCTTTTCTTCTTATCTTTCCAATCATCAGCATCTAGCACACGATGAATGGAAAAGCATAAATGAGAAAGAGAAATCCAGGAAAAACACATTGAAGCTGTGTTCTGAACAAAGATGAAAGGAGTCAGAGGGAGAGTGCAACCCGATCACAGCTAATATGCTTAACATTGCATGAGTTTTCTTTTTTCCTACTTTGGATACATTTGGTTCATGCACTACCAGTAATAAAAGAAGAAAAGTAAAAGCAAAAGGTCCAATACTATCTTCTAGTAAATAACAGAAACCAAAGGTCCAGGTCAACCAGTTCTAGAAAATGTCATCATCTTCCAAGTTAATCTGAAGGTTTACTAACAATGATGTAAAGTTCTATTTTTGATGAAGGGAACCCCATTACAATGAGGATTCCTAATGTCACATACAATGGAATTCTAGAACAACAAAATGATTTATAAAATTCCTTGGAGTGCACTCCCAGTGTTAAATGTGATAGAAGCAATTAACTGTAAGGTTCTAGAAGGCACCTGACAATGGGCATTAGAAAACAATATAATTTTTGTCCAGGTACATTCATTAGGAAGGTAATACTCGCAAAATTCCGAGATACAGGGAAGAGCCACCACTGACAATTTACTGCCAGTGCTCTAGTATTTGGAAGGGAGATAACAAGCACTTAACAGTGACATGGAAATCTTGGCTACATGGGTTGGCCAGACAAATACCTGTGAAAGTCAAGGTGAAATACTGTGTCCAAAAGCAAAAAGATTCATGACCGGACCCAAAATTTAGTTAAATACTATACTCAAAATGTTGTTTAGAGGGCTTCCCTGGTGGCGCAGTGGTTCAGAGTCCGCCTGCCAATGCAGGGGACGCGGGTTCGTGCCCCGGTCTGGGAAGATCCCACATGCCGCGGAGCGACTGGGCCCGTGAGCCATGGCCGCTGAGCCCGCGCGTCCGGAGCCTGTGCTCCGCAACGGGAGAGGCCACGACAGTGAGAGGCCTGCGTACCGCAAAAAAAAAAAAAAAAAAAAAAAAAAAAATGTTTAGAGACACTGGTTCAATTCTCTTTCACAATTTTAACATCTTACTGTCAACTGCACATGGAGGTAATGGGCAAGGTCATCGACAGATATTGGAGAAACATTCAGTCATGCAGCTCTGAATTTGAGCTGATTGGATACATGTGAAGAATCATAACAGAAGATGTCCTAAAATCTGTTATAGGGGCCCAAGTCTCTTTGTGAAAGCAAAAAGAGTAAACAAATTATATACAGACAACTGCCGTGTAGAGATGTGAACGAGGGCAGTCTAAAGAAAACACAATTCTAGCACCTGATAACCAAGGGAATGCTTTAATTCTGCTTATCAGTGACTCCAGAAGAGGGGCAGTGGATCAGTGATTCGGGAAGCCCAGTAAGTATTAAGAAAGAGTGCTTTCCACCAGTATGAACTATGAAAGGCCTGACGCTTTTATTCACATAACTAGCAAATAAAATTGTGGTTCTAAATTATTCTGCAAAGAGGTTATTTTCAGACCAGCACATATTTCTGTCCTTTGCTCTGTTCAGTTCAGTATCTTTACCAATAAGTTGGATCGACATATAGAATAAGTATCCATCTTGCTGAGGATCAAAATCTGGCGTTATCTCTGACTACAGTGTTCGGCTAGAAATAGCCTGAAATTTATATTACCTTGCATTTAGATTTCCAATTTGAATTACTCAAATTCCAAAAGGAGAATATTTGGCTTGATAGTAGTTCAGGGCAGACAGAACCTTTAAGAAAAGGTCAGCATTAACATTTTAGGTTTCCATTTTCCTCAGCTCATTCTGAGGCACCTAAAGAAAGTAACTAGCTTACATTCCAATTCTCTGAATTTGGAATAGCAGGGAGGTCAGGCCAAAAGATGCAAAGAGAGAAACTCGGAGGTTAGTGATACATGAGCCTAATTCCTGGTACCTAGAACAGTGCTTGGTACATAATAAGTGTTCAATAAATAGTTGTTACATGAAGAAGGGAATGGATGGACTCAAAGATTTGGGTGTGTGGGTGGTTACATCCTGGCCTTTTAGTTCAAGAATCAGGTGCCGAGTTACGCAAACAAGATGGTGCTTTCAGCACAGATGTGCCCCCCGCAGATCCATGATGGGATGGAGGCCCTCGTTCCCTCAGCCGCTGAAAGTGCTGGCTCTGCTGACAGCTCAGCTGAGCCCCTCTCTCAGAAGGACGCAACCGCACTCACGGTTCACTTCCTCCCAGGGAACAGCCTGAACGATCTCCAATAACCCTTGCCTCAGTTGGGACAATTCTAAATGGCGATCCCAGATCCAGATGTCCCTGTGGGAGTGCTCTGCTGCAGTCGCCTCACAGCTCAGTCTGTCCCTCTGCCCACTGCTACTCCTCGCTCTCCACATCCACCGTTCCCTCCTGGAGAATCTCCAGTAAACCTCCTAACACGTACCGTTCCCTCCTGGAGAATCTCCAGTAAACCTCCTAACACATAAAGCTCAAAAGTCTCAGAGTGGGTTTCCCAGGGAACACAAACAAGAACAAGAACTACGACCCCAAATTCTTTTTTAAAACACATTTCTGTAGCATGGACATATATACACTACCAAATGTAAAATAGCTAGCTAGTGGGAAGCAGCTGCATAGCACAGGGAGATCAGCTCGGTGCTTTGTGACCACCTGGAGGGGTGGGATAGGGAGGGTGGGGGGGAGACACAAGAGGGAGGGGATATGGGGATATATGTATACGTATAGCTGATTCACTTTGTTATACAGCAGAAACTAATAACCATTGTAAAGCGAGTATAATCCAATAAAGATGCTAAAAAACCCCACATTTCTGTAAGTGCACAGCTATGTCTTTACAAAGCAGGAGGGTTGTGGTTAGAAAGTGTACTGGATTAGGAGAGCGGAGATGTAAATTCTTACTAAAATCCTGTCGCAGCTACGTGAGCCTGTGTGAAGCCACCTTTGTAAGTGTCCCTCTGCTGATGCCTGCGGCCAGTGTATGCGACAGCCGTCCGTAAGCTATGAGGCACTAGGCAGACACTAAGTGTTATTATTTATTATTAAACGTGGTGTTGTGACTTTGCAGTGGCTAATGCCACATCAAACACGCATTAACATAAAGAAAGAAAAAGTATCAAATCTATGCAAAGTTCTTAGAAGAAACTCTTCAAAAAGAAACGTAACAACCATTTGAGTTCATATCCCAGAGCTGGCAAACTGGGAAGGTAACAACAAACCGGACTAGGTTGGTACATAAGCAGTGAGAATTAGTCATTATTTTGTGTGTGTGTGTGTGTGTGTGTGTGTGTGTGTGTGTGGTACACAGGATAAACCAACAAAAAGGAAAAATGTTCCTTTGGGCAAGACTTAAGAATATACCTGCAATTGATGGTTCTCATTACCCAAGGCTAAGTTTTAACAAGGAAAGAAGAATACAATGACAGTATGAACACTTCAGGCTATTTCCTTGTCTGAGACCTAACTAACATCATTGGCATCTAATAAAGCACAGCTCTGGAATCACTTCTTATTTTCTTGTACACAAAGCAAGGCTTTGGCTCATAAACAGAATTAGATAATGAAGGGGATTATATTAAAAATAAGATCATTGTCCTTCAGCCTAATATTCCCCTGGTATCTGAGTCTTGGAAGTTAGCAAGACAAGGAATGCACTCGTGTATAAGCCAAGAAGACCCCCAGGAACTGACAAGTCAGGGTCTCCATGCTTACGAAAAAATCAAGGAGCTCAAGGTTCCAGATCTAACATGCTGCTCAGCAATTCCTCCCAGGCCACTCACTGTCTCACTCTTCAAATGGCTATTTCAAACTTTCCCTTTTCTTTTTCCCCCGAACACGGATACACTTCCCTTCCCTACTGTTAGCTAGTAACGCTTGCCCCTTGCGTCACTAATAAAAGTAATCAGAATAGAACTTCTGCTTCTCCCTGGTACCAAATCTCCCAACCTACCTGCCTCTGTACCCACTCCTCTGCCTTCCCTCCCTGTACTCTGGGGGACTGTCTCCACCCCTCCACTGTGCACTGGACCCCATCTCCACCTATCCAAAGGCATTGCTCCTGCAGCTGGCCCTCTCTCTCCTGAATCAAGTTCTCCCTTTCTAGTGGACTGTCCCATCGGCGCGCACACCAGCCTACACAGCTGAACTAGCTTACAAATTAAAAAAACCCAACAACAAACCTCCCTTGATTCCACATCCAGCCCCCATTCCATTTCTCTTCTTTCCAGTTAAACATCTCAGAAGGGCAGTCTATGTGGAATCGCTTCCTTTGGTCCCATTTGCACATGAACCTACTCTATTCACCTTCTTCCCTCTACAACCTCTTGTGAGGTTACTAATAACCACCCTCTATCCAAATCCAATGACCAGTTCTTAGCGTTCATCTCCCTCCATCTTCACAGAGCATTTGACCTAGTTGTCACTATTCTTTTAAAAAATATTCTTCTTCTCTTGGCTTCTAACCAGCAAGCTCTCCTGTTTTTTGTTTTTTCCTAGCTCACTCAGTGCTTCTTGGTCACCGCTGGGTCCTCTACATCTGCCCCAACTCTATGCACCAAGTTGCTGAGCCCAAAACCTCAGAGGCATCCTTGAATCACCCTTTCCTCCTACGCAGTGCAGCTAATCCATCATCTGATCCTACCAGCATTACCTCCAAAATAGATCCAAAGTCCAACTGTTTCTCCCCAACTCTGCTACTTTAACTCCCTCAACTTCCAGCACACATCTCACTTGGAATATCATGTTAGCCTTGTATCTGGTGCGCTGATTTTTACTTTCACAACCCAGCAGTCAATTCTCCACTCAGCAGCCAGAATTATTCAGAATAAATGCAGACATGTTATACTCCTTCTCAAATAATTCCCGGAACTTCTCATTACATTCTGAATAAAACTTAAAGCCTCTCTATGGTCTACAAGCCCCCTCCACGTGCCAGCCCTTTCCTACAACTTCAAAATGACTTCATACCCTTCTCCACCCAACTAACCAGGTTCCAGCCACATGAACTTCCCTATTGTGCATTAAATAGTCCAAGGATGTTTGCACCACAGGGCCTTAGCACCAGCCACTCTCTCTGCCTAGGGACACTCTTCCCTCAGAAATCCAGGTGCATACTCAACCTTTACTTTTAGGTCTCTGCTTAAATGTTACCTTTTTAGAAAGTCTCCCCCTGATCACCTTATCAAAACTAGGATCCTTTGTCACTCTTGCGTTATTTCCCATTATAGCACTTACTGCTCTATCACTTATTCACTTGTCTATTTCTCCAAATGGAGTATAAGCTGTATGAGGGCAGGCACTTTTCAGTATCCCCGTCAACTGAAGTAGTACTAGAAATATGGTACGCAGTCAACAAATACATGGATTTACGAACAGAAGATTAATTGGGGGGGGGGGGGGTGTAGAGAAAGATCCAAAAACAGAAAATTGTCCAACAAACCAGAGTCTGGTAAATTAAGGTAAAGTCAGTTTAAATACAAAAAAGCAGTTGAAATAGTATTGTGAAAGATTTAAAAACAAGTATGCTATTAAAAATATTTTATAAAAGAAAATAACTACTACTTGGAAGAAATAGGGAGCATAGTGATTAAATAAGTATTCAGAATGTCAGGTCCTTAGAATTTTCCTTAAGTTTCTTGGGCCTCAGTTGCTTTATATATAAAATGGGGATAACCATGCTACCTAGTACACAGAGATGTTGGGAGAATTAAATTATATGATATGTGTAGAAATATTAAGACATTTGCTAGCTCACAGTAATAGTACAATATGCATTAACTACAGTTATTTTTATTTATCAGCATTACATTTTCATTAAGGATAAATACAAGATACAGACAAAAGATAGGGGAGAACAGTAAAGGAAACTAAACACAAAACTCTGAGTAAATGTCAACTCAGGAAAATAGAAATAAACATAAACACTTGCAAAGCAATGGACAGTGCCCTTCAGAGGACAGACTGACATCATTTAACTCCTCAGACAGATTTCAAACGGATCGCCTACCTCCACCAAACGGAGGCCTAATCTCTACTGAATGGCCCTGTTGTCAACTTGTTAGGATGGGGAAAGGTTCAATTTTAGATGAAGCAATCGATAGGGGGAAAAAAATCAGTGTTTTTAGCAAACTCACGAAGCAAAACGCACTTAACACGTTCTGATGCTTGCAGTCATTACAATAAATGATGTTGGAGCTTTAAAAACTTTCCTAAGTAAACATGTCAGGAGGAAAATTTTTAAGTCCTATGTCATTTCTACAGGGCTAAACGTTTATTACCGTATAGTACACCCTGAGGAAATATAGAGTTTAACCACTGCATTTAGCAGATAAGGCAACTGAAGCCTGAAGACGGTAAATGCATTGCCCAAGGTCATTCAACTAATTAGTGCATTGCCCAAGGTCATTCAACTAATTAGCGGTTAGATTGGCTTTTGTCATGCTTGCTTATATATTCCATCCCTTCCTTTGGTTATTTAAATGTTTACTAAGAAAACAGATACATAGTGTTTCCTTAGTTCTATCATAATCCTCATCAAATGAGAAAAAGCTCATTTGATGAGCTTTTTCAGGGATTATTTATGCTTTTCTTTTGCCACCACTGTTTGCTCAGAGTAAGCACTCAATAAATGTGTATTGAATAAATGACACTGTAATGTTCCATGTCCTGGTTTCATCGTTCAATGCCTAGCATCTAGGGTGATAGCCAACATATAACTGATACAAATGTACAGTTTTTGGAAGCATGGATTCATGCATGAGTGAATGGCTCCACCATCTTGGCATGTTTATCAAAGGCAATTGAGTCATCCATAAAAACTGAAAACAATAAAAAGAAAATGCAATGATCCACACCCCCCCATTCTGAAGATGAGTGAAACACGGTGACTCACTTACAAAGAACAGCACAGGGAAAGTAAAAAGACAGGAACTTTGCAGTGGAGAAGCCGGGCAAATACAACCTTAACGAAGAGATCAGCTTACCATCACAAGCATGTCATGTGGGAATCAGGTAACCCCTGATATGACGGGATGGGAAGGGTACTTCGCCTCTGCAGTATTCTTTCTAAGAACCTACAACTCCAGTCTAATTATGAGTAAAACAACAGACGAAGCCATAATAGGGGCTATTGTACAGGTCGCTGGCCTGTATTCCTCAAGACAATCAAGGTCATGGGGGTGGGGGGTGGAGGAAAGACTGACAAACTGTCAGAGACCAGAGGAGACTGGGATTCGTTAACAGTAATGAAGCATTATCAGTTTCTGTGGCAAATGTACTATGGTATAAAATGTTTAACAATGAGAAAAAAGGGTAAGAGGTACGTAGGAACTCCTAGTAGTATCCTTGCAACTTTTTTGCAAATCTAAAATTTTTCCAAAATAAAGTTTATTTTTAAATATTCCATGATGGACAGCAGATGATGCACTTAAGAAATGTATAAGGACTTAAGAGAGGGAGTTTGCGGATATCTGACCAGATCACTAAATATGGGTTTCACAGGTGTAAATTCCTTGCCATCGTAGCAGTCTCTTGTACTAGCTGACACAATAAAAGTAAATCAAATGATTACTCATATTTTCTTTCCGTAATCTTTAATATATACTAGTGTTTTCAATTCTATTTCTGAAAGTGAGAAAGAGAGTTGGAGGGTGGCGATGGTGTGTGCAGTTTGGTGAGAGGATATATATAAAAAAAGGGCAGCTGCTCTGACCCTGGCTTGTGGACTTGCAGATTGAAGGGCAATGTCATAGCAGTGTCTTTTGGAATAGCAGCTCCAACAATCACAGCTACCATTTTGGGAAGGCTTGCTAATGTTGCCAGACTGTGCAGCGGGGCTTTCACATACAACACTACATGTAACCCTCAGCACCCTACGAGGCTGCAATTATAGTCTCGTTTGAGAGATGAGAGATTTGGTCCTCAGTAAAATTACTTTGTCAAGGTTGCAAGTGAGATTCAAACACAAATGTTTCTGACGCTTCTACTGAGTCATTAAACAGAAGACAAGGAAATTCCATTAGGACAACTGCCTAAATATCTAATTAGCCACAATCATTAGTCTTAACCAGATAATAATATACTGAGATATTATCCACTATATAGATACACTAAATTGTAAATGGCCAGATTAATATCCATGGTGCTGAGATACTGTATGTAAAAGGGCTGTTGAACACTGTATTTGATATACAACAGATGTTAGCAATGCCCCCCACCTTTATAGGCTACATCTGTTTTCAATTAGTTCCAAACTGGTTTTTACTTTTCTGCTTTAGGCCCTAGACTCGTATGAATTATCATGGCCACTCAGAAGTGCAGAGTAAGCTGATACCAGAGTAAAGTTTAGCCAGTTTACCGGAGATAGAGTTACATCTTGGCCAGTATCAAGTCATTCCAAATATAAACATGTATGTCATGTGTCAGTGAAACTCTTTTGTACTTAGAAATATAAGAAATTTTAAAAACTGATTACCCTTTGCCTAGACTATATGATTATATGCTTTATTAAGAACTTATTTATATATTCATTCTGATTATGAGAGTGAGTTTCTGCTATAATTATTATAGATTTACTTGAAGAATTTTTTTTTAATATGGCTACTTTCTCCTCATGTTCTATTTCAAGTTGAATAGACTTTCCTCTCTTGGACCACATAACCATTATCTTGAGGATTAATAATTCATAAATCCAGTGAAAAAACTATAACTGTTTTAAGCAAGTCTGAAATTGACCAATAAGAGCAGAAGGAGAGAAAGACTAACCCTCTCTGTGTTATCATTTTAGAGGAAATGCCGCCAGGTGAGTTGGGGCTAAATGGAAGGGAGACAGGAAGTATTTAAAATACTATAGCCATCCTTCTCTCTGCCAAAATAAATATGGCGATGAAAAGGGCTGCCCTCCCGTAATTACCACGGAGTCCTGCCTTACAGACAGAAGCAGGGCTTTGTAGGACAACAAACATCTGAGCTTGTAATCTAATGTGAATAATGATCCAGACACATGAGCAAGATTCTATTAAATGGTGAAGGAGAACAGCCACGTGCTGCCTGGATGAGTCACTTGGTGTACCATCAAGAAAGGGAACTAATTTTTTGAACCCAGGAATGCAGGACCTGCTCTAGTTCGGACTTGGATGTTGACAATAAATGAATGACCGAAGAGGATTCACCCGCTTTGTTCTTCCAGGATGCAGGTCAGAGCACATTCCTAGAGTCCCTTTCATCTAGATGTGTTCTCTCTATTTCATGTCATTAATGCTTCAGAAACGACCCCTTTTGGCATGCACTGCACATTGGGACTTGAACCGGTTTTTGCCTTTATCCTCAGTTTGAGCTGTCGGCCCTCCCATGAATCTGTAGTCACTTGCAATTTGGAGCCGGGGAAGAAAGGGTGAGTGTGAATAAGTCCATAAACCCCCAAGGACAGACTTTCCTGAGCAACCACAGTTGAGAAGCATCATCACCATATATTAACTGTAGAATGACTGAGCTGGCTGCTTTTACTTCTAATTCATATGTTGTTTTCCTCAAATCTTTAGAATGAGATAATGCTCTGATTCCCTCTTTGAGAGTTTCTTTGTTCTTCTGGGTCCCAAAAGACATGGCTGAATTTATTGGACTTATATCAAGTCACCTCCCCCAATTTGATATAAGAAGTTTCCTCACATAGATGTTTTATCACATAAGAGATGATAAGCAGAGTACTTGCCAGGAAATGTCATCTTGTAAAAACTCAAATCACAATTACCTCTGGCAATAGTGGACAGATAATGCCCCAGAAAAGATAAGAAGAGGTCATTGAAATCCACAGATAAGCTTCAAATCTCATTTCAGCCAAAAATTTCAAAAGCTTCCCCACTCCTGAGTCTCCTCAGAGTTGACAGTAAGCTGCAAAATATTACTGGCTTGAGATCCAGTCTCTTTTTTAATTTTTCAAACTTGTAAGCTATTTGTTTAGAAGTTTGTAAGAAAAAGAACACAAAACACCATTCTTTTATCATTAGTAGCCTCTAAAAGTCAGTTTAATTTACACTGTTTGCAATCTCCCATTGCAAACATATAGGTCCACCACCTTACGGTTAAATTAGATTTTGTGCTAGTCTGGCCCACATGATCTCATTTACATTAGAAAATATAATCTGCCATCGGCAGAAGGGGGAAATGCAGAGGCTCAGGGAATTGTTCCTCCTCCACCTCAAAGCATTCCTACCAAAGGGAACAGGAGTGAAGGATGGAGCGAGAAGGCTGGGGAGAAGCTGAAGGATACTGATGTTTACGGAAAAGGATGAAGAGGGTTGAGGGAGCTGAAGCAGTGAAAGGATGGAGAGAGAAATTCCATACAGGATGCCCTGGTAGGTTTAGTGCCTGAGTTACGGGGGAAGCGGATCCTTGCTCACTGTCACCTCCAGATCTGAAAGTCCCTGCCCCACCCTGAGACTGTCCGTGGATTTCGGGACTTCCATCCAGTACACCCCACTACAGATCACAGGTTCAGGAATCAGAGCTCAGAAATGTGCCCCCTACTCCACTCCTGCCAGTTTTAACTATTTTCATCTTCTACACCTTCAGGCAGGTCCACACTTGGGGCCAGTTAGGGTTTTCGTTCATAAATCCCTGGTTCTCTACAATGCTCCCTTCTCTCTGTTGGCATCCCTGCCTGTGCCCTTGGACACTGGCCCTCATCTTCTCTGCCTTTACTGCACTTGACTACTGGCCCCCACAATGAAGAAGGAACCGGGAACCCTAATATCCAACACATCTGTAGAGTCTTAACTGCTTCTGGCCGACGTTCCCCAGTTACCTCATATATTTTCATGGTACAGACAAAGATCTAAAATAGTGACTAGGAGGTAAAAAATGCCCAATAAATATGGAATATTGAGCAAGGTGAACTAACAGTTATATATATTTAAAGAAGCATATGGAAAATACGAACATTGAAAAGGAATTTGTGTGTTGACTCAACTTAAGGTTTCAGAAGCACTGTCACCTCATGAATGACTCATTTTACCCTGACATTTACTACGCTGTGGGCCTTGCTTTGACGTCATACAATCACATAACAGCTAGAAGTAAAGGACGTGTCTTCCCAGATAACTCTGTCACGCTGGCATGAAGAATGAGGACAGTATTTGGTAATACAGCCTCCAGGAAGAGACGTGTGCTGTCTCAAGAATTTTCTAGATGTTACTATACCATGTTGTATCACCATCATTCTGCTCTTCTCATTTTAGGTCAGCCTGGGAACTAAAATGGTTCATAAACCAAGAGACCCTTACGTGGCATCAAGAGCAGAACTAGTTTATTCTGATTCCCTTTTCTAGTTCCACCTTCTTCAGCCCACAGAGCGTCACCTGGGGTTCCCATGTTACTACACTTCCCTTCATTTCTTTAATCATGACTTTCAGACACAAGATGAATCTATCCATCAAACCAAGGAGGACCAAGAAGCTGAAAACAGGCTGATCCCGTGATATCCATTAGGCACTTCCAACTTACAAGCTTCCCGGAGCTTCTCTTTGTCATAGTGGAATCCTTCATAGTCTTGTAAACTGATTTTGTTCACCCGGATCCTCAGACGGTCTGGGACAGACTGGGGACTGTAAAACAAGAACCGCATGGTCAGATATCAAGGAGAGAATGGAACTGGGAGTCATATGCACCTGGACGGACTAAAGGCAATATCATCTCTTCTTATGAAGAAGAAAGAGTTCACATTCAAACCAGAATCATGGGATCTTGATGAGAATACAGCAATTATCTGGAGAACACTTCTCTGCAAACCTCAAGTTTCTGGAACGGAGGTAAGAACATGGGAATAAGCAGAAAAAGCTTCTGGAGCCCACTCATTTTTTTTTTTTTTTACTAACTTATTAAAAACTCCAATAAGATTCTGTGTTCAGTTCCACGATAAATGAGATGCAGCTAATCTGAAGTGCTGAGAAGTGGTGTAGAGCTGGAAAGAACTGCTTTAGCAAATATGCCCATAACAGCTTGGCTCTCAGAAGAGACAGGAAAACATAAAAATCAAACCAAGAATCCAGAAAGCACGGGGCTGAGAATGAAATGGCCCCACACACCTTGAACTCCCTGGGGCGCTTCTCAGTCAAAGCCAATTACAATGAATGCTGCCTGTGATGGTGCCACTGAGGACCCCAAAATGGACGAAAAGTGTTAAAACACGTACAACGTGCATTCTTTAGGAAGAGAAGGAAGTATTCAATTCATTTTAAAGGAATTCAAACTGGTTCAGGATAGATAGTGAACAATTAAAAGGGGGTCGTACCAAACTTTCTGAAGCATCCCATTCACCCTCAGAAGGCTTTTACCTGGATTCCTTGGACGTTTTTAACTAATATTTTCCAAATAGTTTAATCATGGGCATTAGTCGAGGGAAATAATTTGATCTTCATCATCACCACTATGGAAGAGTACATTTATTCAATATGTTAATATAACACAATCCCCATTTGTCTTTATTGCTTCTCCTTATATTATGGGGTAAAAGTCCCCATTGACTGAAGCAGCAAGAATAGCATTAGTCCTCAATTCACTTCAGGAAAAAAAAGAAAGAAAGAAAGGAAGGGAAGGAAGGAAGGAAAAGAGAGAAAGAGAAAAAGAAAAAAGGAAGGAAAGTCGAGAGAGGAGGAAGGGGCGGGAGAGAGAAGAAAGAGGAGAAGGATGGATGGAAGGACAGAGTGATACTTTAAAAATATTGGCAGGATACCTCTACCCCAACCTCAGACACACATGCACTCACACACACAATTTCGCTGCAGCTCTGGAAGAGGGAGAAATAATTTTAATTTCATTCTCTTGTCTAAAAACTCATTTTAGGGTAAAGTGTAACAACTCCTTCATACATACTCCAACTTAACAGGCACTGGTGAATAAAACTGACATGCGTACGTTGGGATGGAAGATGTGGTTTAAAGCACATTTGTGAATGAGCAGAACAGACCTTTAATATCACACGTACCCACACCGCCATTTACAGGTAGGGAACCTGAGATTCAGAAAGGTAAAGTGATTTTAAGGTCACAGAGCTACTAAGTGACAGAGCTGGGAGCAGAGTCTTGGACTCTTCATTCATCCCTTTTATGCTCCTTCTATTATACGATGCCAAGAATCCCACAGATTGACAGCAAAGCCATAGAGCCCAGATTAGCAGAGTCGGACGATCCCTACGTGATGCTCAGACTCTTGGTCAATGAACAATCGACAGGGGGGCTGGCTAAGTAAACTGTTGGTACAAACAGGAGAACGCGGGGCAAATATTACAAATGAGTGCCTACCTTTAAAAGAAAATCTGAGTACAATATGTTGTTAAGTGAAAAAAAAAGTCATCGAAAATTACATATGGCATAATCTCCTTCACGGGAATTGTGGAATTTAGGAGTTTATAGAGAAGTGTCTGAAGAAAATGTTCAGTAAGCTGTTTGAGATGGTTACCTGTACATGGGGGGATTTGGGGATTATTTTACACTGAGTATCATCATTTTTAGAAAAATAACGCAATTATTTTAAAGGTACATCAATAAGTAAATCAATGGTAACTCAGGGCAAGAGTAAAAGTAAGGATTATATCAGTGTTAGGTGTTAGATGTAAGTAGATAGGAAAGAGTTATTAACAGAGTAACCACACACCGTTCACACCAAATGCTGATTTTGAAATTAAGAGGGGCCTGATCTTTTTTTTTTTTTTTTTCCGGCTGCACCACACGGCATGTGGAAGCTTAGTTCCCCGACCAGGGATCCAACCTGTGTCCCCTGCAGCGGAAGCGCGGAGTCCTAACCACCGGACCTCCAAGGAACTCCCAAGAGGTGCCTGATCTTTTTAATGTCAAGTTCACTCCAGTGAACTGCAAAGATTATAATTAGCAAACACTCTCCTGCAAGCGTAGCAGGTAAAAGGGAGGCTGGAAACATAGAACGCGGTGGCCCATCATACCCTGTAACAGGAGAAGAGAGAGGGCAGAGGCTGAAAGAGCTCCGCCAAAACATTTTTTGAGGTAACAGCAGATCTAGTGGCAGTGAGCTCTGGTCCTCTCCAGTGAGCTGGAGTCCAGAGCTGGCTACAGCAGCAGCTGCCGAGTTGGAAATGGGATTCAGAGACTGACTGCAGGCCGGTCCCTGCACCCCTCCTCCAGGGGGCTGCCCGTGGGCTCACCAGTGTGAACCACCTTTCTCAAAATCCAACACTGTCTGCTGTCTGTCCACACACGTCTGCCGTCCAGGTTCTCATCTGAACTCACTGATTCCCACCACACACTACTGCCCCTGAACCACAGCCTCCCACCAATCTTATAGAACTTTCCAGGTCCCCTATG
This sequence comes from Tursiops truncatus, assembly GCF_011762595.2. Lineage (NCBI taxonomy): Eukaryota > Metazoa > Chordata > Mammalia > Artiodactyla > Delphinidae > Tursiops > Tursiops truncatus. The sequence goes on from NC_047042.1 coordinate 89,626,928, forward strand.
AATTCATATATTATCTCACTTCATCTCCAGAATGGAAAAGAGTGGAGACTCTCACTAACCAGCCGACACTCTGTTCCTTCCACTTCCTACACAGTCACTCTTCTGCTCTCATCTCCCATCTTCTCCCAACAACCTGCAACACATCCCACTTTCCCACCAGTGGCAGCTTGCTTAAAACCAGCCTTCTGACTAGGGTACCTGGTATTTGGCCTGCTATCAAATGGTGGCCCAGATCAGGCCAATCAGGAAGGTTGAGGACATTCACCCAGAGGGTCCCTGATGGGTAATCCCTTTGAATTACTCTGGACCCTGGTATAAAGAGTAGGTACAGGAGGCAGCTCAGCAAAGTGGTTAAGAGCTCAGACTCTAGGTCAGATGAACTGGATTGGACGTAAAGTTCTTCCAGTTATTGGTTAATCAGGACACCGTGCTTCAGTTTCCCTATAGGAAAGGTGGGGATAATAACAGTATTCACCTCACGGGGATGTTATAAGAATTAAGTGAGCCAACACAGGTGATGTGCTTAGAAAAATGTCTGGCACATTGTAAGTGCTCGATATTAGGTATTATCGGTATAATTATTATTCTGAAGTTTGTTCTTTCAGGTAAGGTTCTGCCTAATAAGCACTAGCATCTGCTGCTGCCAGGTATTGGAAGGAGCTTAGGGCATATGCAGGAACTCCCTAGATACTTCTAACAAGCTGCTGGGCTTCCTCCGGGGGCAAACCGTCTAGCCTGGCTGGTGTCATGATTCTCCTGGATCTTCTCCCACTTGGTATTTTACAGGCCAAGTGATAACATGAAAACAGACAACTAGAACATGGGGGAGAAAAGTGCACAGAGATTAAATGAAAGCCAAGTAATTCGATTGTGTCCCTTGATGGCAAAATATGTTAGTGTCCCATTAATGGCTGACCGGAGGTGAAGGATGACAAAGCTTTTCCTTGGACTCCGGGGAACAGCAGTGCCATTAGTTTTCTAAAATTAAATTTTGCCAAGAAAGTTAGCAGAGCATAGAAGTGACTAACAACCTGGTAAAAATGGATTTGCCTTTGTGCCAACTTCTACCCCAAGCTACTCTATACTAATTTAAGCTCTGTATCAGGGGTTCTAAACCTGACTTCCATGGAACCCCTCAAGGTCCCTAAAAAGGACTCAGCGATCAGTGAACGTCCTTTAAAATCGGGACAATGGCCCCAATCTGTCGCCTTCTCATGAATTTCCTCTGAAACATCAAGAATACATTCCTTGTGGAGAGTGGAAGTTGATGGCTCTGAACTTAACTCCCAAATATCCTCATCATGACTTTCTCAAGAACCGTAATAAAAGCACCTCTCGCTGAAGTCACTAACAGGGGCCTCAGAATCTCCAGACTGTACCTTCTCTCTCCACCTGTGCACACCTGTTACCTTGAGATGCTGGAGGGGGCGGGGGGTAGAGCCATCAAGACAACTCCCTGAACACAACTTAGATCTAATTCTCCTCATTCTCTGCTACCCTTTAGTTCTTGCCGATAGATTTTTTTATTTGACTCTTCAGAGACTTTCAATCCATTAGTGTCAAATTCCTTCCTCATGCCTCCAACCTTCTTCATTCTTTCAATCAATTTCTTTACTACACGTTGTCTCTCACAGACTGATAAAAGACTCCTCTCATCCCAGTCTCCTATGTACAGACACCCCTCATGGATGGAAGGGACGAGTTGGGTGCTTTTGTTCCCACTTCCAGACAATTAACATCACATAATCCCTTCTTCTCATTGGAAACACAAATCACCTGGCAGTAACACCACTTAACCTTAAGACAATACAGCACAGCGCATAAAGCAGAACGCAGAATCAGCAAAATCTTAGTTCCAATCTGAACTCTATCAATTAACACACATTTGACATTCAGAGCGCTAAAGTTACCTTCTCTAAACCATTTTCTGATCTGAAAATTGGACTGATAGGAATATAGTGAGAACTGAATGAGAAGATGCATGTAAGGCAGTTAGCACACTCCTGTAAATAGTAAGTTTTCAAGTATAATGTATTGTTATTTTGTTACTATTATTAGCATCTTGATGCGTCTTCAATTTCCACAGGCCTTTTTAAAAAACTCAGTCCTGAATAGTAATATCACAGCAGAAGCCATAGTCAGAGCTCTAAACAGGAGTTAGTAGATCTCAAACCTTAGCAGGATCTGAGTCTGCTGACATGGGTTGGGAGACAAGGTGCAGAGTTACGTAGCCATCTATCGTCCGTTGAATGAGAATGCAAGTGGGGACTGTGAATGTTTGCAAGATATTCTACTTAAAGATATTAAGGATATAAATCCTAATTCACATTACAGAGGACATCCTTAAAGCTGTATAATTATTCTACATTTTGTACCTTGAAAAAGTCCTGTTTTAACATTTCTTAAATGATTCAGTGTAAGACTCACCCCTAAACCACTGTGTAGACTCATCGGTTTTTATGACGAACTGTAATTTAACTGGGCCTTTGTTACTCATATATAGAGTTTTCCTTTGCAAGGTAGAAAAGCATCACAAGTCTCTTGAGGCCTGATATAATAATAATAATAATGAGGAGGAGGAGGAAGAGGGGAAGAAGAGGAGGAGGAGGGAGAGGGAGGGGGAGGAGGGAGGAGGAGAGGAGGGAAGAGGGGGAGGAGGGAGGAGGGGGAGGAGGGAGGAGGGAGGAGGGAGGAGGGAGGAGGGGGAGGAGGGAGGAGGGACGGGGAGGCGGAGGGAGGAGGGAGGAGGGTGGAGGGAGGAGGGAGGAGGGAGGAGGAGAGGAGGGAAGAGGGGGAGGAGGGAGGAGGGAGGAGGGAGGAGGGAGGAGGGGGAGGAGGAGGGAGGAGGGACGGGGAGGAGGAGGGAGGAGGAGGGAGGAGGAGGGAGGAGGAGGGAGGAGGGGGAGGAGGGAGGAGGGGGAGGAGGGAGGAGGGAGGAGGGAGGAGGGAGGAGGGAGGAGGGAGGAGGGGGAGGAGGAGGGAGGAGGGAGGGGGAGGAGGAGGAGGGAGGAGAAGAAGAAGGAGGGGAGGAGGGGGAGGAGAAGGAAGAGTAGTAATAGTTGTAGATTTAATTTCTTTCAAGAAATGTAAATGTGAGATTCTATTCCGTCGTAACGTAGATATAGTAAAGGATGTTTCTAACCAATCTTTAATAGAATTTATTTGAATTGGTTCTTGTTTTGTGAATGGAGTTTTGATTAAAATATTAATTTCTAGTGTGAATTCTTGGGATGAAAGACTATTTCCTCATCCTCCTTGCAGCTCCAGCACCTAAAATAGAGTCTGGTCTGAGTTGTTTACAATAACAAATAAATGAGTGAAATGCAAAAAAGTCAAATCCTTCTGGGACTCTCAGTGGCCCCGAGGCTTGAGCACAGTGCGGCATCAGACCATCCTTGAGATGCTCACTAGAGGCTTTTCTCTTCGGGAGCCCCAGGCAACCCCTGCTTTGGCTGTCCGCTTCCGTCCTGTGTCCATCTGGCTCTCTAGATCTGGAGGTAAGTCCACGCTGCATTATGCTATCTCACCCCCTTGCATCTTATCTCTAGTGGGATCTGCACAAATAAAGAGGGAAGAATTTACAAGAAAAGAGGATGTCCCTGCCCGAAAGGCACATAAACCATTTCAGGACTGCTTGTTCTTTAATTAAATAGTGGTGAACCAGAAACATTTACCACCCATCCTTTCATCAGCTATCAGGCTGGGCCTTATTAAAATATAACTGTACTTAATGGCCTTCCCTTTAGCAACTTCCTAGAAATTGCGTACTTACCCTGGGACATTTCCAAACTATGACTGGTAATAACTTATCTAAGAAGACATCCAAGTAGGCCCCTTTACATTGAGCAGTAAAACCAAATTGAATCAAGGCTTCTGAACAGAGATTAAAATGGACTTTTGACACCTGCTGAGTTCAGAGAGAACTCTAATAATACAGTTGTCTCCTGCCTGGAGTAGAGAATAATAAGTCAGGACTGTGAAATAAATTGTAAAAGGGTTTTTGAATTTGGAGCCAAGGATAAACCCAAATCGCGTCAGCAGCAGTCAGTCACGACCTCCTACTGTCCGACATATGTTTCTGAGAAAGTACCTTTAAAGGTTGTTAATTCTTTCCTGATAGACGTTCACTAAGTTCTTGGCTCCTTAAGACGTCCATCTGTGAGGTGGCTAATATGATATGCCACAGCTTACAAATTATTTGAGACAGCTAGCCTGCCAGATCTCCAACAAGGTAATGGAATTAAAGCATTATAGGGCTGGGAGAGATCTCAGATGTCACCTAATTCAATATTTGCTATTCCATCTGATGCCATCTTCCCCTATTCCATCTGCAAATGGCTGGTCAGCCCCTGCCCCATCCTTGTCTACTTGTGAGGTACAGGACAGAAGTGCCCTATTCCTTGGTTAGATCGCTCTTAAGCATTTGTAAATTCTTCCTAAAGAATCTAAATGGCTCTCTCTCCGTGGTTTCCGTTTATTGACTTTTCTTCTACTATTTGGGTCGGAATTGGGTTTTAAGTCACTGAGGTAATCAGCCACAGGCACTAATGGCAAAGATATGTAAACTTTAAGCACTAAAGCTAGACATATATCAAGGAAATGTTTGCTGCCTTCATGGCTAATAAATTAAAAATAGGCTACAAGTACCAAACATCAAAAAACTTTGATGCCATTGGTTGAAACAAAACTTCACCTTTAAAGTTTCTTGAGATCTTCAAATACACACTGAAATGCAGATTTTCATGCTTCCACTGAAAGTGGAATACATTTCTGTGCTTCTGAAATGGTAATAAATGAATACATGATAGAGTGAAATTAGCATTATTAGGTTCCTGGCATTTAAAGGAGAAGCAAAGAGGACGAACTAGTAGTGGCTTTACTTGGTGGCATCACAAAGCGGCTGGACCAGTACAGCAGTTTCATCATTTCTGCTATAAGGGAAAAGAAAAAGGCCAATAGCCTTGATCAATATTTCAGATTCTCCTTACCACCCATTTGCTTTTGTGGCAGTGACTGCCACAGCTGCTGAGGACTTGGTCATCCAACTCTGAGACTTTTATGTGGAACCCGCCCCACACACACTTAATGTTACAACTTCCGGGTACCAGAGACACAGGTTTATTTTTTAAGTCGTGGAAACTCAAACTCTCCTCTCCATAAGATCTCACAGTCTCTTACTTTCTCCTTTCCCTTTATTCATGCATTTTAAATTTCCTTCCTAGTTTTCACCCTAATGCTCCCTTCAGCAGCATTTCACGCTGTGGTTAACTCTCTGCTCCTTGAAGCTCTTTTCTCTTAGATTTCAAACCAAAAAGCTCTCCTGGTTTCGGAACTAAATTTCCGCCTGCTCCTTCTTTCTCCTCCTCTAAGTATCCTCCAAATATGGACGCTTCTCTACCCGCTCCACTAAAACCCTCATGGGCCAAGACCAAACTACTATCATCTTGCACCTGAACTAACTGTGCCCCTGGTGCCCATTAACACCCTCATCACACTGCAGATGCAGCAGGCGGTGTAAAATGTAAACGTGATCACGACATGATGATTCTGTTACCTTCCCTTATACTCTGTTCAAAATAAATAAGCTAAAAGGATATACTGTATAGCACAGGGAATATAGCCAATAATTTATAATAACTACAAATGGAGTATAATCTATAAAAATTCTGAATCACTATGTTGTACACCTGAAATGAATATAATATTGTAAATCTCAATTAAAAAAGAACTGAATGCCCAGCTATCTATATACATCTATCTTTACATCGCCCACAACGTGCATTAAATATGAGGCTTTCAGCATCTGTAAGTTACTGCTTCCCATCTAGACTTGCTACTTCTGCAATGAGAAAAATGATTTTTCACCATAACTGACTACATTATTCGTTCCACCGAATCACGTGTTACACATATCGTTCACCATTGTTCAGAATTAGAACCACTCAACAGAACTTGGATCAAAGGAAAAATCAGTTCCCATTGCTAAAGCCAACAAACAGGGAATAACCTCAATGCTCACGTGTCTTATCATTGCTGTGCTCTCCTCACGTATGGAGTTGATTCTCTGGCTTGCCTCTGCTTAACGTGAGTGGAGAATTTCTACCTGTGATTAGATACCATCTACAGATTTAAGTCTTATGAAAGTGGAACCTCCTTCCCTGATATTTGCTGAATTGGTAACTAGGGATGACAACCTTTCAGGAAAAAAAGAAGGCTTAGGAGTTTTACACCTTAAGTTCCCACTTCTACTCTTTTTATACTATTTTATGCTTAAAAGTATAAAATTTGGAGTACATAAAGAGTATAAAAATATCATGATGATGGGCTTCCCTGGTGGCACAGTGGTTGAGAGTCTGCCTGCCGATGCAGGGGACATGGGTTTGTGCCCCGGTCCGGGAAGATCCCACATGCCGCGGAGCGGCTGGGCCCGTGAGCCCTGGCCGCTGAGCCTGCGCGTCCCACAATGGGAAAGGCCACAACAGTGAGAAGCCTGCGTACCACAAAAAAAAAAAAAAAAAAAAAAAAAAAAAATGATGAAAGGCAAGGAAAACAAACACCACAGGAAATAAAGAGGGATGGAAGTCAGAGGAAGAGAGAATATGCATTTTTGTAGTAGAATTCTACAAAATCAAATTGCTGAGATGAAGAACAGCTGGAATGGGAAAAGTGAAGAACTCAAGCCCTGTCTTTCATCACACCCAGCCAAAAGCACTTCCATTTTATGAAGTAATTCCATGTACTGGAGGTTTCCCGTATTAAAAATGACTAAAGATTCTACCATAAAACGCTAATATGAGCTACTCTGAGTACTGTAGCCTGCAATAGCATAGAGAATTATTTTGCTGTTCCGATTGTAGAGGACCATTAATCACTATCTCCAATGATAAGGAATCACTGGGCTTGAACCAATGAGACATAATAGGGTAATATCACTCCCGAGCCATCTAAATGGTTTCAGATCTCATGTGCTCAGAAAGGAAAGTATTTTTTACTTCAAGTTTCAATTTCAATATATCAAACAAAGGGAAAACCGTTTATGTATTTGCTACTTAAATGGTAAAAAACTTCCCTTGGGTTTGCAGTCGTTAACTGTTGTAATATCCTGCTCTTTTTTGCAACTGATAAAGAAATTGACTTTTCTTTGGTGGAAGAGAGCAGGGAGCAAGTGATAGGACTTGAGTAGCTGAAAAAGTATCATTTCACAGAAGAAAAAACTTCTGGCCTTTCACATACATCCTGAAAGACACTGAAAGTAGGCTTAAAACCTAACTTATTTGCTCATCCTCTAGTAACTAAGCACTTTCATGAATCAAGTGGAGGTATTTGAGTAGGTGTCTATATAACAACATTTTTACAAAAAACCCCAAAATCCCTAGCATACATACAATTTTTAGTATTTAACATTTATTTCACCTATAAACCTACAGAAAAAAATCAAGAATTTAGAATTGTTTATAAGTAAAAATAACCAAACAAAGCAGTGGCCAAAAATGCATAAAGCAGTAATGCAGTGAAAATAAATATAACTGTCTATTGAGGTAGAGAAATGCTGGAACTCCAATTAGTTTGAGAAAGGATTGGATGCATGAATTACAAGATGTGTTCTTACTGAAAAGTTATCGTGCAAACTGTGTGGAAGGAGCTCTGCATCCCTAGGAAACAGGATCAGCAAGGAGAGGATTCCGTGTTTTGTTTCATATCAAGAAAATAAAAACTAAGTGTTGGCCTGACAATAAATGGCATCACATAAGAAACATTTCCATAAATGGTTTCAGCCTTCCATAGGCTGATAGAAAGACTTATAAAAAGACTCATATATTTTCCTAAAAACTGGATATCAGAGAAATAACATTTGCAAAGTTGTTTTCTCTTAATAGGTAGTATTTCGCTGCGCTATGTTTTTTTTTTTTTTTTTTTTTTTTGCGGTACATGGGCCTCTCACTGTTGTGGCCTCTCCCGTTGTGGAGCACAGGCTCCAGACACGCAGGCTCAGCGGCCATGGCTCACCGGCCCAGCAGCTCCGCGGCATGTGGGATCTTCCCGGACCGGGGCACGAACCCGTGTCCCCTGCATCGGCAGGCGGACTCTCAACCACTGCGCCACCAGGGAAGCCCTGCGCTGTGTTTTGACTCACATTCCTCCCAGGTTGACAACGGCTTGCCAAGGCTTGGAATACTCAGTGGTGCTGCATTTAGCTCTGGAAAGAGACACGGTATCATTAACTCTCCTATCCATCAACCTACAGTTGGTGGAAAGCTAAGTCCCCCACTTGTAACACAGATGTGCCCCCATTACCCCATGTGTCCTTGTCAGAAATCCAAGAAAAAAGAATCAGAGAATCCTCTAAACCCGACTCTTCTTTCCAACTCAGCAAATTCAGCCAATTAGGGGGAAACTTTTCACCACCTTTCTCTAATTTCTGATCCAATGACTAAGGAATTTTATTTTTGGAACCATCCTTCTTGATAGTATAAGAATAGACAGACTAAAGACACACTGCTAGAACAGAACTTGTAAAAATCATAGAACAATTCTCTTACTACCACAATTACTCATCAACAAAAATAACTTTTGTAAGATTTGACCGTAAACTTGAGAAAAAAAGTTCCTTAGGATAAACTTCTAGTGGTAGACAAATTACTTGGATGACGATGAAGAAACAAACACAAAATAACCAGCTGAAATATTAATTGGTTAATATTTTAGTGCTACCAATACTAAAAGGAAAATAGGAAAAGAGAGGAAAAAGAGTTTCTGTTGAAAATGTCATAACAGAATGTGAAAATAATTTGGGGTGCTTTTGCTGGTCTCATTTGTTTCTATCCTCTCACTTATCACATTTAAGTAGATCAAGTCTCTACCAAAGGCAGTATCCTAACATACTCATAAACCAAGACCCTTTCTTCAAGGAAACATGTAATTGTTTTACTTCGCCTATACAACAAAATACCATCAGACCAAAAGGTTTATGTATGTCCCAACTAGAGGACATAAATCACTTTGAGAGCAGCAGAGCCTAAATGATTAATTAAGGAAAATAATTATAGTTCTCTGTAATATAAAGCTGAAAAGCTTTGTCTTTTTTGTTCCATTTGTAATTCTTCCAATGCCATGTTCATTTTACTCAAATATCTTAGCTACAACTTTTAGAACGTGCTACATTCTTTTCAGAGTTCCATTTTCTGACACGAAATGTGAGGATGAGTTCTGGGGATTAATTAAATCTAGCATCAAGTATTTTCTTTTTATGTCTTTTAAAATGTACTCTCTTTTCATTTCATATAAGTGTTTCAGGGTATTATGACAGAGGAGGGAAACTCAATTGCATCGGTATAATTCAACTGAAACTCTCCTATAAATGAAATGCACGTTGCGTTTCATTACCACCTCAGAAAAGCAATCTGAAATAAATACCCTCTTGGAACACTCAATACAAACGTCTGGATTTCTCTGTTATTGATACGTTCTTCATACTCTATGGCAGAATATGGTATCAGTTATCACTGCAGGACCGGAGTAAAAACTGAAATGTTTCTTTTTTTTCTCTCTGAATGCAGCAATTCTATGACTAACATTGCAGTTGTATCAGTTTAACTAAAGATATTAATAACTGTTTTCTAAAAGTATTTAGTTTTATTCTGGGTGAAGAGTCCATTTGTAAGTAAATCTTTTATTCACAAAGACTAGCAAAATTACTCCTTTTCCTTGCCATTTATCATCTGTATTTTTATAGTTGTTTTATTATGATAATGTTTTAGGAATTCAGATCTGAACAAAAATTTAAAGTTCATACTGTAAACCACCTTATTTTACAGAAGATGAATTTTGGTCCATAGAGGTCACCAGTCTTATTGTACCCAGAGAGTTAATACTTAGAATCTACTATAAATAAAAGAGCAATGTCCTTTAGCCCCTTAGACAGTTTCATAAAAAAAGATTTTAAAGAATTAAACTATCAATACATGTATTGATAGTTGTGTGTATATACAACTCTATAGTTGTATATACAACTCTATAGTTTGTGTATACACAAAGTTCAACCTTCACACAGTTGGTGACAGAAAAAAACCCTAAAATTTATTCAAATTTATCTAGTATGATGCTGTTACGGGCTAGGTTGTGTGCCCCCAAAATTCATATGTTGAAGTCCTAACCCCCAGTGCTGCAGAAATGTGACTGTATTTGGAGATAAGGTCTTTAAAGATGAACTAAGTTAAAATGAGGTCATATGGACACCAATCTGACGGGTGTCCTTGTAAGAAGAGATTAGGAGACAGACAGGGACGAAAGACAACGTGAAGACACAGGGAGAAGATGTCCATATCCAAGCCAAAGAGAGATGCCTCAGAAGAAACCAATCTTACCAACACCTCGACGTCAGACTTCCAGCCTCCAGACTGCGAGGAAATAAATTTATGTTGTTTAAGCCACTGTGTCTGTGGTACTTTGTTATGGCATCCCTAGCAAAGTAATACAGATGCCTATTAAAAAGATGCACTAAGAGAACTAACGCACTTCATTTTAATCCTATAATTACCGTTGATAAAAAGATACATAATAGAGGAATAAGATGAATCTAACTTTTTACTTTCCAAAATTTTAACCTCACTTGGAAACCTCTTCTGGCTTGATATCACTGTTAGGATTATCAGACCCTATTGGACTAATGTTACCTCTAAAGTCAGGCTTTTTAAATTTTAATTTTCTAAAATTTACTTTGATTAAACAAACAAAACTCATGAATTTCCCTCCCCTCTCTGCCCTGCCCAATAGACTGCACCCCAAAACGCCCCGAAGCTCACTGGGCCCCAGGCTCTGCAACAAGCCAACACCTGAGTGAGTATCGGCTTCACTTTTTTGGTGTTGTTTTTTCTTTTGAAGTGACCTTTCATTATACGAGAAGTGCTGACTCGCAGGACTGTTTCTACACCTACACAGACATGAATAATGCATCTCTAAAACTAAATTTTAAAAGCAACGAGATATAACTTTAAATGCCGAGGGAGTCCTAATACCCCTTTACATAACTGCACCAGATGCTTGAGCCATGCTCACCTTCACCAAGAGAACACAGGCGCCATCCAGCCCCTGAGGATGCGAGCAGGACCCTGCCCGAAGAGCCTCTTTCACAGACCCAACACCATTACTAACAAGCCCAAAAGACTCTCCCCCTTCTTTAGCTACACTAGAATTTATTTTTAACTGGGGTTTGTCATTCTGACATTTTTCGTATAATAACACAAACTTCAAACCTGTACTACCAGAGATTCACGCGTTTGAAACACTCAAATTGAATTCTAAAGTGTTAGTCATCTCTGAGGGGAGTTAGTCATCTCTTAAAAAGGGGAGAAGTTTACATAGTATGATTTGATTAAAACACATAAGTTACAATATATATTGATAAACACACAGGAAAATGACCAGAGGTTATATCAACTGCAGAATTCAGTGCCTTAAATGCTATCTTCAAAGAGCCCTGGGTGTTACCTTTATGACTTTATAGCATATGATCTTAGGCAAGTTTCCCAATATTTATTATTCTCAGTCTTCTCATCTATGGGATGGCAATGATAGCAATCGCTACCACATACAGTTATCAGGATGCTAAATGTGATCACAACTCAATCTCAGGCCCATATTACCTCTTTGGCTAAATGAAAAAATCTGCCTGGGTTCTTGCTGAGAGCAAGGCAAAAGTGTACCAAGGCGGTACAGGGCCTGGCCTGCCTGATCAGTACTAAGGATAAAGAATGACCTTGTCACATCCCATGGCAAGTCTCAACTGCTAGATCCCTCAGGGGCAGATCTTCAGAGCCTAGGATCATGCCCTGAATTTTAGCATGACAGAACTTCAGAGCTGATGGAAATCCCAGAGATCAACTGCATTTCTTTTTAATATTTGAAAAACTGAAATGCAAAAAGGTTACTATATGGTCAATGTCACACGGACAAAAGCAGGGCTCCCATAGACACTTAAAACAGAGGATGTCTTCATGGAGTTTGGAGGCCTACAGAATAAGTAGGAAGACACTGCAGTTGGAGACCTGGGTCTGCTCCTGCAGGCCCCTTGTCTTTAAGTCATTAAACGCCCCTGCCCCGGGTACCTGCACGGGAATAGAAGCACAGGCAGAGTGAGGAACTCTTGTGGGAAACTCACAGAGCGTAAGGAAGGGAAAAAACCAATGATCCGAGGTGCAGCCTGGATTCAAGTTTGGAAATTGGTATGAGACGAATCTCAAGTAGCCCTTACTTTTCTTGGGAATTTTCAATTTGCTATATTGGTTTTATGGAACCGGCAGAGAGGGGTGGCATAGGAAGACAGGAAACAGGACAATTTGACATGATTAAAAGTCAAGGAACTGTGGACAGTGGGAAGTGAAATCACCAGAAATTCATAAAACATGGGAGTGGGAGTGAGAGAAAGGAGGAAAAAGATGAGTAAAGCTTAGCAGTTTCCCCTGCTCAGAGGATCAGAGAGCAAATGGCTTTTTTCCCCAGAAAGCCTGAAGCTAAATCTTATGCTTTGCCGTCTGACTCTGAGCTAGAATTGAAAGAAATATGTACTCAATCAGTGAGTTTAGCAATTCTCTCTGTTCTTTTAAAACTATAAACTTTATTTTTTGCTTTTGGTTTTATAGCTGCAGTCACTGGGGGAGAAAGAAGAATCTGTGCTTACCCACCATACCCAGAACCAGAACTTCTCTACTGAGCTTTAAAGCAGAGACATTTTTATAAATGGCTATAATTTTTTTTTTGCTTTCTTCCCCTTTATAGAAGTAATGTGTGCTCATTGAAATCAATCTAGAAAATAAAGAAAGCCAATAAAATTTAGCTAAAATTTGTCCATAATCCTACTGCTCAGAGATAATCATCCAGGGACACAAAAATAACAACAGAAGCATTAACAACAAGTGTACTCACAGTATTTGTGAATGCTTAGGCCCTTTTGGTACCCTCACAATTGGTCCAGAAATTATGACCCCAAAGTAATAATCCATGAATTAGAATCTGGACAGATTCCCGGCATGAAGCACTCTTCAGGCATGAAGCGCTCTTCTTCAGGCATGAAGCACTCTTCAGGCATGAAGCACTCTTCTGAAGGTTCAACTGCCCCAGGAGTCCTGATGAACCTGCGGTTCTAACAAAGCCACCAAGCTTAATTCATTTGGAGGCAAACCATATCTGGTGGGTCTTCTTAGCTACTTTAGAGGTAAACCCCATAGTTTACAAAGGCACGTATGTAAATTTCTACATTGGCAATGTTTTTCCTACTCCCTGGTAGAGTGCAGGGTGTGGGAGAGTGAAGTTCACTGAAAGAAGAATGGAAAAGAGAAAGGGTTTTGAAAAAAGCAGACCAAGTCTTATTTTCTAATTAAAGGGCCAGAACTGAATAAACAAAATAAATAGAACCTCTGTAGCATATTACACAAATTCAAAAAAATGTTAAAACAAAAGCTTTGATGTGACTAGTTGGAAAACAGAATTACTGAATTTTTAGAAAGCACTTCAAAGAAATTTCTAGTTTACTTCCTCGGCCAGAGGCATGCAAAGATTAAACCACCTATCACTAATTTATGGGTTTTTTTTAATCATGAAGATTAAAGATTCTTGGTTCTGTCTTGGTAGTTTCTCAGTAATAAAATTCTTAAATTCAACCCAAAAGAAAAAAAAAATAGACATATCAAAAATATTTCTCAAAAAAAAATTTCTTTAGTAAAACCCCCTTTCTTCATAGAACAAAAATCAATTTGCTTTCATCCTTTACCAAGAAGGCTTCACTTATTGGAAGCAAGTTTAGAATGCTGAATCATATTCAGCTTGTTGTCAAAGATAACAATTTATACTTTTTTCATGGATCTGTGTCTGACTCTGCCTTCCCCAAGACAACAAACAAATCCACACAATTTGGCACTGGGAAACATCTTGCTTATGTTTAAATTGTGACTGTTGTGCAAGATAGCCTATTACATTTAACATTTGTTGGTTGCAGTTCAAAAACACCCTGGTTTCTCTGCAGAGCTCTTCTGCTGAGTTTAGCTACGGCACTCTCTGAGTAACTGTAGCAGGTAAAAAGAGGATACAGTGTGAAAACTCTCTGCTTTAAAAGGCAGTAGAGAAGTTCTGGCTCTGGGTAAGGAGGATAAGCACCCACCATTCTTTCTCCCCCAGTGAATGCAGCTATAAAACCTGGACAGAATGCCTAAAGCAGCTATTTGAGAACTCTGAAAAATAAATGATAGCAGCAGATGGGAGAAGAAGACCAGAATTTAAAATACCGTCCAACGAACACTGAGCTCTCTCCTCCTTTGACCTCTAATCAACCCTGGTCTGGACTCCAGGCAGCACAAAGCCTAAAATGGACAACAGGTGCAGACAGAGAAAGCTCTGGGAAAGCCCTTGAACTCTGGCTTGAGGAAAGGGAAGGGACTCTGAATGGTCAGAGAAATTTGGGGAAATCTTCCTCTTATACCTCCTCCATTTTCTCGCAACCCAGCACTCAGGCAATTTTGCTGTGCTGGCAGCAGCAATGACAAGGTCCTTTTGGTGCTTAAAACTGTAAGGAGAGGGAGATAAACAGCAAGGTCCTACTGTACAGCACAGGGAACTATATTCAATATCCTGGGATAAACCATAATGGAAAAGAATATGAAAAAGAACGTATATATAGCTGAGTCACTTTGCTGTAGAGCAGAAATTAACACAACATTGTAAATCAACTATACTTCAATAAAATTAAAAAAAAAACTATAAGGAGAGGGAATCTTCTTCTCTGATAAGAGCAGCTGTGGTCCCAAGAGGATGGGACAAACCACCATTGCTTCTTTTTCTCTTTCAGTCATATCATTGCTTGGTCCTGGAGGTGAACGTGGTTTCAGGAGCTATGCAGCAGCATGAGGTAACTAAAGCCTTAGCTTTCTGGCTGAAGGATCCAAAAATGAAGCCCCAGGAAATGGGAAAGTACTGAGGATGACAAGAGAGAGGGAGGAGCTCAGGAAGACAACTCCAGAAAGACGTCCATGAACTTGGACGCAACTCTAGGCTGCAAACGTGTTAATCTGGCCCTAAACACAGTACCACAGACTTTAGGAACTGAACTACAGAGCAGACCCTCCCCTCAGATCCTGTCCTGAAACTTGGAGGGGTTACACACCAGACAGATAGGAATAGCACTGCAAAGGCTCTGAAAACACAACTGGCACTATGGCTACCATCCTCAGAAATTGTGGCCTGAAAATTGAGTCAACTGCCTTCTAGAACAAAGAAATGATTAAGCAAAGCACATATCTAACAAAGGCTTGGATCTGGAATACATGACAAACTCAAAACTCAACAGGAAGAAAACAAACAGCCCAGTTTAAGAAATGGGCAAAAGACTTGAGAGGATGCTTCACCAGAGAATGTATAAAAGATGGCAAATAATCACATGAAAAGACACTCAGAATGATTAAAATGTAAAAATATTGACATTACCAAGTGCTGACAGAGATGTGGAACACCAGGAACTCTCACACACGGCTGGTGCAAATGCAAAATGAAAAGACCACTCTGGAAAACAGTCTGTCAGTTTCTTATGAAGTTACCATATGACCCTGGAATCCCTCCTAGGTGTTTAACCTACAGAAACGAAAACTTACGTTCACACAAAACCTGTTCATCAAGGTTTATGCAGCTCTATTCAGAATCATCCCAAACTGGAAATAACCCAGATGTCCTTCTGGGTTATTAGGTAAATAAACAGAAACATCCATACAGTGGAATACAATTCAGCAACAAAAAGGAATGATAGATGCAGCAACTCTCATAAACATCAAAGATGTTATGTTCACTCAAAGAAACCAGTTTTAAGGGTTGATATTGTATGATCCCATTTATAGGGCATTCTCTAAAATACAAAACTGTAGCCATCAGTGGTTGCCAGAGTTTGAGATGAGAGATGCAGGGATTCGGGGGTATGACCATAAAGGGCATAGATTACAAAACAGGATTTTTGGGGTGATAGAACCATTTTGTTGATTATGGTGCCAGTTACATGAATCCATATGTCTTAAAAGTGAGAAATATATATCAAAAAAGTCAATTTGGACCTATATCAACTTTAATTACTAAAATACAAAAACAAATATAATAAAGAGTCCAAAAAAATTTATTCACATGGAAGTACAACCAGAATTTCCATTTGGATGCGTGTCACATTGCGTTGTAATTGCACTGTAGGCAACACAAGTGGGTCTGTTCCTGGTGTGTTCATTTCTCCAAGGCAGAAACCTTAGCTTTCTAATCTCTTATCTCCAGTATCCCACAGAGTATCTGATATCTAAAGCAGACACTGAATAATATTTTTGAAAGATGAAAAATGAATAAATTAGGTGTGAACAGTTCACATTATTTCATTTTGGTAGGGGAAGAGCAGGAGGGAAACAGAACTTAATGAAAAGCAACAGTAAAAGTTGAAAGCGTTCCAGAGACTCATTTTACAGTTACACCCCTTTTGGGGCTTTTTGAGCATGACCATTTAATGTGAATATCATGATTAATGAGACACAGTGCATGTATGTAGTCTTCAATGAGGATTCTACTATGAAGTCACTTAATTATAATGAATTTATTAATTGAGGTGTTGGCCTAATAATTCTTTGAGCAACACTGAGGAGACAAGGGTGAAATGGGTGAGGGGGGTTAAAAGGTATTATATAATACCTTTATAAATACCATTATAAAATAATAAATATAAAATACTTATTATAATAATAAATTTAAAATAACACCATTATAAAATAAATAAGTCTTGGGGATGTAATGTACAGCATGGTGACTATAGGTATTGACTATTTGAAAGTTGCTAAGAGAGATCTTAAAAGCTCTCATCGCAAGAAAAAACTATCGTAACTACATGTGGTGATGGATATTACTAACTTACTATGATGATCATTTCACAATAGACACAAACACTGAATCATTATGTTTACACTTGAAATTGATACAATGTCATATGTCAATTATATCTCAATAAAAAAGGAAAAAAAGTAAGAATGCCCAGATTACAAATTATGTCATATGCCAAGTCTGGGAATTATAACTCTTCTCTGATGTCAAAAAAAAAAAAAGCTATAGTACATAAAATTTGTGGTGAAATATTCTATTTACTTTATTTTGTTCTATTTCATGAAGCCACTAAATCCCTTTGATTAAAATTTAGCATTCATATGTGGTCATATATGATCAAAATGAAAGTTTCAAGATTCTTCTTTGTGTAAAGCTGAAATTTCCCATGTACGCAGACGTTAATTGTATGTTGCCATTCCTAATGATTTATGCATTATGCTGTCAAGACCATGACTCCCTCCCTAACTAAAAAAGTCATTAGAAAGCTAGAGAGAAAGGATAATTTAAATTGCTTTAGAAAAGCAACTTTACTTTAGGAACAGCAGAAAGAGAGGCTTCTCCCAAAGGAAAGATCATCTGTAAAAAAGAATTGTTTTGAGCAGAGAATGGCTGATCCAAGAGTTAAAAGAAAAAAAAAAAAAAAAGACAAAGTTTAGCTCAAGATACTGGAGTCCTGACTTTCGTGAGGACCAGAGCAAGGTTAATGTGATTCTTAAACACTGCTGCAATAGCAGCATGAGAGTGGGTCTAAGCTAAGCTGCCACTGTCATTATACATAGATACAACACTCACTGTGCTTGGATTTTTCTCTGTGCTCCTTGCTGTATTTGACAGAGTTCTGTTATTGAATGTTTAAAATAATACTCGAATTTAATTTTTATTATATAGACCTTTCATCAGTTATATAGACATAAAATCTATAATATGCAGTAATTAATATAGCACATACAAATATAAAATATTTTAGATAAATATTCAAGTTTTAAGTGGCCACATCTAGGTGGACTGCCTGTTACATGCCATGAAAATAAACATGACAGTTCACCTGATTATAGCATACACACCTGGAAAAAGAAAAAACGAGCCTCATTCAAATTATACGAGGAAAACTTAAACACAACTAAAACTTAAAAGGTGATAGAAACATGACAACTAGCACCTGGACTCCTATTGCTCATACTCTCAATTCCTTGAACTCTATCAATAGAGCTGCTGGAAATAATGATCACTGAGAGCCATTCTCTGGACTCAAATTTATTGAACAGGCCTTATGGGGTATATGTAATATACCCCAGCATAGCCTCCAAATTGGAAATTAAATGTTATTTTCTTACTGATTCTTTGACCGCTCACTTGTAAGTTCCATGAAGGTATAGAGCTGTTGTGCTCACCACTAAATACAAAGGAGAAAATAGTGTCTGACACAGAGCAAGTTCAAAATAATATTTTTGGAAAAATATTTTGTCATAAATGAGTAAATAAACGTGTATCCACAAGACTAGGGTTGAAAGTAAAATGATACATAACTGAACTTTAGGAATTACTTTGCATATCCCTAGATGTTAGATATTGCAGAGTTCTATTCAGACATGCCTTCTTTCATTCATTCATTCTACCAACCAACCAACAATTCTGTTTAGTTTCAGAATACTTTGTGATAAGGTTTGTGATCAAGGCTGGGAACACAAAGGGTCATAAGAAGATACTGCAAATGATTTCAAGTGGCCTAAGTGTAGTGTGGGATACACACAGATATACAGCTAATATAATTAGTACCGATCGATTATACCTTGAGAACTATAATAAGTACAATAGTAGTGTAAATAGTGAACTCCAATGAGGATGTAACTAGTTCTGCCAGCAAGAATCAAGGTACAATTCTTAGAAAAGGCAGTTATTCAGCTGGGCCCTGAGAAATACACAGGACACTGATAGATGAAAAGTGGCAGATTATAAATTGTTATGAGCATGAATTTTGAAACCAGGCTGCGGGAGTATGAATTCCAGTCTACCACTTATTAGCTGTGTGACCTTCGTCAAATTACTCAACTTCTCTGTGCATCAGATTCCTCATGTATAACATGGAGATAATAATACCACATATGGCAATAAGGTGGTTGGGGGAGTAAGTTAGTTAACCTGTGTAAAGCACCTGTAACAGTACCTGAAACATAACAAAAGTATATGTAAGGCGGAGAAAAGAAAGAAGGGCAAGACAGAGGCAACAGCATAAAAAAAGTCCTGAAGTGAAGCGCTAAAAAACATTTTCTTTCTGTTTTTCACCAGAAAAATATAAAAGCACAGAGTGTGTTAAGTACAAACTACTACGTACGAACTGCACTTTGCTAACTCGTTAACAACTTTGGGTTATTGATCTTTTATTACAACTATGGATTCCTCAACCCAGAAAAATCCACAGATGCACGTACCTACAATCAAAGCTCCATGCATAATTTCTGGGGTCCGTCCACAGAATCAAGTGCAGCGGGAGCTTCTTCAAGGTCATCTCTGAGCCATAGATAATGGAATGGTCTAACGGGTTTACAGACTTTCCACAGAAACCAATGCTTAGTATGGAATTTTATACAACCCCATGAAACTCTGGACCCTAAAGTACCTAATCAAAAAATTAAACTGTGAACTCAGAGGACTGAGACAGATAGAACACAAAGAATTTCACAGCTGCATCTCAAATCAAAGAAGGGCTAAAGCAGACAGTTACAGTGAGGGGCTTCTCTGTAGAGAAGCGGACCTGTGAAGGGAGAGGGTGCAGGTGGTCTGTCCCTGAGGAGGAGATGAAGGTGAGAGACACAATGTAAAAATGGGACGGCTTTGTACTCACATGGTGAAGGAGCCTGGGGGGGCAGACACTCTCCGCAGGTCCGCAGCTTGCACCTGATGGACACTAGAGGCAGCAGGGAATGAGCAGCGAAGACAGTCAGCAAAACAGCGTGGACAGACAGGGGAACAAGCCAGGAGAGAGAAAGAGAGACACACAAAATTTAAACAGAAATTAAATGAGCGCATCACCAAACAGTAAATGAAAAGAAAAAGAAAATCAAGCCAGCCACGGAAATAATCAAAAAGCCAGTGATAGCGACGAAGCCAACAGGACACATGGCAGGGCCGGCTCTCAGGCAAGCCACAGACTGGAGCACGAGGCGGGGCACCGGCAGATGCTGGAGGAGCGCGGATGCTGCACGGGGCTGCGGGGCAGAGGGTTACCGCGGTCCTCTCCGGCTCTAGGTCTCACTGGGCATCCATCTGTGCGCGCGTGCACGCGCACGCACGCACACACACACACGGGTGGTAGGCTGGCACAGTCAACTCAGAGCAGAATCAAGGTAAACTGAATCCTTTAACATAGTCCTCATGATTCCAGGGCTTTGTTGGAATATTCATGTCAAAGGACAACCGTCTTCAAAAGAGCGACTCGACAAAAACTTTAACTTCCTTCAGTTAAACAGAGAAGGCTTTCTAAGAAATCCCAAGGTAATACCAAGAAAGCCTAATTTTATCACAGTGATGCTGTAATTCCACTCATATTCTTGGTAGACGAGTGAAACCATAGACTTCTCTCTGCTCTCCCTTCTTTTGTAAAGGAGAGGGTCTTCGATGGCCACCAGAAAAGAAAAAATGTGGAACTGAAGAAACTAAACCCCAAATTTCCTGTCACTGTTACATCATTATTCTCTTCACTCTCTTCGACCATTTGAACAGTTTCACTATAACTGCAGTAGACGTACCCCCCCATCCCTCTTTTCCACGGGGTACATACATTCTCATATAAAGCCACCCATGAATTAACTCCTCGTCATCCTGAACGGGCTATCAGTTATAACCAATGATACTTCTCAGCAGCCCAGGATGCTGGAAGTCGGTTGCCCAAGGTTTGCCAACTAGAAATCTTGCCCCTGGATAATACAATCACCCTTAACCATGTTGTCTTAATTGCTAGTGAACGCAGGCTGAGATCTTCCTATGCACCTGAGTAATGTAGAATGTCTGATCTCCCTCAAAAGTGACTTTCAAATAGAGAACATAATCAAATTTATCTGGCTGTCATGTTACTAGTACATGAATATGAACCTAAACAAATCTGCTCTATTACTTTTAGGGGGGAAGAAATTTATTGGAGTCCTATTTCAAGTAGATTCATAAGCCATAAACGACATACTCTCCTGTACCAATGGGGTGGAGAGGGGAGGGGAGAGTGAACATAACGGGCCTAGCCTTTCAGTTTATATATAGTAACAGCAAATAGGGTCATAAGGCAAGAAATTATTTTAGAAAAAATTGTTTTCCTTTTTGCTACATGAAGATCCACTGGCATCATGAAAGCTTCCTAGTTAGCTGTTTCTCATGGGAATTCTTCCAGCCATCCATATGCACCAGATCTCGAAATTCTTAAGTATATATCTTCCACTTCTGCCATAAAATGTGACCAAGACATTCTCTGTATTATTTTTATATTCACGAGGTTTTAGATTTATGTTACTTTAGAAACAATTTCTGAGAAACGTAACAGATAGGACATTATAGAACCGATCCACGTGCGAGTCCCTTGTTCAACATGTAACCGTAAGTCTCAGACACACTAGCAGGCACTGGCGACCCTGTGAGGAAAACCCTGGGGTCTCCCCACAGAGCAGGGGAGACAAGCAAACCAATAATTACACTGGTTTTGATAAATGGTGTGAGAGAAGTGACGAGAATACTATAGGAGCGCTGAGTGGTGTATTTAATAGCTAGAAGCGGATAGAAAAGGATTCTTAGGGAAAGTGATATTTCGATGGAGTTTGAACTTGAGCAGGGGCTAGCAGATGAAAGCACGTGAGGAGGGCAAAAATATAATGATACACGAGACAGGCCGTACTGCTCCAGAAATAGCAATACGCTCTGGAGCACAGGAAGGAGAGGACCAAGGCGATGATCAAAAAGGTCGGTAAAGCCAAGGAATATAGGTTTTACATTTTTAGAAAGATCATTCTAACCAGTCTATCGGAAAAGACACAGTGTGAAGGGCAGCAACGTTGGAAACAAGGAAATGAACTGAGCAGATTTTAGCAATGCTGACGAGAAGTAATGAATACGGCTCCGCAGCTAAGGCTGTGTGACTAGCAGAGGGGAAAGATGGTGTGAGAGTTAAAGGTGTGGGAAATAAACAGAAGGAAGAGTTCAAACAACGCAGGGGACGTGTAAAAGTGGAGGTGACTATGAGATATGCAGATAAAGATGTCAACTAAGATATCTGGGTATGAGTCTTCAGTTTTTAGAAGAAAGCCTGAGCTGAAGACACAGATCTGAGACACACTAGCTTATCCGTCATAGAGGGAACTTGTGCTGCAGATGTGATTTCCCAGAGAAGGGGCAAATCTATGAGGAACACCAGCATTTCAGCAGAAAAGGGGGCCACAGCCCTAAAATCTCAAAAGTTCATGTTAACATGCTATGTGAAAGGAGGATAAGTCCTTAAGATGAATTGAAAAGCTACCCCTTTCTGACTCCCTTCCCCCTAACACAGATACACACAAGTTTTTAAACTAAAACAGCTCTCTTTCTTCAAAAAGAAGGCATGCAAATGATGAAGAAACAGTAAAAAGTAAGAAAGAGAGAAAGGAAAAAAAGGGAAAGAAGGACGGAAAAAATAAAGGAAGGGAAGAAGGAAGAAAGAATTATCTTTCAATTATCTCTTTCTGCCTTGGCTGCAATAGTGAACTTTGCACACTGTGGCCTAAACAGAGAAAAGCTTGGAGGGCTCAGAAGGTGGAAGAAAACTTTTAAGAAGATATTAGTGGCCAGGCCGCCCTTAAACTGGAAACTCCACTTGGAAATCCAGTAGAAGAAGTTAGATTTCCAAACAAAGATTTCTACTGAAATAGAAAGAAGCAATCTAATTACAGAGGGTGAAAAAGAGTAGTGGTGAGAGATTTTCTAAAAATGTGTTGAATGATAATTTTAATAATAAATTGTAATAAAGATCTTGGCTAATCTTTAAGATTTATATGTGTCCTTTTAAGAAATGGACAGAATATTATTACTGGCATTTCACGCAAGTCTTTCCTACGGCCTGAGGCTGCTTGGATGGAGACACCATTGCCCCCTGGTGGGAAATAACTGCATTTTTGAGTTGAGGCTGCTGCTTTTTTTTTTTTTTTTTTTTGCCGTACATGGGCCTCTCACTGTTGGGGCCTCTCCCGTTGCGGAGCGCAGGCTCCGGACGCGTAGGCTCAGCGGCCATGGTGCACGGGCCCAGCCGCTCCACGGCATGTGGGATCTTCCCGGACCGGGGCACGAACCCGCGTCCCCTGCATCGGCAGGCGAACTCTCAACCACTGCGCCACCAGGGAAGCCCGAGGCTGCTTCTCGAACACCCTCCCGGCTAAATCTATGAAGTCACATCATCTGTCATATGTGCCATGTGTACAAAAAGAAAACAACTCTTTCCATTTGTTTTTATATGAGAAGAAAGCCCAAATAAATTCTTAATACAGTTTCTGAGCAAATACAAATTCTTTCTCAAGGGCAAAAACTGTTTGAAACTAAACACCCGAAAACAGTTTCATGTCTCATAAGGTTATTAAGCGTAGAAGCACCAGGCATGAAAGTGGGAGCTGTTTGCCTGTAGATATTAAGAATTTTTAGCTCTGTTAACAAACGATCTACAAGTGATCCAAAACAACGTGGACTATCTCAGAGAGGGCTTTTCACTTAGTAGCTCAGAACTTTCCCTTAAACCAATAGTTCATGGCTTAACTCTAATGTTTCAAGAGAGAATATGATCAACCATATACTATTGCTGACACACTGCCTGAAACTCACAAAGTGTATATTCAACCTAATAGTGGTAAAGGCAGAGGACAGAGAAAGCTGCAGAAATGAGCTAAGAGTTTCACTAGCTGCAAAATGTAAACAAAATGAAAAAGGCAACTAAACAAGCCCTCTGGAGAACGATCTAGGAAAAGTGCCGGGGGAGCCCAGATTGACTCTGGAAAGGGAGGATGCAGAGGAGAGAAGATCCCTCACACCAGCTTCAAGCTTAGAAGCAGAGACACTAAAAACTGAAACACGTCACGAGCCCTGTCGAACGCTGTTCTTCAAATCTGCCATCTCAGAAAGACAGGTGAAGCTTTGGCAGGGAGCGATAACACCTGTGTCATCGGTTCATTCTAGGCACTTCTGTACTTGTCACATGGACTCAATAAATACATGGCGAAGCATGCCCTTCCTTCACAGGCACTAGAGGAAGCCAGCCATTCAGTACAAATAGGTAACCATGCATCACAGGCCACAAATAGAGGAGCACCTTGGAGGGACCCTCGCTCTGACAGAAGAATGGCCCAAGGCTGAACCCTAAAACGTCCTTACCTTGAGTCAGGTCAGCCATAGGTGCGTGATATATGAAAGATACTCTAAAAGATACCCCAAATCCCCATCTTTCTCCATCCCTTTCTCCAACCCCAAAAAGACATTTCAATCGAAATTAGATTAAGGGACTCTATAAAATGCACTCAAAATATCTAGTCATTTATCACCTTGTCCGAATCAGTTTATCAAAACACCCAAGAAAGGAAAGGGTCCAGGAGGGATACATTTTGTTTAGGCATTGAGTCGTGGGTCAAGTTTCATCTAGACAAGAGGATGCCACCCAGGATGGCAAAATTGAGTTGAAGCATCAGAGTACACAGGACCCCAAAATGGGAGCATTGGGAAAGGGCAGAAGGGGATACGATGTGGAGAGAGGGGAGCCAAAGCCAGCTCTGCCGACCTCCTGCACCTGGAGAAACCAGCTCTCCAAGTGACCAGGGAAAAGAGGAGGCCAACAGCACGCCTTCTTAAACAAAAAAGAACACGTTCGACAGGACACGTTTTACGACCCTGAATCACTCAGTGATTTTCTGCTGGTCCCAGTAAGTATATACTCAAGCGGTCAGTGGAAAAGCATCATCAGTCTAACACATCATACAGCAATAACTTCTGAAAGAAGGGTGTGGTCACCGTATAGTAAACACGAAGAAGAAATATGTGCGAGAGACCAAGGAGCTGCTGAGTTTCCTGGACTCGTCTCCTTTCCCAGCACGGGGAGGCCCCTGCTCATGCACATGCGCAGTGCCCTCCTCTCCACGGTCTCCATGTTCACCAAGGTGGGCAAGGGCAGACTCACTCATTGAGTAAAGGCATGGACGTCCTTCTCTTGCTCTTCTGTACCATGTTGGCCTGATTCCTCAACGAGATCCGAATCATAGCCGGGGCCAACCTACAGGGCTCCCCATCCACTTGCATGGGGATGGATTTGTAAGTTAGCAGCATGACCTCCCGACACTGGTGCAGCCTTTCTCCGTGGCCCCCGACTTGCAGGGCAGCCTATAAAGACAAGAGGCAAAAGGAAGCGAGAGGTTAGTGCTTACGAGTTACTCAGGAAACCTAGAAAGCCCAAGCCCACTGCCTATAATCAAAAGGCCTTTGAAAAATACTTACTGAAAGCTGTTAGCCACGAGTAAAGTGGGCAACCTTGGATAAATCATTAATACACATAAACTGAAATATCTAAATTTTGACGGCTTGATCACAGATCCTCACTGATAGCCATTTTTTGCTTTTATGTATTTTCAGCCTTAACTTAATCGTTAGTTTAATACAAAAGCTCTTTGTGTTATCTACTCCCATGAAATAACCAATGTACATAGAATAAAGAATATAAAAAAGATAAAATACATGGTTTAAGACGGCCTCCATACTACACTTACTATATAAATATATTTATATATAATTATAATATATAGTTATATATTATATATTAAATATATTATATTTAAATATGCAACCCATCCTTAGAAAATTTTTCAAACTTCAGGCAAGCTTTTCCTTTTTACCTAAAACCTCCTCAAACTACTTCAAATCTGTGTAAGATCAATGAAATGCAAAATAATAATCCTCAATTGAAAACATTCTTTAGAGTAAAGCAGCTTTGAGGATCAAAATCAAAGACAGTAAGAGCTCAGTTCACTACAGTAGCCACAAAATGAAAAGTCAACCCAACATTAAAATTCTGCAACAAAGTAGCATAATTTCTCTGCCTTAGTAAAAAAAAAAAAAAAATTTTTTTTAATATATATTTTAGTATCACTTATCCTTTTAGGGATGAACTAAAATCAGACAATATGTTTGGTTATGCATACAGATAGCGCCCAAATTGTCTTATACAGTTTGAGGGACATTTTTATACACATATGTAAATCTCCATCCAGATCAGGCTTTAGGCAGTTTATAGCAACCAGAAGGTTTCCATGTGTCCCTGCCCAATCTATTTATACTCCTCTCACCAACCAATCAGTAACCACTATTCTGACTTCTATACCATAGATTCAATTTGTTTGAGCTTGAACTTCATATAAGATGAATCATACAATATGTACTCTTTTGTGTCTGACATCTTTTGCTCATCATTATTTTTGAGTAATAGAAAAGTGTATTTACCTACTCTTCTGCTGGTAAACATCTGGCTGTTTCCAGTTTGGGGCTATTAATGATATAAACTTTCTTGTGTCTGTCTCTTGGTGGATACATCCCCTCTCGTGGTACGTAAGATGAGTACAATTGCTATGCCGTAAGTTTTTTTTTTAACTTTAGTAGATACTGCTAACAGTTGTTCAGTAAGGCTTTATTATAATACATTTTGAGTATCAATTTTTAATGAAGTAAACAAACTTTTAAAAGAAGTTAATACTAACTCTAGCTCAAAATCTAAAAGATAGACTTAAAAAGAAAAACCTACGGGAAAAAACTTTGTTAACTGAGATTTGTGAAGTCAATTTCCACTAATTTGGTTCCCAGATAGTTGTGTTTATCTGATACTTTGAACTACTTTTGCACTTGCATTAATCTGAACAACAGAAACCTGATTATGTATGGATGCAAAGAGAAAAGGAACACAAAGGGACAGAAAGGAGGAAAGAAAGTAGAATAAAAACTGAAAAGTAAAGAACATACTTCATTATTGAACACCTTTGATGTTAAAAAGCACTCAGTTGTGAATTTTATATACAATTTTATTCAATTAGTAGAACAAGGAGGCAGAGGAGAATGAGGCGAGAATTTACTAAAATTCTTTACGGCCTATTACCCAATCCTCTGTTACTCAGATTAAGGTCTTTCTGGCTGCACTTAAACGACTCATTTAAGTTAATCTATGGACTTGAGCCACTACCTCATCTCCCGAACTTTTCCAAAATATTTCCCTTGCCTTCAACAAGCACTTCTCAGGGCAATATTTATCTGACCATACTGTATCCCTTCATCCATGGAGGAAATACCATTTTCTTCTCTTTTCCCCCAGTCTTGACTAGGCCTAATGACAGATAAAAATGCAGAACCTGCTAAGTATGAACTTATTCCTCTGGGTTTGACAGGACTGAAAATTGCTTAAATACTTTCGAACCCTTTGGTATCAGAAGGCTTCCACAGTACTACAGAGAACATTTAAGCCATATTCTCAGCCTCGGTGATAGATTAACAGCAAACACAATTAACAGAGGTAAATAGCTGTCAGTGGCAGTTCCACTGGCATTTCAGAATCAGTCCAGGATCACTGAACAGGCACAAGAGGAATTATAGTAATTAGCTTTTCAGAATAAAGACAGTTCTATTATTGTTAGCACAAAAACACTTACTTTTGGAACAAGTTAAAGGTAATTTTTTAAAATTCTTACTAGAAATAGTTATTTTTCATCATTCAGATTAATCTAGACTTAACATCCTATAAGGCATAGGCCCTAATAACCATAATCATCCCCAGAATTTGCTAGAATGAGTCATTTACTGATAAGAATACATTGGTGTATTAATGACAGATATTCAATTGTCTGTTCAACCTAGCATGTATTATACTCTTGTGAAAACGTCAAATATTGCCTTTCTGGTAGTATATGACTTAGGAGGAAAACAAGGATAGCCCCTGAACTAAGTGCATCCGTTGCCATTTATTGTCGTAAAGTCATTATAACAACTTTCTTTCAGTCCACAGTTAAGGTGTGAGGTTTTCTTTCTTTCTTTCTTTTTTTTAAGATTTCTTTGATGTGGACCATTTTTAAAAAAGTTTTTATTGAATTTGTTACAATATTGCTTCTGTTTTATGTTTCGGTTTTTTGGCTGCAAGGCGTGTGGGATCTTAGCTCCCTGACCAGGTATCGAACCCACAATCCCGGCAACGGAAGGTGAAGTTTTAACCACTGGACCACCAGAGAAGTCCCTGGTGTGAGGTTTTCTGACTTTCTGCACTATGCTCCTCCCCGGAATACTATTCTCCATCTAAGTCTCATCCTCCTTCTTACTACTCAAGTCCTTATTCCACTTGCTGTCAGATGACAGGACAGACAACCCTGGATTGGGAAATCAGAACAGAAATACGGGCAAGTCTTCCAACCCCTCCCGACTGCTGCAGGCCCCTGACTCCCAGTCCCAGTCCTGTAACAAAAGGCCCAAGGCAGCGATCAGTGACAGGGACAGTAAATAACAGAGATAATCAACAATACCGAAATCTGGGTTTTTTTGGTTTTTTTTTTCAAGACGAACAAGGTGGTCTTGTAAAACCAAATAACAAAAAATGGAAAACTATTTTGTTTTATTAAAAAATAAAACAAGAGAGGATAAGATATAATAGAGTTTAAAAGTCATACAAGAATGTTATAAAGATCTATATGTTAATAAACTGGAAAACCTAGATAATAGAAATTTCTGGAAAAAATATAATTTGCAAAATTTGGTGTAATAAATACAGAAATTGGATAGATTAGACTGGTTTTAAAAATTGAAAGTTTTCAAAAACATTACTCATTCCATCCCCAACCCCAAAATGTGCCAAGTAGACTTAGATGTTTTACAAGTAATTCTACCCAAGTTTTATAGAAAGACAGTGTCTAATAAAACTTGTTTTAGAAAATGATGCTATGGCTTCTGAAATAACAAACCAGATAAGGGCAGCAGCAGAAAACAAACTTTTAACCTAAATTATATTTATAATCACACATACCAAAATCATTTTAAAAATAGCTAATTGCTTTTACTGGTCTGTTACGTAAAAACTAAACTGTGATCCATTACGGGTTTGCAAGAATTAAGAATACTTCAACATCAGAAAATAACAAAGAATGAAATAATTCCATTTGCAACAACATGGATGGACCTACAGATTATCATATTAAGTGAAATGTCAGAGAAAGACAAATATCATATGATAGCACTTACTTGTGGCATCTTAAAAAAATGGTACAAAACGAACTTATTTACAAAACAGAAATAGACTCACAGACACAGAAAACAAACTTACGGTTACCAAAGGGATAGCGGAGGTGGGGGGCCGGGGAGGGGTGATAAATTAGGAGTTTGAGATTACTTCTCAAACTATATATAAAACAGGTAAACAACAAGGACCTACTGTATAGCACAATGAACTATACTCATTATCTTGTAATAACCTAAAATGGAAAAGAATCTGAAAAAGAATATATTTGTATACATATATATGTATAACTGAAACACTCTGCTGTACACTTGAAACTAACACAACATTGTAAATTAACTATACCTCAATAAAAATAAAATAAAAAAGAAAACACATTATTATAATTTCACCATACTGTGGTTTAAGTGAGATAAACCACATTATCATCCCAAAAGATGCAGAAAAAATAATAAAGTTCAGTGCCTTTTAGGGTCAATTGTTAGAAAACTAGGAATCAAACACAATTTATTTACCTGATAAAGGTCATCTATCAAAATCCTTAGGGAAAACATTATTTGGAATAAAGAAAATTCAAAGCATTCCTTTCAAGGGACAAGATGATCCACTAGTAACAAAAGTTTTCAACATAGTATTGGAGGTCTTGACCAACATAATAAGTCAAGGAAATAAAATTGGAGGAAAAAGCCATGGAAGAAAGAAAGCAAACCTTGTAATATTTCCACTAATATCATCCCATACATCAAAAGTCCAAGAAAATTCACAGGCCAAAAATTAAACCTTGTAAGAAAGGTACACTATCAACATAAAAAAATCAAGGGCTCCCCATCTCTAGCAATAACTAAGTAAAAATATAATAAAAAATAGGATGTCATCTATAATATCAACAAAAATAAAGCAATAAAACTTTTATGCAGAAAAGTTTTAAACTACTGGAGACATAAACCTTAAAGAAATGGAGAACCACGCCATAGCCATGGATGGGACAATTTAATACTCTAATGATATGAATTTCCTCCAAATTAATACATAAATTCAATGTAATTCCAAGTGAATATGAGAAATACTATTTTGAAGAATCTTGTCAAACTGATTCTATAATTAATTTCAAAGAATAAAGGTTCACAAATGGCTGAGAATATTTTGAAAACATAACAATAGATTATCCTTATTGAATATTGAGTCATGTAATATTCAAAGATACAATTCAAATAAAGGTGTTTGCATAAGAAAAGACATAGGGGGCTTCCCTGGTGGCACAGTGGTTGGGAGTCCGCCTGCCGATGCAGGGGATGCGGGTTCGTGCCCTGGTCCGGGAAGATCCCACATGCCGTGGAGCAGCTGGGCCCGTGAGCCATGGCCGCTGAGCCTGCGCGTCCGGAGCCTGTGCTCCGCAACGAGAGAGGCCGCAACTGTGAGAGGCCCGCGTACCGCAAAAAAATAAATAAATAAAATAAAATGGAGAAAAATAAAATGAGTATTCTACCTCACATCATACACAAATATTAAGCCCAGATGTATTAAAGGACTAGGAGCAAGAAACATAAATATTAATATAAAAATTAGCCAGTAGAAAGAGAGGAGAGCACAAGTATATATTTCTCCTTAGCTCTCTTTTTTCAAGCAGTGTCTCTGGCAGTGGCTGTTTCTCCTCTGTTTCCATTTCCCACTGGCAAGCACTCTTCCCAGGCCACCCTGTCTCTACGGTCCCAGCACAGACAGGCAGCCCCAGCAATGACCTCAACTCTTGTGGTCTGATTCCCTTCTCTGGAGTCCCAGCTCCTGCCCGATGACCCTCACTGCACAGCCCATCAATGGCCACTTGTCCAAGGTCCCACCACTGCTGAATGGCCCTGGCTCCTGAATGCTGATAACACTGTCTTTTCCCTTTGTCCCTCCAGTCCTGGAGGTGGCAGAGAATTTCTGCAGTTGCTAATCCATGGATTGCTCTCTATGGGTTACCTCTTTTCAGTTCTTCTAACATCCTGTAACTAGTCCCCTGTACTAAATTCCCTCAACTGAACTATCTCACATGGGATATTTTCCCTCTCTGACACCCTACCCTAGTCCCCCAAATGAAAAATTTTACTTAAGTAATTTGCAGTGGCACCATCATTCAAGGCATATTTTTCTATACAAGTTTTTACAAGCGGTTTTATTGCCACGAAGCAATGCCATTAAGTTTTATTGCTTTTTTCCATTTTGTCAAATATTAACATTTCTGGACATGGGTGTATTTTAAAATCCTACTGTAATACATGCTGTAAGCAGTCTAAATACCACCAGCAATAGTATTACTATTTACTTAATTATTGTTCATATGAGTAACATTTATGGCAAAAATAATTCCATAGATTCAGTTTCTTTATATGTTAAGTGATGAGGTTTTGGTAGGCTGCTATGGTCTGTTTTAGCACTAGCATTTTAGGATTCTAGGTTGTACCTGTAATTTCATGTTCTCAAATTCTACCACATGCCATCTAACTTTGACAATATTAGCTGTATGCTAATGCACAGCCAGTAACTACAATGAAGCAGAGGACAGTAAAAAGGAAAGGCTTTATTTGAAAAACTTTCCTTCTGCTCATTAAAATTAATCCAGCAATTATTAAATACTATGAATAAGAACATTTTTTGAAAAAGTGAAGTTTCTTATAATGAAGAAACCTAAGTACTCCTTCTCACTGGGGTTTATTGTATACTTATGTCTTTTTCCATTTTTGTTCAATAGAGGTAGATTCACTATTAAGGTGAGTTCATGGGAGGCAAAAAAGCCACAAAAGGGGTCTGTTCAGCTTTTCTGCCAACAGTGAGATCTAGCCTGGAATTCAGTGGTGCACGATGGAAAAAAATCATCTTCATGCTTTCAAGCTATTTCCATAAATAGTCAATCCTCTGAAATCTGTAATATCATGACAGAGTTAATATAGTGTAGTCATATAATCAACAACATATCCTGGGATCAAATAAATTTGTATAAACCTGGGAAGAAACACATCTTATTGATGATTGTTTTTTTTTTTACACTAGGTTAGTAGCATCCATCCCTTATACCAGACTTGTTTTTGGATTTTGTGAAGCAAGAAGGGAACTGAACAGAATATAATGCTGAAACAGTATCAACTAGGTCACAATAAAAGAAAAGCCAGACTCCATACAATATATCATCTATTCAGCATATAATCAATTGTATTAGACATGAAAAGAAGCAAGAAAATGTGATCCGTGAGGAAGAAAAATTTTTTGAAATGATCACTGAATGGACTTAAGAGCAAACTGGACACTGCAAAAAGGGGTCAGTGAACATGAAAACAGAGCAATACAAATTACATAATCTGTAAAACAAAGACTAAAACATTTTATTTTTTTCCCCAAGACCCATACGGCAATAGCAAGCAATCTAAAGTACACATAATTGAATGCCAGAAGGAGCAGAAAAGGATGGAGCAGAAAATACACGGATGAAAATATTCCAAATTTGTAGGGAAAAAAAAAAAAGGTCAACCTTCAGTTCCAAAAAGATCAATGAACCTAAAACAGGATAAATACAAAGAAAACCATGTGGAAGTTAGAATAATGCCCACTACAACAACCAGGAAAACTATGCCCACATTCTAATGCCCAGAAACTATGAAAACCGTACAAGGCAAAAGAGCCCTTTCTGGTATGATTACATTAAGGATGTTGACATAGGAGACTATTTTGGATTATCTGTGGGAGGGGGCCCTGATGTCATCACAAAGGTCCTTATAAGGGAAGAAGGGAGGCAGGAGAGTCAGAGAACAAGAGGTGAGTATAGAAGCAGAGGTCAGAGTGAGGCGGGGCCATGAGCCAGGAAAAGTAGGCCACCTCAACAAGCTGAAAAAGACAAGGAAGTGGGTTCTTCCCCAGAGTCTCCGGAAGAAACACAGCCCAACCATCCATCTTAGACTTCTGATCTCCCAAACTGTATGATATTACATTTGTGCAGTCTTAAACCACTGCTCATGGTAATTTGCTTACAGCAGCGACAGAAAAGTAAAACAAACACATAGAGGCTTAAAACTAGAAGAAAAAAGCCTCAAAAACAGAGAAAAAAAGACATAAAGAGGGGAATAATGATACAACTGGTACCTGACTGTTCATCCTTAAAACATGGAGGCCTGAAGAAAATGAAACAACATATTTAAAGTGCTGGAAGAAGCCAACAAACAAACCAGTCAATCCAGTATTCTATATTCATAAAAATATAGTTCAAAAAAATGAGGATAAAATAAAGACATTTCCGAAAAATTAAATTTGAAATTATTTACTGCCAAGAGAACTGTACTATAAGAAATGCTAAAGGAAATCTTTCAAACTCGAGCAAAATGATAACAGATGAAATCTTTGATCAACAGAAAGAAATGAAGAAAGCTGGAAATGGTGAATATGTGGGTATACATAAAAGACTATGAACTGTTCTTTCACCTCTTAATTTCTTCAAAAAACAACTGACTGCTTAAAGCAAAAATATCAATACTGAAGTGCAGGGTTTATATGTTATGTCAGAGTGTAATACATGAAAAAAATAGCACAAAGTAGGGGAGAAAAAATGAAATTATAAGAGAAAAAGGTCTGTAACAAATTACTTGTATCAAGAATAAAGGAGGGGATTTTACAGACATTAAAAAAATAAGAGAACACTGTGAACAACTTTAGGCCAACAGACTTAACAATTTCAATGAAGTGGACAAATTCCTTGAAAAATTCAACTTAGTAAAACTGACTGAAGAAGAAATAGAAAATGTGAATAATTCTATATCTATTCTTGCCTCAAATAAATCTCAAGCCCAGACAGTTCTTTAGGAAATTCTATGAAATACTTAAGGAAAAAAATAATACCAATCTTACAGAAATTCTTTCAGAAAGCAGACAATCCCTATCTCAATTTACGGGGCCAGCATAACCTTGATATCAAAACCCATAAAGGATATTTCAAGAAAATAAATTTATAGACCAATATCTTTCATAATCAGTCACAAAAATGCTTAACAAAATATTAGTAAATTGAATCCAGCATATAAAAAATGACAGTACATCAAGTGAGGCTTAACTTGGAAATGCAAACTGAGCAATTTTTTTAAAAAATCAATGGAATTTATGATATAAAGAAAATAAAGGAGAAAATCAGGTCACTTCCATATATTAAAAAAAAAAGCATTTGATTAAGTACATCACTCATTTGTGACTTAAAAAAACTCTCAGAAAACTGACAGAGAATCATAATTACTTAATTACATAAAGGGCTTTTATAAAAACAGCAACAACGAAACAGCATACCTCATGAGGAAATATGGAATGCTTCCTCCTATAATCGGGAAGAAGGCAAGCATGTTCATTCCTACCACAGTTATTCAACATATTGCCAGCTCATTCAATAAGGCAAGAAAAATAAAAGGTGTGTAAGGAAATAAAACTGTCCTATTCACAGACCACCCAATTATGTATACAAAAAAACCTAAGGGGGCTTCCCTGGTGGTGCAGTAGTTGAGGGTCTGCCTGCCGATGCAGGGGACACGGGATCGTGCCCCGGTCCGGGAAGATCCCACATGCCGTGGAGCGGCTGGGCCTGTGAACCATGGCCGCTGAGCCTGAGCGTCCAGAGCCTGTGCTCCACAGCGGGAGAGGCCACAGCGGTGAGAGGCCCGTGTACTGCAAAAAAAAAAACCCCAGAAAAACAAAAAAACCTAAGGTATATATCAAAAACTACTAGAACTAATGAGTGAATTTAGCAAACCTGCAAGACAAAGTCAATAAATAAATATCTACACATGTGTGTACACATAGACATCAGTTATTTCTATATATTAGCAATAATAATTACATGTGAAATTTAAAATCATACTATTTAAAATACTTAGGAATGAATTTAACAAAAGGTATGCAAGGACCTGAAAACTGTGCTGAAACTATAAAAGACTGCTAAGAGAAATTAAAGAACACCTAAATAAATGGAGAAATATATCATGCTTATAGATTGGAACATTCAATAATGTTAATATGCCAATTCTCCCTAAATTTACCTATAGATTCAATGCAATCCCAATTAAAATCCAAACAGTTTTATGTAGACACAAACTAATTCTAAAATCTATACACAAATTCAAAAGATGTAGAATAACCCTAACACCCTTAGAAAAGCAAAATGAAATGATTCATATTACCAGGTTGAAGACTTACAATAAATCTATAGCAATCAAAACAGTGTGGAAGTGGATTAAGGATAAACAAATCAATGAAACAATAGAGTTCAGAAAAAGACCCACATACAATCAAGAGGCAAAGGCACCAAGACAATTCTATAGAAAAGGAAAGTCTACTCAAAAAATAGTGCTGGAAAAAAACTGGATAAATGTATTTTAAAAAATCATGAATGAGATTCTTTTATTTCACCTCTCATGATGTTATTAAGAAACTTGCAAAGTTTTGGATAATCGTATTTTTAAAAATGAACCTTGAAGCTACTTTGCAGAATACACAAGAATTTGAGCTGAATCACATACTTATACATAAAAGCTAACACTATAAATCTTCAAGAAGACAAAGGAGAATATCTTCCCAACCTTTCCTGGAGTAAGCAATGATTTAAGAAGGACACAAAAAGCTCTAGCATGAAATATACC
The DNA here is from genome assembly GCF_011762595.2 of Tursiops truncatus. Taxonomy (NCBI): domain Eukaryota; kingdom Metazoa; phylum Chordata; class Mammalia; order Artiodactyla; family Delphinidae; genus Tursiops; species Tursiops truncatus. The sequence continues at coordinate 89,662,694 of NC_047042.1, forward strand.
TACCTCCTAAAACTGGAATTCATAAGAATATTTAAACTTCTGTCGATCAAAAGAAACATTAAAAAAAAAAGATAAAAATAAACTGAGAACATATTTGCACTAAATATATCTGTCAAAAGACTTGTATTCAGAATATATAAACAGTACCTGAAATTCAACAATAAAAGATAAACAGCCCATCAAAATATGCAAAAAATACAGACATTTTTTTAAAAACCAAAGACATAAAAGGTAACAATAAAGGTAAACAACATGTCTTACTCTCTTTTTTGTTGGACATAATTGACTGTATAAAACATAATTTCTTTCTTTCTAAGGATGTAATTTTATCCTCTCATTCTGTTTCATCAAGTGTAATATTATAATAGCTTTTTGTTTCTATCCATGAACACATTTTCAGAACCTGTAGGGTATTAAATTCCTAACACTTCCCATCAGGTATTCTTAGACATTGCTGTTGGGCAAGTAAACAGTACAAAATTTCTAGAAAGCAGTTTTATAATTTTTATTAAGAGGCTTTAAAATGTTTATGCCATTGAATCAGTCATTTCTCTCCTGGGGATTTGACATAAGAAAATAATTTGAAATGTTAACTGTGGTTTATAAACATTATGTTAATTACAGGAGTGTTTTATACCACCAAACATCGAGAAATCTAAAAGTTCCATAAAGGAAGCTTTTCATAAAGGAATAATTATTATGTAAATTGAGACATAGTTACACAATGAAAGAGTAGGATTTACTTATAATATGATTCCCTATATATTTAAAAACATGGAAATAAAGCAATTGAAAGGGAACACATCAAAATATAAATATAGTTAGTTATGGATCATGTGATTCTGAGTGATAGTTTTAGTTCTTATACTTACATATGTTATCAAAATAAACATTTAATATTACTTTTTTCTAAAAAAAAAAAAAGATTATCTGGTATGTGTACAACTTCAACCCTGGGAGTTTCTCTATGTAACTTTTCTCACTGAATAACCTTTTGCTTTTCTAATTCATAAATATCAAACAGCCTACATATTTTAATTTCAATTAACAAAAAGAAAGCGGGCTATGCTTTCCTTAAAGTTCAGGAGACTGAAATCTTTGGATTACATACCACATAGCAAATTAGGCTCCCAATTCCTCCATCTGAATAATGCTTTCAACTGTCTTGAAAAGTTTTAGATTACTTAGAAACAGACTCAACATGAAAGGCCCTTTACAACTGTAATGGCAGAAAATTGTGGCAGAAGTAAATACAGCTTATAGGGTCTGATTATGGTCTGTGTAGAATCCAAAAAGCTAATCAGGTTACCAAGCACCCAATGAAGAATCATCTTAATTAATAGGAATGCATTTCAACCAGTAAAATGAATTGAATACTTCTGCTTTGAAATGTGCAATTACAAGATAAAGTCTAAAAGAAACAATATTTTCTCCCATTCTAGTAATTCTATTTCAACTCTCTCTTAAAGCACCACTCTGAATATTTTAGATACACAAAAATACATACACTTTTACCCAAATAACTACACTCTTCTGTTTATATAATCATCTTACACAGATGTGTGAGTTTTCAAATAATTTACCTTCTTAGAAACATAATAGTTTCAAGGCATGTGAAATTTAAGGACTGAAAATAAAGTGCTTTCATTATTGAGTAAAAAAAAAAAAATACAATAGTGTCTGCTATATGAATAGGAAGGTAAGATGTGTATGAATATGAAGCAATATTATTTAAAGAACATGGATGTTCAAAATTGTGCAGTATTATCTACATTTAATAATTTTACTATTCCATTTTCTCTACACCAACTCCCATCTATTATTTTCCTCCTTTTCCTACTAATGATGGGATGGGAGAGAAAAGGATTTGATAGACCCCCCTAAATATTCTCTCCTGACCTAGAGGGATCTCCTGAGCTCTAAACATATATTTCAAACTGCACATTTCTATATCTTCTTAGATGTCTCACAGGGGTTTCAATTTTAACTTATATAAAACAGAGTTCATTTTTTGACACTATTACCTTTCTTTTATATTTTCTATCACATATAATATATTCACCCTTTGCCTATGCTGGCCACCCAGCGTTCACTGATACTCCTTTCTCACCCTTCACAATAAGTCCGTATCAATAACTCTTGAATTCACCAACCCCTTCTATCTTCATCACCACTGTCTTTCTTCAGGCTTTCGGATCTCCTCATCTCTTCACCTGGACTTTGGTACCAATGTCCTGATTTGTCCGTCTGTCTCCAGAAGTTAAGATTCTGGTCACCTTTCACACTGACATCCAAATAACTTTTCTGAGCAACAAACCTGATCCTGTCTCATGCCATCTGCTGCAACCTCCCCATAACAGTTAAAACAACAAATTATAAAAACCCAACCCTTTCTGCCCTTTATTCACCATTTGTATCATCACTCTGAGCCACCACTAGTAGTTCTCCTGGTTTCCAGGCCCTCTTAGGCTGATCCCTCTAGGGGAGCAGCCACTTGGCCATCTCACCCATAGAGACTCCTGCCTCCTCTGTGAAATTTTTGCTGATCTCCCCAGTTTGTAAATACGGTTCTCCTTTCCATCGTCACACATGCCTTTCTCCTAGAATTTGTGTCAGACTGTTATTGCTCATTTCTTTCTTCATCTCTCCCCACAACATGAACTGTGGGCATCCTGAGGACACAGCTTTTCTACTGGTTCATTTTGTAACCATTTTACCTAGCAGAGTGTCATTTATGGATTCAATAAGTATTTGTGGATTCAACAACTATTCAATAAATATTCATGACCGACATTGAATGAATGAGAGCAGTGAGACATTTTAAATAAGTATTACCTTGAATTTACAAAACTCCTGTTAATTAGAAACCATCAATATTGCCCATATTTTCCATATGCTGCATGGCATTTAATGATACAGTCTCAAAAGTTACGCATCAATTCCACTGTACTCTATTTGCCAAGTATTTGTAAGCCCACCTAGATTCAAGGGGAGGGTATACAGACGCAAACTCTTCATGGGAGTAGTTCCCAAAATTGGATGCCACTTCCAAACCACAGTCACCATCAAAAGATGCTAGTGAACTAACTTATTATTTTGAAAATGTATATATAAAAGAACCATTTATCCTGCTTCTCTGAAACAAACTGTATAACTAAGTAACAAAACAGTAGGAATAGAAAAAAATTTCTCTTTAGAGACATATTCCAGTTAATAAATGAAGGATAGAAGTAGAATATCACAATTTTGCAACCACTGATGATTCCTGGATGCAGACATTGATCGTCAAAGACTGTTAACCAGAGAGAGAGAGAGAGAGAGAGAGAGAGAATGAGACGTTACATATCCTCTCTTGGAAGAATAAAACACTACTTACAAAAGAGATCTGGGAAAAAATGTGTCTGATGAATCTATATCCAAATATCAACTTAGTGGAAACAGGGAAGAGAGAAGAACACGTCATTGAGACTTTGGGGATGTTATCAGCACAGTACAGGACAAATAGCCTGGTTTCTTTAATAAATAAATGAAGGGAGAGAGAGAGAGAGAGAGAGAGAGAGAGAGAGAGAGAGAGATGGGTGGGAACCTACAGAGACTTAAGTGTCATACCAGCCAATCACAGTGAATGCATTTTATATGAATACTGATGAAAACAAACAGAGCATAAGAAAACAAATGACATCTGCAAGACAACTAAAAATTTGAATACTGAGTATTTAGTGATATTCAGAAGCTATTATTTTAATTTTTGAGATAACATTTTGTGATTGTATCCATAAAAGAAAATCTTACCTTTTAAAAAACACATTCAGAAAATTTCATGGGTAAAATGATATAATATCTGGGATTTACTTCAAAATAATATGAGAGGAGATCATAGCTGGTGACAGAAATAAAATTGTCCATGAACTGATAATTAGAAGCTAAGGGATGGTGCATTAGGGTCCAATATACTGCCTGTTTTTACACTGAACTTTTCCCATAACAACTATTTATTCTTAAAACACACTTTAGGTGGAAGCATGTGCTCGGCTTCCCGAGGCACCCCTTTCCCCTTTGTGAGTAGAGCCTGGGTACAGAATGCCACCAACCTTGCCTGATTTCATCAAACAAGCCTTCTGACAGGTCTCCCATCCTCTAGCTTTCTCCTGGCTTCAGTCCATCTTCTCCAGGATGACCCAGCCGTGTGGCTGACAGGGTCTTGGTGCTCCAGCCAGGTGTCAGGCCTGAGCCTCTGAGGTGGGAGAGCCGAGTTCAGGACACTGGTCCACCAGAGACCTCCCGGCCCCTTGTAATATCAGTTGGCAAGAGCGCTCCCAGAGATCTCGGTCTCAACGCTAAGACCCAGCTCCACTCAATGACCAGCAAGCTCCAGTGCTAGACACCCCATGCCAAACAACTAGCAAGACAGGAACACAACCATACCCATTAGCAGAGAGATTGCCTAAAATCACAATAAGTTCACAGACACTGAAAAACACACCACCGGACGCAGTCCTGCCCACCAGAAAGACAAGATCCAGCCTCATCCATCAGAACACAGGCACCAGTCCCCTCCACCAGGAAGCCTACACAACCCATTGAACCAACCTTACCCACTGGGGGCAGACACCAGAAACAACGGCAACTACAAACCTGCAGTCTGCGAAAAGGAGACCCCAAACACAGTAAGTTAAGCAAAATGAGAAGACATAGAAATACACAGCAGATGAAGGAGCAAGGTAAAAACCCACCAGACCAAAAAAATGAAGAGAAAATAGTCAGTCTACCTGAAAAAGAATTCCGAGTAATGACAGTAAAGATGACCCAAAATCTTGGAAATACAATGGAGAAAATACAAGAAACATTTAACAAGGACCTAGAAGAACTATGGAGCAAACTAACAATGATGATGATCAACACAATAAATGAAATTAAAAATTCTCTAGAAGGAATCAATAGCAGAATAACTGAGACAGAAGAAAGCATAAGTGACGTGGAAGCTAAAATAGTGGAAATAACTAACACAGAGCAGAATAAAGAAAAAAGAATGCAAAGAATTGAGGACAGTCTCAGAGACCTGTGGGACAACATTAAATGCGCAAACATTCAAATTATAGGGGTCCCAGAAGAAGAAAAAAATAAAGGGACTGCGAAAATATTTTAAGAGATTATAGTTGAAAACTTATGGGAAAGGAAATGGTCAATCAAGTCCAGGAAGCACAGAGAGTCCCATACAGGATAATTCAAAGGAGAAACACACCAAGACATATATTAATCAAACTATCAAAAATTAAATACAAAGAAAAAATATTAAAAGCAGCAAGGGAAAACCAACCAATAACATACAAGGGAATCACCATAAGGTTAACAGCTGCTCTTCCAGGAGAAACTCTGCAAGCCAGAAGGGTGTGGCAGGACATATTGAAAGTGATGAAAGGGTAAAAGCTACAATCAAGATTACTGTACCCAGCAAGGATCTCATTCGGATTTGATGGAGAAATGAAAATCTTTACAGACAAGCAAAAGCTAAGAGAACTCATCACCACCAAACCAGCTTTTCAACAAATGCTAAAGGAACTTCTCTAGGCAGGAAACACAAGAGAAGGAAAAGAACGAAAAATACAAACAAACCCAAAACAATTAAGAAAATGGTAATAGGAACATATGTATTGATAATGACCTTAAATGTAAATGGATTAAATGCTCCAACCAAAAGACACAGACTGGCTGAATGGATACAAAAACAAGACCTGTATATATGCTGCCTACAAGAGACCCACTTCAGACCTAGGAATATGTACAGACTGAAAGTGAGGGGATGGAAAAAGATATTCCATGCAAATTGAAATCAAATAAAGCTGGAGTAGCCAATACCACATCAGACAGAATAGACTTTAAAATAAAGACTATTATAAGAGACAAAGAAGGACACTACATAATGATCAAGGGATCAATCCAAGAAGAAGATATAGCAATTGTAAATATTTATGCACCCAACACAGGAGCACCTTAATACATAAGGCAAATGCTAACAGCCATAAAGGGGGAAATGGACAGTAGTACAATAATAGTAGGGGACTTTAACACCCCACTTTCACCAATGGACAAATCATCCAAAAAGAAAATAAATAAGGAAACACAAGCTATAAATGACACATTAAACAAGATGGACGTAATTGATATTTAGAGGACACTCCATCCAAAATCAACAGAATACACTTTCTTCTCAAGTGCTCATGGAACATTCTCCAGGATAGTTCATATTTTGGGTCACAAATCAAGCCTTGGTAAATTTAAGAAAATTGAAATCATATCAAGTATCTTTTCTGGCCACAACACTCTAAGACTAGATATCAATTACAGGAAAAAATCTGTAAAAAATACAAACACATGGAGGCTAAACAATACACTACTAAATAACCGAGAGATAACTGAAGAAATCAAAGGGAAAATCAAAAAATACCTAGAAACAAATGGCAGTGAAAACACGACGACCCAAAACCTACGGGATGCAGCAAAAGCAGTTTTAAGAGGGAAGTTTATAGCAATACAATCCTACCTCAAGAAAAAAGAAAAATCTCAAATAAACAACCCAACCTTAAACCTAAAGCAATTAGACAAAGAACAAAAAAAACCAAAGTTAGCAGAAAGAAAGAAAACATAAAGATCAGATAAGAAATAAATGAAAAAGAAATGAAGGAAATGATAGCAAAGATCAATAAAACTAAAAGCTGGTTCTTTGAGAAGATAAACAAAACTGATAAACCATTAGCCAGACTCATCAAGAAAAAAAGGGAAAAGACTCAATAGCATTAGAAATGAAAAAGGAGAAGTAACAACTGACTGCTGAAATACAAAGAATCATGAGAGATTACTACAGACAACTATATGCCAATAAAATGGACAACCTAGAAGAAATGGACAAATTCTAAGAAAAGCACAACCTTCCGAGACTGAACCAGGAAGAAATAGAAAATATAAACAGACCAATCACAAGCATTAACATTGAAACTGTGATTAAAATTCTTCCAACAAATAAATGCCCAGGACCAGATGGCTTCACAGGCGAATTCTATCAAACATTTAGAGAAGAGCTAACACCCATCTTTCTCAAACTCTTCCAAAATACAGCAGAGGGAGGAACACTCCCGAGCTCTTTCTATGAGGCCACCATCACCCTGATACCAAAACCAGACAAAGATGTCACAGAAAAAGAAAACTACAGGCCAATATCACGGATGAACACAGATGCAAAAATCCTCAACAAAATATTAGTAAACAGAATCCAACAGCACATTAAAAGGATCATACACAATGATCAAGTGGGGTTTATTCCAGGAATGCAAGGATTCTTCAATGTACACAAATCAATCAATGTGATACACCATATTAACAAATTGAAGAATAAAAACCATATGATAATCTCAACAGATGCAGAAAAGGCTTTTGACAAAATTCAACACCCATTTATGATAAAAATCCTCCAGAAAGTAGGCATAGAGGGAACTTACCTCAACATTAAAAATGCCATATATGACAAACCCACAGCTAACATCACTCTCAATGGTGAAAAACTGAAACCATTTCCACTAAGATCAGGAATAAGACAAGGTTGCCCACTCTCACCACTACTATTCAATACAGTTCTGGAAGTTTTAGCCACAGCAATAAGAGAAGAAATAAAAGGAATCCAATTCGGAAAAGAAGTAAAGCTGTCACTGTTTGCAGATGACATGATACTATACATAGAGAATCCTAAAGATGCTACCAGAAAATGACTAGAGCTAATCAATGAATCTGGTAAAGTAGCAGGATACAAAAGTAATGCATAGAAATCTCTTGCATTTCTATACACTAATGATGAAAAATCGGAAAGAGAAATTAAGGAAACACTCCCATTTACAACTGCAACAAAAAGAATAAAATATCTAGGAATAAACCTACCTAAGGAGACGAAAGACCTGTATACAGAAAACTGTAAGACAGTGATGAAAGAAATTAAAGATGATACAAATAGATGGAGAGATATACCATGTTCTTGGATTGGAAGAATAAACATTGTGAAAATGACTATACTACCCAAAGCAATTTACAGATTCAGTGCAATCTCTATCAAACTACCAATGGCATTTTTCACAGAACTACAACAAAAAATTTCACAATTTGTGTGGAAACAAAAAAGACCCCAAATAGCCAAAGCAATCTTGAGAAAGAAAAATGAGCTGGAGGAATCAGGCTCCTGGACTTCAGACTATACTACAAAGCTACAGTAATCAAGACAGTATGGTACTGGCACAAAAACAGATATACAGATCAATGGAACAGGATAGAAAGCCCACAGATAAACCCACGCACATATGGTCACCTTATCTTTGATAAAGGAGGCAATAATATACAATGGTGAAAGGACAGCCTCTTCAATAACTGGTGCTGGGAAAACTGGACAGCTACATGTAAAAGAATGAAATTAGAACACTCCCTAACACCATACACAAGAATAAACTCAAAATGGATTAAAGGCCTAAAGGTAAGGCCAGACACTATCAAACTCTTAGAGAAAAACATAGGCAGAACACTCTATGACATAAACCACAGCAAGATCCTTTTTGACCCACCTGCTAGAGAAAGGTAAATAAAAACAAAAATAAACAAATGGGACCTAATGAAACTTCAAAGCTTTTGCACCGCAAAGGAAACCATAAACAAGATGAAAAGACAACCCTCAGAATGGAAGAAAATATTTGCAAACGGAGCAACTGACAAAGGATCAACCTCCAAAATATACAAGCAGTTTATGCAGCTCAATATCAAAAAAACAAACAATCCAATCCAAAAATAGGCAGATGATCTAAACAGACATTTCTGCAAAGAAGATATACAGGTGGCCAACAGACACATGAAAAGATGCTCAGCATCACTAATCATTAGAGAAATGCAAATCAAAACTACAATGAGGTATCACCTCACACCAGTCCGAATGGCCATCATCAAAAAATCTACAAACAATAAATGCTGGAGAGGGTGTGGAGAAAAGGGAACCCTCTTGCACTGTTGGTGGGGATGTAAATTGATACAGCCACTATGGAGAACAATATGGAGGTTCCTTAAAAAACTAAAAGTCGAACTAGTATATGATCCAGCAATCCCACTACTGGGCATATACCCTGAGAAAACCATAATTCAAAAAGGGTCATGTACCACAATGTTCATTGCAGCACTATTTACAATAGCCAGGACATGGAAGCAACCTAAGTGTCCACGACAGATGAATAGATAAAGAAGATGTGGCACATATATACAATGAAATATTAGTCATAAAAATGAAATTGAGTTATTTGTAGTGAGACAGATGGACCTAGAGTCAGTCATATGAGTGAAGTCAGTCAGAAAGAGAAAAACAAATATCATATGCTAACACATATATATGGACTGTAAAAAAATATATGGTTCTGATGAACCCAGGGGCAGGACAGTAATAAAAACGCAGATGTAGAGAATGGACTTGAGGACACGGGGAGGGGGACGGGTAAGCTGGTACAAAGTGAGAGAGTGGCATGGACATATATACACTACCAAATGTAAAATAGATAGCTAGTGGGAAGCAGCCGCATAGCACAGGGAGATCAGCTCGGTGCTCTGTGACCACCTAGAGTGGTAGTATAGGAAGATGCAAGAGGGAGGGGATATGGGGATATATGTATACGTATAGCTGATTCACTTTTTGATACAGCAGAAACTAACACACCATTGTAAAGCAATTATACTCCAATAAAGACGTTATAAAAATTTTTTTAAATAAAAAAACACACTTTACTAATTCCTTAAAGTCAAAACTCCTAGATAAATTCTATAATGCACTTTGTGATGTCACCCCTGTCTTCCTCTCCAGCGTCACCTACATCACTCTCACTTCACCTACCTTTATGCTACATAAGACTAACTGTAGTCTCCACAGAGGACTATGGTCTCTAATACTACCAAGTGTATGTAAATTTCCCTTTTTCCAGAATGCCAAGTCCATTCTTCTTCTCCTGGCAAAATTCATTCATCCTGTCACATTTACTCGTTGACAATTACAGGTATCAGGCTCGCTGCTGTGTACCAGAGATACACTGGAGTGATGGATACCGACCATCTGCCACTCCCACCCAGCACTCCACCCCTTCCCTGCGCTCCTTTTTGTCTGTGAAACTGACCCATTTAGACTGTATTAATGGCCCCCTTGTCCTCCGGCTTCCGTTAGACTTCTCCAGAGGGAGACAATGGCAGAAGCTCTGGAGGGCAAGAATTGTATTGATGCCCCTGACCCTCTCCCTGCCAGGCTGGCACAGGATGGTTGCTTTCACTTAGCAAATACTGCTCCTAACTGGTGGTCTTTCCCAAATAGTTCTCTTTCTGGTACAACTGACTGCTTCCCTGCCTTTGCACCTTTAGCTCAGGAATACAACACCATCCATTGTTGCTTCTCATAAACCTAGTGCACTATTTGTAAAGAGTCCCTCCATTAAATTCTCCTCTAATTACCGTTTCACTCTGCCATATCCTTCTTGTTCAGACTTTAATTATATAATTGTAAGCAGAAACAACCCAAACCAAAAAAAGACTGTAAAGAGAACCTGACACACATACAGACTGAGAAGTTATAGAAGATGAAGGGGTAAAGAACATTTGAGAGAGAGGCAGCATATGCAGTGTCCCTGTGGTACAAAAGAAGCAAGGGATGTCCAAAGCGATACTTGACTTGACAGGCAACGAGCTAGAAAACAAAGAGGGCAGTGGGAAAGGATGGAGAATCAGAGAGAAACTCAATTTTGTGATAAAGATTTAGATTTTGATCTTGAGAGCAATGGGAAAGTGTCTTAAAATTCTCCCTGCCCTCCCAAGCCTAGGTAAGGGATCATCTTCTCTTAGACATTCCCTGACAGCCTTCTACCACACAGCCAGGACTAGGAAGCTCTCACACACGGTAAACATTCAATACACGGTCACTGGATTAGTGAATAAATGAATGAGTAAAACACATGTGGCCAGGTTTGTCTTGGGAACCTCCAAGAATTCTCCCTGGCACATACCCTACCTGGGCTTATTCCTATTTTCTCTTGGCCGAATCTTTACCTATAGTTAGCATAAAGACCTTTGGAGAGAAAGAGCTATACATGAGCTACAACTCTGGAAATTAGATCAATCCTAGAGCAACCTTTTACACCTAATGGCCATTTCATTGTAGACATGGCACATGTAACAAGCAACATCACCATCTCAGGCGATGGACATTCTTGCCATAATCACAATAGGGTATTCTGTTAAATCTCACTAATTCGAGGTGATGGAGGAAAAGTCGTTTGGAATCCACAAGATGAGTGAAAAAGAGTTGTTTTGGGTTGTTCAGGACAAGAAATGCAACCTTCTTGCCTTGAGGCATAAGGTATGGCCCAAACCAAGCGCTAGCCAAGTGCAAGTAGAAGCTTTATTTTAATTTGCTTTACAAACTGATAGTGTGGCCTGATTTACACCGGATACAATGATAAGCAAACTTTTTAATTGGTTTCCTCATCCTTCAATAATAAGTTGAAACACATGGCTAAAACCTGCTTGAAACTGACCTTATACTATACGTTTACTTTTTCAATGCCAGCAAACAAAATTAAAATGCAAGGTGATCTCGATACTGTGCAACTGAATATTCATTAACATCACAACAATGATGTTTTTCTATATTCGGGTATTTTGTGATAAGGGAGACGCCCATCTTATGCTTAAGCAGGCAAGATGGAGATGAATGCAAATGACCACTTTCCTTATTATCTAAGCACTCAAGTACTCAGCAAACCAGAAAAGTATCAAATGGCAAGGTTTCTGCATCAATGCTAGGATATGTCTGTGGCATAATGTTTTTTAATTAGCATGAAAACTTTCCACTTCATTCTGGTAGAAAATTCATCAGGATAATTAACATATAATATTCATGTATCTTTGAAGTTTAAACAAAAAATATGCATCAATTTTTTTAGTGACGTGAAGAATTACTTTTTGTTTTTGTCTTCCCCTGGCAACTCTACATTGCATAAAGTTTGTGAGTTGACAAGCCAGGAAAGAACATTACACCAAGGTCCTATAAAATGAATAGTAAAGTCTAACTCTGACTAAAGCACATTACACTTCAATAACATAGACGCATTGCCCACCAGAGAGGCCATGGTGAATCCAATGACTTCAATATAACCATCGTCATGACGCTGAGGTTCAAAGTCATGGTGATCTCCTGGGTTCCCCCAAGGCATTGTGCCAGCACAATATCTGCAAGAGAAGAGTAGAAACAGAATGAAATTTGCTCCAGTCTTCCCATGATTATCATTGGGGATTAATTTATAGTTCAACCCGATGTTTATTTCACACATCTTTCTACTCTTGGTTCACACCTCCCAATAAAAAAGAAAATGAATTTATCACCTCCAAGTATCAATTTATGAAAATGGGGCAAAATTTTACAACAAAAGCATCCCGTGGAGCCCAACTTTCTCCTAATTATTTATCAACATGTCTCACTCTGTAATTCACCAATGCTTACTTTCTATCACATACCATGAGTTATCAATAGGTGGTTTCAGAACTTGGTCTTGGAGGGAGACATATACGTGCTGATAGGAAAGGGAAATGGAACGGAGGTGGGTAAGCATCAATAATATACACAGAAAGAAGGCAATAAGTACCCCAGGACGAAGGAAAGGTAACTGAAGCGGACAGAAGGAGTGAAAAACGGATGAGACAAAGATGTGAGATTAGAAAGGGAAGGGGAAATCAAGGAAGTTAAAAAGTGGAGGAAGCAAAATCCAGAGGGGGGATGGGGGAGGAGCAAGAAGAAAAAGAGAAGAGCATTGTTATTGCTAATCAACAATGTTTCCTGAGAATCTACTAGGCCTTCTACTTCGACAACTAAAATGAAAATACTTCCGGAACAGGATGTAAGGGGCTACGTTGAGCACTGCCAAAAGTAATCAGGAGACATATTTTCCTAGCCATGGATTTACTCACAATTCTCATTTCAACTAAATTCAGTCTAAACAGAACTTGCTCATGGATTTTTGTGTCTGAGTTGTCTGGTTTGCAAATAACAAAGGGTCATAGATCCAACCCCTTTCAAAATCTTGGCTTGGGAGCCTAGAATCTAATTTGATGTCACTGAGATACATGCTTATTTTGAGACTAGTTAATCTTAAATATCCCTTTCTCCTGAGGTATATAATAGCACCACAGAGAGCTGACATCCTGGCTAGAAAATGCTCCTCTAATTGATCCTATTTTTTCAAAGTAATCATCTGGCAATTATTCTGAATGAATTCCATGCTGAAATCAGGCTGGATGGTTGCCTAATAGCTTTTGGGAAACTGAGAACAGGGATTTGTTCAAGTCTATCATTCCTGGGTGAGGGGTGAGGGGATGGAAGGCGTCAGTAATTGAGAATTACATTAAAATGTTCCAGTCCAGAGGGCTGCCTGGGCTTCTTAAGGGTGGGTAAGTATACACCATGCGTGCCGTATCACATAAACACAAAAGTACCACAGAGAACACTAAACAAACCAAGTAGGAGAACAAAATTATCAGACTCGAAAACCCTTAATAAGCCATTAAAATAACTGTTTTTCATTGTTTGTACCTGGAAATTTTCTATAATGAAAGCAGAAAACCTTAAGTCAAATGGAGTTCACATCAAACCAAGGAAACAATATGAACAGAGCTTACCTGGGTATATTTAAAAATACTATACACTGGAACTTCAGTTCCTGAATCTTTGGGGTGAGATCTGTTCCATCACACTGCAACAATCAAAGCAAAAAAGCAAGGATTCTGAAGTAGGCTCAAGTCTAAAAGACAACTAGGGTGACAACAGCGTGTACCATGGTCTTCCCCTTGTCCCTGTCTCTGCTGAAGTGGATGCCCATTACTATGATTGAAACTTTATTCTGATTATAACTTTCCCAGACCCAGGGTTCTGGGCTTGGATTTGTTTTGATTGAATGTAAAAACAAAGCTGCCATTTGACCAGAATGATTTTTCTCTGGTCTCACAATCAAAGGAACGATCATCACTCTTAACCTTGGATTATTACTGGATAGCATAAATTGGCTTGTAGTATCAACATTAGAAAATTTATAAACGTTTAAAAGAATAAAAAGGATGAATCCTCAAGTTGAGGCAGTAGCAATCTCTACCAAAGTCATCTGATTCAAACAATAGTCGTGAATGTGACCATTTATTTTATTTGCTTTGAGATAATTTTTATTTTGAAAATATTCGACATAATATTTTGAACGCTGTTTAAAAGGAATATACCCTGCATGCTTTTTTAAAAGTATCTGTTATAAATTAGTATTAGCAATCACTAATTAGTGATTTGCTCTTATCAATTTAATCTCTTACAGACTGTGACCGGTCTTCTGCGATAAACCGCTTTATTGAACCTGGCCGTGACCCTGGGTTTCGAGAGCCTCAGGGTGGCTTGGCCTCAATACCTCTGTGTGTGTGGCTTCCCTCACCAGTTAGTACTTTCCTCAAGAGCATCATCTGACTAATCAAAGAAAGGGGTTTCGTTTCCCTTTCTCATTTCCCACTGGTGACAAATGCCAAAAGAGGAACAGTCTAGTCATGACTGTAGGCCTCTCAATGTCAAAGGTATAAAGCCTGCTTTTATATTTGCTCTCCTCACACCCTCATCACAGAATTTCCCCCACTGTCTTCTCTGCTGAAGAGAGGGTAAAGCATTCCTAAGCTCCCTGCTAATTTCTAAGGATGGCTTCAGAGGGAGTTTCAATCCAGGTGAAATGACTCTGCTAGTGGTCAAGGTTGTCTCATTCTCCTCCCAGCTGATCTTAACACAGCCTAATTTTTTTTTCATGAGCATTCTCAAAAATTGTTCCTGGGAAATCTTACAATCCTAAATAAACAAAGTATTTTCAAACGTTTTTTAGATAGGAATCAAATTCTGGACATTGACTGAAGGTGTTTTTACAACACTCTCAGATACTTAAATAAACATGAGGTCTCCCAATTTAAGGACTTGAAATGAGTTGATAGATGGCTCTACCAGTGAAGAAAAAATGTAGACATCTTAAATGATCAAAATTGAGTGTTGAAAGCAACTGAATTTTTTAAAAATAGCATGTGATACATCAAAAGCATGCAAAGCAGTATTGTTGCATTACAGAAAAAAATTATACTTAATATTATTGTACTTAGAATTCATTTTCTAAAAAAATTTTCTACTTTCTCCTCCTGAAAAACTCATCAGCGATTCTGGAAACTCATCGAATTCTGTGAGGATGGGCACCTTACAATGTATTGAGTTTTACAAAATTTTCTTATATATTATTGCATTTAAACTTTACAACTCTTTAGAGCGGCCGTTTTCAACTTTTTCCTTACTTCAAACACACAAAGGAAAATATGTACACACAAAATATCTTCCTGTGTACAAGCTCACACACTGATGAATCAAAACAAGAAGAAGAACACATGTGAAGCAGAACAAAATAATGCTGTATGTAGGTTTTCATTACTGTCCTCTGGGGGGGGTGTGTGTGTGTGTGTGTGTGTGTCTGTGTAGCATTCATGTGAGAGATTATTAACTATTACCTTGGAAATACTGACTTCACCCTGTGGCAAAGATAAGATGGTCTGCTGTTATGTGTACATCTAATTGCTCTAACCCCCCATCCTTTTCATCTCACACTCAGGAAACATACAATGATGTCGTTGTAGAAATATCCTGTGTCACAGCACAATGGTCAGTAACTGTTGCTTCAAATGCATATGTTGTTATGCCTGCTTTACAGATGAGGAGAGAGAACTCTTCTGAAAGGTTGAATGCTTCCCCCAAAGTCATATACCTCATAAAGATAGACCTAGGACTGAATCAGAGTTGTTCAGACTTAGTTTCTATTGTTTTTTTTTCTCTTCATAAAAAAAAGAGATGATTACGTAGACCAATCCACCTGGAATGTTACATGTACAGGCTGATATCAAATCTTTTCTAGTTATTTGACTGCCACCTTGGCCTCTCTACAAGCTTCTTTTAATCCCTGATACACAGCCAACCATGCCTGAGATATTTCTCATCAGGAGGACTGCCAGATGTGGGAGAAAAGCTTTCTAGTGGTGAGGCGGCATAGAGCTTAATTTCCATCCAGCTGAGTTAAACAGTGGACAGCATTACCATTCCATATGGCCACTGCCCTCCGCTCAGTGGCTCTCCCGGCAGGTGCTGCAATGTTCCTAATAATGTGAAAAATACTGCAAGAGGAGGGAAGGTTTATTTTTGGCTTGGTTGAAGGCAGCCAAAGAAGAAACAGGGGAAGTTTGAGGCAAGGTTGCTGCTACTTAACTAACCATCATTTTATCAAAATCAAGATCTTCACAGTTCAATGGACCATGTGTCTTTCTTGTATCTAGCTTTAAAAAGGCAATATTTCAGTTTTCAAAAGTTGCTACTGCTATAGGATGCTTGCTTTTCGTTGGTATTTCATGGGAACTGAAACATCTGAAAGTGATGCCCAGGGTGATTAGTGGTAAACTCTGTTTCAACTGATTTAGGAGATTCATGTCTCCTACAGGCTTTATTGGTGACAACGAATTTGAATTTGTATCCTCTCAGCCTCCTCTATATTCCTCTATAAATCCATTAGTTTAAGGTCATATATTTGTCTCTACTTACATGTATACCTTTTGTCCTGTCCCCTCCTGTCACAAATGCTATTCTTTATCTATTCCACGATAAATTCAAGCATTGCTACATTCCCATTCCTTCTTTCCCATCTATATATTTTTCTCTATCTTCCATGTTTCTCTTCCCTTATACAGGTATGTGCAGCAAAGTCATGTTCATTCCCTCTTTTAACTTGTTTACTATAAGGAAACACTTTGTCTTTCTTAATAATCAATGATACGCTATTTTTAAATATATCTCTTAGAGAAAAAATGACTTCCCATCTCCCTTGCCTCCAAGATGAGTATCCCTAAAACCTGGGATACAGACCCAGAGGGAAATAGCACCAAAAAAAAAAAAAAAAAAATCTCTTAAGTGGTGAAGGATCTTGAGCAGGCTGGAGAGCGAGTGACCACAAAATAATGAAATCAAAGTATTTTTCTAAGATGGAGATGCTTCAGATAGGCTGGGAATAAAGATACTTGTTTGGTGAGCATCTATTTCTACCTTAATAGCCAGCCCAACTTCATTCCTTTGATGACTTCCCCGACTGCACCATGGGCAGTTTTCATTTCTCCCTTTGTGCCACCAGTATATTATATAAGTAATCCAATAACAACATTGATTATATTGTTCTGCCCAGAGTTATGTGCCCTTCCTCATGACTCAACTGTGAGTTTCTTCAGTGGTGAAGCCAGTCATCTTATTTAACTTCATCCTCAGCAACTAAGACAGCACCTGACACATAACTAAATGCTCATAAATGTTGGTTGAGCAAACTACACTCAATTCAGTTAAAGTTCTATGCAGCCCACTGATTAAGTATATAAACTGGTATTTGGGGTTCATGTTAGGGGGCATGCTTTTTACATTTAAATGAAACGAGTCAACACATTCAATACTTACGACAACTTTAACATGCTTGGATAAATCTCTAGAGCTTCTCTGGAGGAAATCAGAAAAAGCTGCCTATACAAGGAAAGAAAGAAAGAAAGAAATCTTCATTGCATGCTTATGCCAAATCCTTGCTTCTGTAAGATAGATAGGTCCTAGTGATTCTAAGTTACGCAAAAATATAAGACAAGTTCTCCTTTTGCTGAATCTACAGTAAACTAGTGCAGAGACTAAGTTGAATTCTTTCTTTGTTTTCAAAATGTAACCTATAGGGGCTTCCCTGGTGGTGCAGTGGTTGAGAGTCCGCCTGCCGATGCAGGGGACATGGGTTCGTGCCCCGGTCCGGGAAGATCCCACATGCCGCGGAGCGGCTGGGCCCGTGAGCCATGGCCGCTGAGCCTGCGCGTCCGGAGCCTGTGCTCCGCAGCGGGAGAAGCCACAGCAGTGAGAGGCCCGCGTACCGCAAAAAAAAAAAAAAAAAAAAAAAAAAAGTAACCTATAATAAAATTCAAGATCACAGTAGGAGAGTGAAAATGTAGGTAATTTCAAGGGTCAGTTTGGAGATCTGACTACCTTTCCTGATCTTCCTATTTGTCCATTAGATGCTGATATAATCTTTAACTTGCCACTGAGAATGTCTTATTTCACCCCGTTTTACTTCAATTCCCTCTATCCAGTGGTAAAATTTAAGCCACACTTTTTAAAATCAATATTTTAGAGGCCCCTTTTTCTTCTTTCCAGCCATTCATGCCCAAGGATGTCCCCGAGTAGGAGGAGAAGGAAAAAGAAGGGGGCCCCTTTAATCTCATCTATGCTTCCATGAAAAACTTCCCATATTCTGTCAATTTCTCATCCAAATGTCAGTTCATACGTGCCCCTATGAAAACTACATTCTAACCCAAGACATGCCATACATCCTTCAATCTACCTAATTTCCTCATTCTCTAGATTGGCTTTGATGTTTGCTTTTCACACCACTCCTTGAATACCATGCCCTCAGTACAACTTTCAGGGCTTTTAAGTTCAAAGATGATGAACTCTCTGACAACTAACTTAAGAAATACATACTTACTTTCATTCTTAAACCAAGACATTAAACATTAACCATATATAGACACACATGTAAACATCTGAGATGTGTGTGTAATTATTAGCAGAGTATAGTTAGCATCTTTATTACCATGAGTGAATTAGTATAAATAATGTGTAATCATAAAAAAATGAAATATATACTTACCCCTGCATAGAACATTTTATTTCGAAAACGACTGTTGAATTTCTCCGGATTTGCTTCTGTAAAAGGGAAAAGGTAGTTTTGTTATAGAGACCTGATTAAAGGTAGTGAGTTAGATTAGCACCCCTACGTCTTCCCTCTCCCTCCCCATCCCAAGGACCCAACAGCTTCATCATCATCTTTCCCTTAGTTACAGGCAGTTGGCACAGTTGTCCAGTGCTGCAAAGTGTAGCCCCAAACTGGCATCAGTGGCAGCGTCAACTGGGAGCCTGCTAGATATGCAAATTCTTAGGCTCTACCTTGAACCTGCTGAATTAGAACGTCTGGGGGCTGGGGTCTAGGAATCTGCTTTAACAAGTTCTCCAGGTGATTCACACGCACATTAAGGGCTGAAACACTCTAGACTCTATTCAAAATAGAGGGCTGGCAGGGATACAGTGCAGGGGTGATAGAAGCAAGAGGGAGGGGGAGGAGGGGGAGGGTCAATTATTTGCTTTGACCTCCATAGGACATGGCTTCCATAAACTATCTATGCAGTTTCAAATTTAATTAAATATGGGGAATTTGGATAATAATTAATAGAGAATTTGCTTTCATATTTTGCAAAAACTCCTAACTACCATCTGTACTGTTGTCTGTGACAGGCCTTGAAACATCATTTGATTTAGTGAAGTTATATAAATATAGATAGATAGATAGATAGATAGATAGATACAGATGACCTGCAGAATGGACCCAGGGCATAGGACAACAAAAGCTCTGACTGAAATGGTTTAATTTTGAGTTTGTTCCTGAACGTTATATAGGTTGAGGACCATAAAACGATTAGACGAGAATTTGCATTGGAAAATGTTCACATGAATTCAACGGATTAAAAAATCCCCAAATGAAATGCTATTTCCTTACATTCTTTCTAATAAAATTCCAAGAGATTCCAAAGGAACCCACTGTAAATATTTGCTTTCTGCTCTTTTGTCCCATATGATCATTAATCCCTTCTTAGGGGTAGGTCTTTCTCCAAGTCATTTCTCATCAGACAGCTGGCTGACTAGCTGGAAGTCTCCAAATCCCAAACCTATTTTTGAATGGCAAGCGTGACACCAGATGGCAAAGGTCATGGAGACCAAAATTCTACCTACATCGTCCACCTTCTGGACTCCATGATTTACATCCTTCACGTATGAAAAACACATTCACTCCCTCCCAGGTCCCTAAAGGTCTCATCTCAATTATAGCATCAACTCAAAATCCAAAAATCTCATCTAAATCTCATTAGCTCATACTTTCCAAATCTCATCATCTAAATGATTTCGCTCTGGATGTAATCCATTTATAATGATGATCAGACCCTGGCTATAATCCATTCCAATAGTTTAATATATTAATCCCATCTTTGTATACAACACAATAACATATGTGCCATTAGAATGGAATCCTAAAGCCTACTTTTGTCTGAAATTGGTCTTGCCTATTAGGGAGTAAATATAAGTTCAACACTATGTTTATAAAAATCAGTAAGTGATTTGAACCTCACATAACACACATCTTCCAAATTCTCTGCATTGGATATCTACTCAATCTTAAGACTTCAGTTATGTATATATAAATGACTCTAAAATCTATGCCCACAGTACAGTGCCACCTTCAATTCAAATTGTATATATTATAAAAATCTTTCCTTCCAATGTCATGTCCCATTAAGGACAAATATTTTTATCAACATTATCTTCATGTTTCTAACACCATTGCAAAAATTTTACATTATGTATTAGTTGGTCACCTAACCCGTATCTTTATCACAAACTCATTTTCCTTCCTGTCTGAAATGCCCTTGCCCACTTTACTTCTTGTCTACAACAAACTCCTTCTTTATTTCCTACTATACTCCCTCCTACCCTTTCTGGAAACTTTCCCCTGATACCTTTGTCCTGCCAACAGTCCCTACCAAACTCCCACATTATACACTGTCTGAACAACTAATCTTACCCTTACTTTATATTCCCTTCTACTTTTATTTATTTTTTATATACAGGCCCATCCTTCAATTAAACATTCCGTTCCTGTAACAAACATTGAGACAGCCACTGGACTTGGCACAAGGAATATGAAAGTAAAGACATAGTCTTTTGCCCTCATGTTGTTTAGAGTGGGGGAGACAGGTCTGAAAATGAAAAATAAAATGTCCTTTTGTATATGCCATAGAAAGATGTCTCTGTAAGACAAAGTAGGAGTCACACACAAAGGGAATGATCAGAAAAGTGTTCCAGAGGCAAGTACACTTGAGTCTTGAATGAGGAGTAGATGCCACGTTGAGGTTCAAGATGGAAAAGAAGGTTACAGAGAACCTCGGACAGTGAGAGTTTCTCAAGGGCAGATTGTGCCTAAGTCTTATTACCTGGGCAAGAGCCTGGCAGTGTGTCCTTTGCAGTGATGGTGATGATTTGGTAAGCCACTGAAAATAACACCTTTTTAAAGAAATCTGTCAGTTCTCCATATGAATCATGAAACATTCATAATCTTTTGAAACATGCTGATCTGCATGTCTCTGTATATTCGGTGAAAATAGCAAATCCTAAATCAGATTTAAAAACTGCTTCCTCTAGAGTCATAGTTGTATTTCCCTGACCTTGTAGCAGAGGCTCAAATCCTCTGAATAAGAAGTAACTTCAATGAGGCAGTACAACTTTAGCAGACAATCTCAGACTAAAAGTTTGATGTGTTTAATATCCTTCATGTCCCCCCCAAAATGACAATCTAATTCACGCAGCTGGCAA
Source organism: Tursiops truncatus (assembly GCF_011762595.2). Taxonomy (NCBI): domain Eukaryota; kingdom Metazoa; phylum Chordata; class Mammalia; order Artiodactyla; family Delphinidae; genus Tursiops; species Tursiops truncatus. The sequence continues at coordinate 89,684,277 of NC_047042.1, forward strand.
AGCAAGACCTTACTTTGCTACCTGATAACGATAATCATCGTTAACATGCCTATATGTTAATGGATTGGAATATTTTCAATGTACTTCCTCAAGCACTGTCATAATGCAGTAGTGATTAAAGCACTGGGCGAGACTCCAGCTGACAATTAAATGACCAATCCTATTAAAACTCTCAATTCTGTTCCAAACAACTGCACGTTCTGATGTGCAACAGTTCAGCCATGCATGGCTTAGCCACTATGAGAATAAAAAAGCTTCTGTTTTCCAATCAAATTAAGTATACCTTCTATCTGATGAAATGATTCATGTTTGCCTTCTGTATATACAAAATGTTAAGTCAATCAAAATGTTAAGACTATCTCTACTCCTTGCTTGATTTTTTACTGGTAATTCTAAAGGCATTTACACAGTAATGCCACTAATAAACTGTCTCAAAATAAATGTCGTTTTAATTGTCCCTTCTAAAAGAAATACAATGTAAGTATCAATAGTAAGGCAGACGTCTGCATTTGTCCCATGTCAATTTGATGGGTTATTTCACATCTATGCCAAAAATTGTTTCTGCAATTAAATTTTTTAAGATTCTGCTTTAGTGAGACTTGTTTTTCCTACCCATTGCATGTAAATGGATGAGCGTAATTCCCAATGTATTGTAGTTTTGGACTAGTAACGAATAGGTTATTCTACGCAAGCTCTTTTGCGTTTGTTTTTTGGTAATGGCTCTTATGGGGCTCTGAATCACTCTGCAAGTATTTGATGGCAAACGATACAAGTTTTGTCATGAACTCAGTCCCTGAGCAGCTGTATTTGAGAACAGTTTGAAGTCTCAACTATGGTTTGTGTGGCTTGAGAACTGCCACTCACACAACCTACCAACAAAGTAAGTACGTATGCCCCTATTGAAAATGCGGCCTGCTATCTTTCTCTTCTTTCTGCAGCTGAGCTTGAGATTTCTTGACTCAATTTTGGATTTGGATTTTGGGGAAAATCCAAATAAATGGAAAACAGTAAAAAAAATAATAATAATAATAGCTTGAGTAATTATACCTTTCATCATAAATAATGATTTTTTTTTTTTTTACTTAATGCAAACAGAATAGACTAACAGATACTAAGAAGTCCACACCTCTGGTCTAGGCATGTCAACCAAGTCTGGTTCCAATAGTTTGTGCATATTTATCGTGTACCATCTCAATATCCTCTCTGTAAGTATGGTATGCGTTACTCTCAGTCAACAGCAATCCTCCCTTATCCAGCTCTTCAGCGGCTGTTTTTCCTCAAGAGCCTGGGCTTACCTGCAGGGAAAATGTTTGCAATTCCTTCTCCGATTGCAGGAAAGCACTTACACTAAGCCTCGGCAATAAAGTATTCAAAGTAAAGTATTAACTCTTGGCATCTTTCAACCAATTATTTTATAATCACACATATAGAACGATGTAGACATACATATACACCACAATTTGTATGTTCCTCTCTAAAATGAAATAGTTCCACAGTTTAAAAGAAAAGAAAAAAATCGCTTTCCCACAAGAATTCTTTCTAAGCCTGGTCTTTCCACTGTGAGGTCTCTCTTTGCTGCCCTCTCATTCTGAGGCACCAAAGTTTCACCACAAGGAAACATATCATTAGGATAACTTTCAGATTAATAAGACAAAATATTAGGCTCCCTTGAATGAGCTCTCTGTCCGCCACTTACTCACTTAGACCTCTTCTCCTGGCAGGATGTCTAATTTGGAGGTTCATGCATTAGTGATAACTGTACGACTTTACAAGTACTGTTAAGAAACGTAAAGATTTTATTAGGAAGCCCAGATCCAGAGTCTCCCAAAGAATATGAGAAATAAATGGGGTAAGAAATGGAGAAAGAAATCTCCAGTTACTTCCCCAAGTCTACTCTCCTTAAATTAGGAAAGGCAGCAGGTTATAAATCCCAGCCCTAATGTAGGACCCTCTGAATATCTAATCTCTGAGAACTGTCTAGAGCAGGGAGGTGCGGAGTGTGTCGGTGTTTCTGATTTGGGTATTTGCTATTTATGGTTCCGTTGTCAACCAAGCTTTCTATCTGTGATTTTCTGGTTAACCAGAGAAAACTATGACTCTTTCTTTAATCAGTACTCCTTCTACTTAGCTCAGCATTTGACCCTCAAAGCCTCATGAAACCAGGAATGCAAAGTCTAACAAAATTGCTGAATTCAGTAAGAGAATTACAGGTTTATACTCTACTTTTATTTTGTCTTCTAACAGCCTTAATCCTATAGCCCCATTCCTGATCTTTAGTATATAAAAGTGTTGTCAGAACTTTCTCTGCATTATTACTGGAATCTGAACCATTGAACTTTAGCCTTTTGTACTCTGTATTTCAAATTCTATGAGTTAAAAGCTTAGAGGCTCTTGCAGAATCTAGAGGAAAAGTAAAAGAATCCCTCATTATGACTTTTATCTCACAAATTACTTATACTTGCAGCCAAGCATTATTTTGGTTACATGTTACCATATTCACAAGGGACTAGGTACAGGCAGAGACATAGACGTATTGTACAAGAAGAGAGTTTAAGAGAAAGAGATTAAGAGAGACCAAGAAAGCAAGAGATTGAGGCTTCAAAGCATAAGCCCAAATCCTAAACTTTCTCAGTTCTGAATGACATAAGAAAATGTTGATGAAATATTTAACTTGTCATTATTTCATCTTATTTCTCTTTCAAAAGTTATTTTGCTTCCCCAAATCTCGATTCCATCTCTTCTAATACTTAAATGACCACCAGCCCTCACTCATACTACCTCGTCCAGTGGAGATTCCAAGCACCTTCCAGGCCTAATCCAATCACCGTCAAGCCCTTTTCTTTCAACCTAAACCACCTATAGCCAGCCCCCGTACTGTTGACAACAGGTGACTGTTGTCTCTTTTGTGCACACAGGGAAGACTTTTATGTTTGGCTACAAGATTCCAATGACCTTGGTTATACAGTCCTGAACTTTAATAATTGGTGGTTTGAGAAGCTGTAAGTATTCTAATGACTTCAGTGAAAGACTCTCTTTTTATCACTTCTTAGTAGTTCGCTAACTTCAAAGTTTCTAGTCAAACCTAAAGATTAGCAGTCCTGAGTCCCGGAGTAAACATCTGGTCCTGACCTTTACCATCTTTGAGATCCTAAACAATGAGGTCTCAAAGTAACATCTGTAATAAGTTCCTATCTTGTCTAGCTCCCAGGGGCAACATGAAGGTTCAAATGCAACTGCATTAGACACACTGTCAACATTTAAGTGATATGCGAACAAAACGGAACATGCAAAACACCTGCTGGCAACTTCCTCCCTGGGAGATGGAAATGGGACGTTGTCCTCACCTCTGGATTCATGGAACTCCAGTGTGACGTGGGCATCAAATCCGAGGCTGAAGTAATTATTGAAAACATTCAGAGGAAGCTGCAATGATGAACAAAGGCAGAGGTGAAGTTGTGTGTGACCAGGCAAAAAGAGGAAAATAAAACCTAAAGCCAGACACTTGTCTCTGGGGCAAGTCCCTGGGAGGACGATCAATTAAAACTCAAGGCAGGGTGTCTATGTGGAAGGAACAACGGATTTTTGAATTAATTCTTTAGTGAAAGCTCAACTCAAACGATACTCCTAAGAATTTTAAATAGTTTAGGAAAAAAGGGATACAAATACAAATTATTCAATGAGAACCATTCTTGTGTACATTGTAATAAGAGAACCTCATAAGCTGAGGGATGCACGTTTGTAATAGTTACACAGGATGATTCAACAAGCAAACTTAGCAAGTAAATTCAATTGTAAGGATCGTGTCTAACCTTCTTAATCAGTGGATGCAAGTTTTTTCAAGAATATACGTTCAGCATATTAATACTGCAACTTAAAATGAATAACATTTGTTTACCCTTCAATTATTTTCCAAAAAAATACATTTTTTGACAAAAGTCATGTAAGCAATAAGTCAGTGGGAGCCATTCAGCTATTCTCAACCTAGAGGAAAAATAAAAATAAAAATAAAAATATATGTGTGTGTGTGTGTGTGTGTGTGTGTGTGTGTGTATTTATCAGTATTCAGATTCCTATTTAGTCTATCAACTCTAATCTTTAATATGACTCTGAAATATGCAACGCAGACACACAGATACACATACAAGCCTTAGCTTTCCTTCCCAGAGTCCTCTGGGTCCCTGGCTGTTACTGCTACAAGCTGAGTAAAGGAAAGAACAAACTATGCAGCCTAAAGTCCTGCATTAAAACTACAAAGCTGATATGATTTGAAAGCTTCAGTTGAATTAGAAAAGCATGTGGAAAATGCTAGAAGGCAAATGGTGGTTCTTACACTTTTCCTTCTGCAACTCAGAATGAAAGATAAACGTTAAAAGTAAATGGAGGGGCTTTCCTGGTGGCGCAGTGGTTGAGAGTCCGCCTGCCGATGCAGGGGACACGGGTTCGTGCCCCGGTCCGGGAGGATCCCCCATGCTGCGGAGCGGCTGGGCCCGTGAGCCATGGCCACTGAGCCTGCGCGTCCGGAGCCTGTGCTCCGCAACGGGAGAGGCCACAACAGTGAGAGGCCAATGTACCGCAAAACAAAAAGAAAAAAAAAAAAAAAGGAAATGGAGAGGTAATTTTATCTCAGCCTAGATAATGTTTCCAGATAATTATCAGGTTTATCCTCCAGATAGAAATGCACTTCTCTTCTATTAGAAATAAGTGTTTGGCCTCAAGATTTCAAAAGTAAGTTTATTACAGGGTTTCATATGCCCCTTGATCAGTAAGATTTTCTGTTTGACTAGAGCGATAATCGTGTCCCATTAAGAGAAAAATGAAATGAGAGGAAGAGTCAGAGGGAGAGCAAGAGATATTAATGCAGAAAGAGAAAAACTGAAATAAAGGATGAACCCTTCGATGGAACGCCGAGTCAGAGCTTGTACTGATTCAGAGGTCAGATCAGCCCTTAGAAGTCGTTACAACCGACTAGAGAACAGGGAGAGAAACTAAACACACAGAACCTTGCCAAAACATGTCTCACTCTCCTGGCTTCAAATATGAGAATGTCCAGTTCCTGCACTGAAACAAAATACAAGTCCTTAGTAATGACAGCAAGGGTTGGTGATCCTGCCAAAAGCGCAGATATGTTCATTTCTCCCATTTATGCTCTTTTGGCTACAATTCTAACCCATGTCTTAGCATCCACTGATAACTTAGGAGAACATCTGGTCACCATCCCCTAAATAACATCACAATTTAGTCTGTTATTAAGTTCTTATTCATATTTTCCAGGAAAAATTGCCCTGATTTCCTACACATCTCCTCAAAAATTCACTTTCAAAACCCTTTAATTATCTGGATTAATGTTCCCAGGCTGCACCAAGAAGTCTTTCCATTTCTTAAGCTATTGGGAAGAGAATTAAATATAGATTGCTATTGAGGATCTAACCATTCCAAGTTGAGTGGGGTTAGGTCCATAACATTTCCATATGGTACACTTCTTTGTACTTCAGCTGTTTTCTATCCAATTTCTGTAAGTCAAATACATTAGGAAGAAGTATTATATCCCAAGATGACACTTGTTCAAACAACGTTGTGACGTTAAGAACTCAAGATCAACTGAGCAATCATGATATCTACTAACAACCTTATAGTTTCTGGATCATAGTTTAGGTGAAAAAACCATGAAGGTAAGACAAACATGTTTTAACCAATTTTAGCCAAATAAGTAACTTGAGCATCTATCACAATTGGTCAGGATCATGGCACTAATCAGTAAAGGTGCATTGATTTGGTCTAAAATGATATCGAATTTTAAGGATGAAACCACCGTGAAATCTTGGCCTCAGTCAATGGCACAACCCAATATAGCAGGGATGCCGTTTAAGTACAGATGCCTGGGCCTTCACCCTGCACCTACTTAATCAGAATCACTGGGAATAGTACCTTGTAATCTGCATTTTATAGGCACACCTGGAGATTCTTACACAACAAAAATTTGAAAACACTGTTGTAGAAGGAAAGCGGAAAGTAATAGAAAGCAAGTGTCTACTCAGAAACCTATCAAATTTATCTGAGATTGAGGCCAGAACTTAAAGCCAAATGTTCCCCTGAAGCTCTATAGTAGCATTTTTACAATTATGTCCCTTGGTTTGTCTTGGGTTGAGATACAAGTTCAATCACTGAAGGAAAAACACTAAGTCAAACATTTATTTAGGCATCTTGATGTCCCAATCAAGTGATGAAATTGAAATATTTGCTATCAGACCAGAAATCTCAGGCATTTATCTTTCTTTTGAAAGACCCTGTGCCTAATGCTTCAGATCATACGATTTTTTTTAACTTCTCATAGGTTAAGAGTTTGCAATGAATTTGAAAGATTAGAAAACTGATATATTTCTTTCTGGTGTGGAATTTGAGGACAGAGAACAGCTCCCTGCGCTATGGAAGTAGGTAGGAAATCTTGGTCTTTAGACGTCTACGGGGCAGAATCATCAGGAAGTGTTATACTCATAGCCCTAGTAGCCGTCAACTCAAACACCGTCCTGTCATCTCATAGGAAGGAATCGGCACATGACCCTCCAGCCAGGAACGTATTTCCTGTGACTCAGGCAGATATTCCAGGGTTAGCTTTCTGCTGAAGGAAGAACTCTCTAACCTTACACACGCCATCTTCGAGTTCTTCTGGAGGCAAGTCTGGGTTTCTTTCCACATGGAGGTTCCAGCGATCTAGCTGTACAATCGTCCCATCTTCTACTTGGCAAAGGATCTTAGAAACAGGTTCATCAGTGTAGCCCTAAGGAATCAAAGAGCACACACATTGCTGTCTGGAGAAGGGAACAGTACAGCCAAAGGTATTTCATGCAAGGCAGAGCCCTTGTTCTACGGCTGTTTATTTTGCAATTAGCAAGCCTGGGAGAGTAAACTGTTCTCCTCGAGGTACTTAGAATTTAAGACAATAGGCATGGGTAATGTGCACAGAAATACTAACTCTAGCTGGTTTGAGCTGAGGAATGACTTTTGCCAGCACCAAGAACCAACGGCCACCGGCAGGCTTTTGAGATCCATGCTGGATGGCTGTTTTTATCAGAGTGAAAAGTGAAAACTAGAGGAATTTGGAGGATACACAGAACAAGTGTATGTGGAAAAGCGGGAAAAGAATCAAGGTGACATCGGCTAGACAATTTCTTCCACTGACGTTCCATTTCACTCACCTCTCCCTGACCTTGTACTAGGACACCATTCCTTCCAGGACCTAGGGCAAGTCTGACTGAGGAATAGCCCTGCCAGGGAGCTAGCTACTTACTCCTTGAGCACACATTACTGATAGCACGATTATTAAGGACAGTCAAGTCACTGATTTGGATAAGAGGAATTAATACCAATAATACATTTAGCTGATTCATGTAAATATATTTATGATTTATACCATGTTTACTTTAAAAAAAAGACCGATGGGAGGTTAATTCATCCAAGGCCAAATAAATATCTGCTAATATCTGGACATAATTATCACCTATGGGAGGTGAATGCACCCAAAAGCCAGAGTAACATCTGCTAATATCTGAAGATAGTTTTCATGGAGCTCAGCCCAGGCAATGGTCTCATATGAGCAGTTAAAAAGCTGGTGGGGCAGCATATGTTAGTATATTGTGCTTTCTTATTTTCTTAGTACGATAAAAATAATGATGATGATGATGATAAAATGGCTGGTTAGTGACAGGTAAATTACTTTCAACAAGCTTTCCCGAATTGGCTCCATGTTGAAAAGGACAGTTGGTTACCTGTATAACCAACAGTTCGTTACCTGTATAACCTGTATAAAATCATGACGACACTGACCAGAAATCTAAATGCTCAAACAAAGCCATAACTCTTCCAGGATTGTAACTCTGAACCAGACTCACTCTTCTGGAGAGGACTGGGGGTCAGGAGCAATTCAAGTCTCTGTGATTGTTTAACATGAGGACCTAAGGCCAACCCACCCTCTGTCTTTAGTGGGTACCTCAAAAAGCCCCAGGCCTGTGTACTAACCCCCATTTTTTTTTTAATATAAAATGTTCCCTTCTTCTCTAGCTGACTGTAAGTTTAAATTGAAGAAGTCACCAGATAAAACCATGGTTCATGGGGGACCTTGATTCTCAACTCTAACTTGGTCCTTGAACAAGAGTAGCATGTGCCCCTTCCACTTGAGCATCTATGGGTTTGGAGATCTGTTGCTGGATGACATGGGCAGCCCCTGAGGGCAGTTCTTACCCCTCCCCAGTTGAGAGTTCGAGCCAGGTCGTTCCCGGTCCCCAGAGGAAGGACCCCAACCGGAGGTTGAGGGCTCAGCTGCAGTTCATCCAGAATGGAAAGGATCCAGCCCACCTACAGACATTTTGGGGACCAGAAGAGATACAAGGAAGACAGATAAGTTACAAAGACGACAACCTGAGAACAGGGGCCTTTAAAAGGAGCAAACAGAATAGTTCTACTTTTCTTTAAAACATGCATGTTTTAATCCAGTGACCAGGGAACTGAAAGACCACTTATCTCAAGCAGTTTCACAATGGCAAGTCTCTTATAGGAAAAAGAACCATTTTGTATATGCTGTATCATATAAGCAAAACTAGATCCATTCATCCGTATGTTACCTAGAGATGTACTTTAAAATTCAGGAGAGTTTACAATTTAGGGAGGTATGTACATAGGGCGCTGCAGGAAACCTAAGACTCAGGAGCAGACTAAACCTCAATTCTGGCTCATATTGGCTTCGTAATCTTGATTAAGTTATTTAACCTCACAGACTCATTTATCTGATTTTCAAAATGGAGATAATGCCTACCTCACAAGATCGTTTATAGATTAAACTAAAACGTACATAAAACCCTCATTATGGTGCATGGCCCATGTAAGCACTTATTAAATGGTTACTCTCCATGTTATCTTAGAAATTAGTCGTGCTTTCCTAAATACCCCTACATTCCCCTTAATGAAACATTATGAAAACATAATTATGGATGAACTTAGTACTTATTGTAAGTTTAGGCAGAAAACAGATACTTATATACTAGAATCATATTCCTGTTTAATCTTTTTCTAAGATAAATAATACTTTGGGTTTAGTCTTATTATAACTATTTAGAAAAATTACCCCAAACTTGGAAATACCAAAAAGGAACTTGCATATCCTCACAATGTCATTCTAGAGTAGTGTCACAGGCTTATCTAAGAACTTTATGACTGTAGGTTAACTTGAGGATTTCTGTCCTGCAGAGGTACAAATGTCAAGAAGAGATCACTTTAAAGGTTATGGTTCTATTCCCCCATAAGGGCATAAACTAATTTTGTCTCAAATTTAGAAAAATTATTTTGGTATAAACTACATAATCATTTTCCTCTTCTTGTATTATCTTGCTGATTCCTTTATTAAAAAGCTAAATAGGGCTTCCCTGGTGGCGCAGTGGTTGAGAATCTGCCTGCTAATGCAGGGGACACGGGTTCGAGCACTGGTCTGGGAGGATCCCACATGCCATGGAGCAACTAGGCCCGTAGCCACAACTACTGAGCCTGTGCGTCTGGAGCCTGTGCTCCGCAACAAGAGAGGCCGCGATAGTGAGAGGCCCGCGTACCGCGCTGAAGAGTGGCCCCCGCTTGCCACAACTAGAGAAAGCCTTCGCACAGAAACGAAGACGCAACACAGCAAAAATAAATAAATTAATTAATAAACTCTTACCCTCAACATCTTCTTAAAAAAAAAAGAAAAAAAAAGCTAAATAAATTTTTGACATGTATTCATTCTAAATTTGTATAATTATTTTAAAATTTTTTTAAAAATTATACTTTAATTGTACATTTATTGAACACTACTGCATATAAAACATGGAACTAAGTAATTGAAATAAAAAGGTAAATGAACTACACTAAGATAGGTAAGGCAGAATGCCTGCTCTCAAGGAGTTTATAATTAACAAAAAGAGAGACATACTGATTGCTTTCTATGTGCTAGTCCCTGAGCAAATTTTTCTACTGAATTATCTTATTAAGCTTCAAAACAACTCTCTACAATAGATATAATTTTTGTCTTCATTTTGTAGATAAGGAAACCAAGACTTGGAAGGTTTAGTGACCTCCTTAATCATGTGCGAGGTAGAGCTGACATTCAAAGCTAGGTTTGCCACACACCAAAGGCCAACCTCTTAGCCACTCTGGTGCAGGGGACCTTTCAGTAAAGAACTAAACCCAGCTCTAGATGTGGCCTGAACATCCCTGAGACCATGGCATGTACCTTGGGAACCCGTGGAACACTGGGGAAACCTTGGAAATTGCTTAGTCAAATTCAGTTAATTTGCAGATTTATTAACTGAGGTACACAGAGGTCATGTTATTTGCTCAAGACAAAATAATCAAAAGTGGCAGAGTCGGAGTCATGCCAGGTCTGTTGACTTGCATCTAAAATCCTTTCTCCTCCAACACGAGTACTTCCCAGGATGTCAAACTTGCCCATCTGGCAAGAAATCTAAAACTGTCTTTACCTTCTAGAAAGGGATACCACTATGTTCATCCAAAGTGGTAAACTAAAAATCCAGACCTACACTAGTGTCCAAAATCCCCCCCTTTCCCCCAAACTGGGCGATTTGCTCCTAGACAAGTCCGTAGATTTCCAGCCAGCACTTCTTTAGCTCTTCCCTTACACACAATACTCACTAACCTTGCGAACTGAAGTAAAGGGAAAAAATGCCAGATGCTAAAGTAGTGCTGATGACTATGTTGCTATTGCTCCTGAGCTGCTGAAAGCACAAACTAGACACGGTAAAAGCAGGCGCCTCTAATAAACTACAAGAAGGGGATTTAAAAGTCATTAAAAAGGATGTGAAAACTCAGAAATCCCAACAAACTGGGATCACTGGCTGTGGCTGTAAACAGCCCTGAGTAGAAACAGAGACTCTCAGAAATGCGGTGGAACTTTCTAGAAACCAATTCAATATCCCATACAGAGCAGGGAAAAGAAGGAAGTCTCTTTAAAACTTCTGAGAGCTGATTATGCAGACCTCAGTCCATTTACCTTTAGGGAGATTTTTGTTATGTTTATTTGAAATAGGTCTATCTTTTCTGAGTAAAGATAATGCTATGAGTTCACACTTTCAACACCCCATTTCACTCTAGACACAAACATGGGAGGGAAAAAAAGTCTTCATGGGCCAGAAACAAATGAAGATCAAAATGGCAAGCAGAGGAAACCAGGAGTTTGGCTTCTGTCTGATTAGGGGGAATAAAAGTTCACCCCTGGCTGGTAGGAGGCTGTGTATGAACCAGGCTCCCCACTGGCCAGCAGAAAGGAGGCCAAGAAGAGAGGGTGAGGGATCACTGCCTGAGGCCATAACCCATAGAAAGTTGGGATGCCTTAAGGCTCGAGGCACACAGCCTCTCTCTAACAGTGCGTCCAAATTCCCATGAGCTCAATGACACCCCTGAAACACCTCTGACATGGCCGCAGGATGGGAGCCTTAGCCACTTAAAGAAAACCCGACTCTACTCTCAGGATCCTGAAACCATTCAAACTACTAGGAAGGATTAGTAAAAGGAGGCAGAGAAAGAAAAAGGAAAAATCATAAAAATACAACTACCATACGACACAGCAATCCCACTCCTGGGCATATACCCTGAGAAAACCATAATTCAAAAAGAGTCATGTACCACAATGTTCACTGCAGCACTATTTACAATAGCCAGGACATGGAAGCAGCCTAAGCGTCCATCAACAGATGAATGCATAAAGAAGATGTGGCACATATATACAATGGAATATTACTCAGCCATAAAAAGAAACGAAATTGAGTTATTTGTAGTGAGGTGGATGGACCTAGGATCTGTCATACAGAGTGGAGTAAGTCAGAAAGAGAAAAACAAATACCATATGCTAACACATATATATGGAATCTAAAAAAAAAAAAAGGTTCTGAAGAACCTAGGGGCAAGACAGGAATAAAGACGCAGACGTAGAGAATGGACTTCAGGACACAGGAATGGGGAAGGGTAAGCTGGGACGATTTGAGAGTGGCATGGGCATATATATACTACCAAATGTAAAATAGATAGCTAGTGGGAAGCAGCTGTATAGCACAGGGAGATCAGCTCGGTGGTTTGTGACCACCTAGAGGGGTGGGATAGGGAGGGTGGGAGGGAGACGCAAGAGGGAGGAGATATGGGGATGTATGTATATGCATAGCTGATTCACTTTGTTATAAAGCAGAAAGTAACACACCATTGTAAAGCAATTATACTCCAATAAAGATGTTAAAAAAAAAAAAGGTAAAATCAAACACATCAAAACAACTTCCTCTGAACACGAGCCTGCAGAGAGAGATTCTAAATCCCAGGAAGAACGCTAATGGTAAGATGGATGGGAAGGTTAGAGGAATAATTCACAGCCCATGAAACACAAATAAGTTTCAAATAACTTTGAAATAAGTGTCCCATACCTTCCACGAATTGATAAGGTGTCTTCTAATAGTCCTTTGATCGTATAATTGTCCTCATTCAAACCTTAAGAGCTGTTCCTGTTTTTGTTTTTGTTTTCTGAGAAGGTTGCCAAGAATGCACATGAAACTGTGGTGTGTGGTTCCACACAAAACGCCATGAGCCCTCCGGACCCTTTGATTTTCGCTTTCTTCTCAATTGATTTGCTTTACAAAAATGCATAAATAGATTCTATCTTCTTTTTCCAACAGCCAGTTATTCAATTATTTAATTTTCCCCTGAATACAAGCAGATAATCTTAGTATCTCATCATTACACAACGCTGGAGCCATCAAACGTCTCCTGCCTTTCACAGCAGAGATTTCTTTTTTTTTGTCTTGAAATTCCCTCAGGTACAATCCATGTTAGGCTAACAGTTCTTTGGCTGAAGTGGGCCCGTATCTCTCCTTCGCACAACGCCTGAATAGTTGTTCTCATCCAAGAGCTACATCGTCACTACCCAACAACCAGCTTCCTCAGAAGGCAACATAACATAGGTGTGCAGGGAAGGCACAGAGCTGCGAGGAGCCCATCTGCGTCTGAAGCCTGGCTCCATCACCTACCGAAACTCACGGAGCCAGTGAGTCACTTAATCTAAGTTCCCTCCTATGTAAAAAGGGATAACAGTACCTGCCTCATAGGGGTATTTTACCAGCTAACTAACATGGAGACGTTGCTTAGCATGTGCCTGACAAATAGGAAATGCTAAATTGACATTAACTGCTATGATTAAGATATACTTTTCTTCCTCTTTCTTTACTTCATCCATAAAGGTCCAGTTTCCTAGAAGCAAAATGCCCTCTTCCTGTCTCTCTACTTAAAGAAAAGTTGAGTCTCAAAGTTCACAAATCACTCCCACCTTTGACTGCCATCAAGTCACAAAAATCTCTCTTTCACAGACTATCACAAACAGTAAAAGCCAAGCTGCACTGCAGCATAAAAAGGAGGGAGGGAGGGAGAGAGGGGGAGGGAGGGAGGGAGGGAGAGAGGGGAAGGGAGGGAGGGAGGGAGAGAGGGGAAGGGAGGGAGGGAGGGAGAGAGGGGGAGGGAGGGAGGGAGGGAGAGAGGGGGAGCGAGGGAGGGAGAGAATATGGAACAAATACACCTACAATAGCAGGAGACATAAAAGATCTTGAGTAATAATCCGTGTACTTGCCCTATGAAAGCAAAACTATGCAAAAGTCTTAAGGTCCAAAGCTGTTATCGGAGGCCCTCCCTTCCCAGGACCGTGCTCCTGCTGGAAGTCCAGACTGCAGGTTCGTGGGCAGCGACTGTGTTTGCTGGGGCTTTCGCATGACCCCAGATCCTCTCCACCAGCTTGACCAGCACCCCTTCAGTTAAACTTCATTAATTGCAACACACACCGCTTTGCATCTTTCCCATCACAACTGAAGAAAACTCTCTGGATTGGGCAAGATCATCTTCCAGGTGGCAGAGGTCCTTTCTGCCTTTGTGTTAGGAAATGCAGGGCTGACGGGGCTAGAACACCAGGGTGCTGGGCTTGGCCCTGAGCAGAGCAGCCCAGCCAGACCTGCAGCCTCAGCAGCTGCCTGATGCTGCCACCCCCTGGCCCTGTTCAGCTGTAACCATCACTGAATATTTCCCAAGTGCACATGGAACAACGTTTTCATTCGGCAATATGCTAACATTAGCGTTGGCTGAGGGGTGGAGAGGGCCGTGAATTGACATTTTCTCTGAACGAAGCAGATGCACAGTTGCCTTTCCTCATATCATCTGCAGGCAGAAACGTGAGGGATACCCACACGGAGAAATCACAGGAGAACGAGGGCAACGTTTCTGCACCCGGAAAGATCATCAAAACGCAGCATTTGACAACTGGGTTCCCTTTCTTACACGTACACAATGATTCTTCCTTTCGATATTTTCATATTTGCACTCAATAGTTTACAAAGTCACTCTGTGTTAAAAGAAATGTTTAAAATCGAGATACTAGTCAAGGTATGAGCTTTTTTGAAACAGAATGTAGATTTAGGCTATCCATCCTCTCATCGGCAAGAGGACAACTGGGGGTGTACCAAGCTCTTCTTCAAGAGAGGCTGGGACGTCGGGGTGCTGAGGGAGAAGAGGCCTGTGGAACCATCTGCTGGCCCCGTCAATTAAAGGGGAATAATAATGCTTTCTTCCCTGCTCCGGCTGTATGAGTCGGGGCGTGGGGGGGCCTACTGTGTAGGATGTCTCCTCATCTAGGGAAGCCAGTGGAATCATAAATAAGCATAAGTGTGTGGCTCAAGTCCATTTAATCCCAGCCCTTCGGAAAGACGTTAACAGGGTTAAGGGTGGACCTTCGGATCCAGCCCAGCTCATCAAGGCCAAGGGCAGGTACGGAGGGACCATGTTTCACCTTAAGGATCCATAATGAGGGGAAGGGACCTGTGACCCTACTGTCTCAGTTCACGCACTCCTCGATATTTAACCAAGGTGGCAGCCATGGGGAGCTGGCTGGGTGGAGATGTGGCCGAGGAGAGGACAGAATACAAATTTACCCCGTGACCAAAGAGAGACTGTTTCTAGTTTAAAAACATGAAGGTTTGAGATCATTCTGAGTTAGTTTTCTCTCACCCTAGAGATCAAAGATGGGACCAGCCCATTCGAAACCTGCAACTATGTGACAACCTCAGGATTATGCAAACCACTTACAAAGAGACCACACCTGGGCCACCTTCCTCTACAACCGTCACTGGCCTTGTGTGGTGACGGACTGCTTGAACATGGCTGATCTCAACTGGAGGCGCTGTAAATTTAAAATATACGCTAGATTCTGAAGACAGTCCAAATTGAGCATAAAATATCCCACGAATGACTTTATACTGATTGCATGTTGAAATGATAATATCTTGGACATAGTGGGTTAAATAAAATATATTATAAAATTAATTTAACCTGCTTCTTCTTAGATTTTTCTAAGTGCCTTCTAGAAAACTTCAAATGTAACAATGCGGCTTGCATTATAGTTCTCTTGAACAGCAATGGTCTATACTAACATAATGCTACAGCTGTGAAGACCCTTAGGGATCCAAACGTATCCCTTGCAGATTTAGAATGTCTCAGAAGAAGTTAGGGAACCTTCCAAAGCACCTCTTCCTCCTCCAACTGCAGTACCTCCCTCCCTGCACTTTTTACTAGGATAAAATTAAAGTAACTCATACTGAAGCCGAATAACTTTTCTCCAATTAATGCAACGTGTCTATATATTTAATAAGACCTTGTACACACACTAATGTGATTGAGGGTTAACGTATCCTCATCCTAACCCATCAAAAATATTCCATATCTGATTCCTCCTGGGACCTTGTCACTGACAGAATTCTGACAGCCTCTACAGTGACAGACACACTCACTAAATAAAGGGTGAGCCCCTTATGTCACATATATACCCGACACTTCACTTGCCTCGAGCCAACAGCTTTTCTTCATGCATCCATCAGGATGCCTCTTCTTTATAGAAACACTCAAAATTTAAAGTTTCGTATTCGAAACTGATAAAAATGTCAATCACGTACCTTGATAAACATTTCATAAACCCCATATATCTTTTACAAAACATCTAACAAGGTAAAATAAAATAAAACCTGGTTTTACATAAGGTATAAGATATGCAAAGCTTTGGGCTTCCCTGGTGGCGCAGTGGTTGAGAGTCTGCCTGGCGATGCAGGAGACACGGGTTCGTGCCCCGGTCCGGGAAGATCCCACGTGCCGCGGAGCGGCTGGGCCCGTGAGCCATGGCCGCTGAGCCTGCGCGTCCGGAGCCTGTGCTCCGCAATGGGAGAGGCCACAACAGTGAGAGGCCCGCGTACCGCAAAAAAAAAAAAAGATATGCAAAGTTTGATTCTGCATGACTGGACTACAGAGGTTACCACTGAGAAAAATAACTAGTTCAAAAGTATGCATCAGTTCTAGGGGAAATACATTACTTTTCATGGCTGTTGTAAAGGACCCATGTATAAACGTCTAGTGCAGCTGTGAGTTATGTAGAAGGATGTGAAATTGAAGTTAGGATCACAGATAAGGTACCAAAAAAGAAAAAGTGCCTATAATATAATTGAAAAGTTACAGTTAGCCTTGTGGAATACCCGTTAATACGGTCTATTTAAAGAAGAGATGCTAGAAAAGCTGGGGAACAAGGTAGTCTGCGTGTCAAGTAGTGACATTAATGGCACCAGAGAGTATAGAAATTCAACACTGTGATTTGATCTGGTCATTAGGACCCAATAGGGAGATACCAAGTCTCTCTCATTCTGGGTTTTGTCCCAGACACTCTCTTGAAACTATTTCTTGAAAACCAGCAGTTACTTCCTAGTCTCCAAATCCACAGTAATTCCTGTCTCTTCTTAAGAATGTAATCACTGCCTCTGTCTTGAAACTCCTTTTGGGTTTTTTTTTTTCCCTCGACAGAATAGACTACTGGTGGTTCTTCTGCTTCTATCTTTCCACTTTCCTTTTGAAATTCAGCTCTGACTCCTAATTATAAATGTTTCACAAGTGTCTGGACTTGGCTCTCTTCTTTGTCCTTTATGCTTTGAATTCCCATGTTTCCAAACACTTTCCTAACTGCAGAGAATACCTCAATACCACATAACTTAGAACAGTGCTTCCTTCACATATCTGCTGAGTAGAGGAAAGGAAGAAGAAAGCAGTGAGGCAGAGAGAGGTGATGGGAGGTGCAGTGGATAATGGGGAAGTTTGGAAGGTGGAACTGCCAAGCCAGGATGAAGCCCAAGATATGGAGACGGAACAGGCAACCGATGTGGATTTCTTAAGTCAAGAAAGAGGAAGGACTCTGAATTCAGGACACCAGGCATATCCCCATAGTCAAATAATTTTGGAAAACGCTGGGTTAAACGAAGTGAAATAGGTTTGGCTTCTTTAAGACTTTATAATGAATTTTATAAGCTAATAATGTGTATTAGAGTCTCCAAGAATAGTAAACATTACTTTCCCAACTAAAAAATGTTTTCCTCTCCACAGAAAATCTTAAAGGACCAGTGCAATCACTGTTTTATTTTTTTCGGTTGTGTTTATTAGTATATAATGTGTATCCAGTGCTGCATTAAGTGTTCACGTGCTGTGAGAGATAAAATTAGAAGATTCCATTGCTGCCTTTGAGAATAAAACATTCTAATTAGGAAGATTAGAGAAAAGCCAAAGATAGTTCATAATAAAATCCTATGAGATCAGACTCCAAATACAGAAGAAAAGACACTGGACAGCAAAATCTAAATGTCACGATTCTCAATTATTTGCCTTTGCTAAATATAGCAACCTAAGTAGAGGGCAAATTGAGAAACAGATGAGACAAACTGGGGAAAATACACCAGTGATATTAAACTTCAGCCCAACTCCATCTTTTCTCCAAAAATGACTACAAAGGGAACCAGTTATGATCTTTATGCAAACCAATGTTAGCCAATATTCTAAGTTTTATTTCCACCAGTAAAAAAAAAAAAAAAAGCCATAATTCAATTGTGTACACGTACTTCTCCATAGTTGTGACCAATTGTTAAGAATATATGGAAATAGGTCAGTTTCTGTTTTAAAAATAATTTAGTCATCTACAATCCTCATTCTAGTGATGTGACCACATCCTTACTTTGTGGAACAGGAAAGGATATAGCCTAGTGGAGAGAGGGAAATCTAATTTAGAAAGATCAAGTATGAATCCTTGAGGGCAATAACAAAGTCCCTCCTAACCCTTAGGGGATTGGATTCACATGAGAGACAGAGGTTTGAGGGGATTGGAAAGACTGTGAGGTGGGAATGAAGAAAGAGAAATGTCTTAAAGAAAACAAAAGACAAATGGAAGAAACAAGGAAAAGAACTAGATTCTCTTTCAAGGACCTACCGTTCCATCCCCACCACAGGCCAGAATCCGCAGATTTGGTACTTTCCTATATAATTCAAGCCTGTAGAGGATACAGAAGGAAAAGTAAATAAAAGAGCATATCACCGGCCATAGCAGAGAGCACGATTCCAAAACACACCAAAACGAAGAGGGGCGTGGAGGGTGTCACTGGAGAAAACGCATAACCGCGAGAATGGTAATACCTTCAAAACGAGTCACCGAGTAGTCACCAAGTACTGGTTCCAACAATCGGATTAGGGGCTGGCAGCAAACGTCACTGGAATGGGGTTTTAGGGTGCCCTAGTGTTTTATTTCCCATAATTCCTATTAATGTGTCAACGCACGTTATTTTCCTCACTAGTGTCAAATTCCTTCTTTTTCTTTCCATTCTTCTCCCTCCTTTCTCAAAGAACATCAAATCTGATTAGCTTTTCCCAGACCTATTTATTTTTCAAATCTACACTTCCCACTCTTACTCCTAGAAAATCTTCTTCAGAGAGCTAGGAAGGACACCCCACTAGCATTATTACTACCGCACCCACAATTCCATCTCCCTCTCAACTCACCCGCTGACGCTCAAACCCCCATTGATACTGCTCAGCGCCAAAAGGGAAGAATTACTGAATTTTCTTTATTTTGAATTTGTCTGCTTGAAATTAGATCTTTCCTGTTGTCTTAAGAAAATGCAATGATACTGTTCCCGCTAAAATGTTTGCTTAAGTGACAATTTCAATGGCTCTATTCCAGAAAACATCACCTATTTAAATCAAATCATATTTTTTTCTGAAAATAGTTCCTGTCCTGCCATGTTCTTTATGGTTATCTATGAAGTATCTACCTAAAGTCTAACTAAAAATGATAAAATCTTAAGTAAATGTGAAAGGGCAAAAGTAAATGTAAAAGGGAAAAAGCAGATTTGCCTTAATACATCTGAATGCAGAAAAAAATATAGAAGTCTTATAGCAAACTCTAGTGGCAAGGAAGTTCACAGATTAAGAGAATGACAACAGAAGTTAATTTTCATAATCAATGTTCTCTCGTAGGCTTAAAATACGTAATTTATCTATTTCATACAGGAATATTATTTTCTAGAAATTATCTGAGCTTGTGTTTCTTTGCCTCTGATATTATTACTTATTTATAAGTAGTTATAAAAATAATTAGTATCTCTTTAGCTCTAATGTTTACCAGATGACATCTGAACTATCTTATTAGGTGGGTTTTAAAAAGGGAACCAGACAGCAGCAGAAATGTCCCTGCTCCTTCCCACCATGTACCCCTCCACGAAAGGGAAGATATAGGACACATGTCATCTACAGAGAGACTTTATTTTTCACCACTTCGAACAAAAAACAGAGAATGAAATTTCTGAGAGGCTCAGATGAAGGACTGAGCAGGAATTAGAATGTCTCTCCCACTCTGGTATGGAATCCATAGGTATAATCAGTTAATCAATCAAGCTCTCAAATGGACACAGATGCATACAATTTCTAATGCAAATAAATGAAAATATTCATAAACAGAGATGGCCCTTCTCCACAAAGATACACTTACATTCCCGTTAATGTACATCTCCAAAGTGGTACATGCATAAGTAGAAAAAGGATGGATCCTTTCTCCATTCAGATTTGCACATAATGTACATGTGTCTAAGCAGCAAACACACTCAGAGTTAACAACTCAGAGGGTAAGTGTTGAAGGAAACTAACCCAGTGAAGAGGGAAACAGCAGATGAAGTTTCAAAGGGAGGACAGTGCAGGTGAGCAAGTAGATGAGAGACGGTCAGAAAAACACTTCATGAGGTCATCAAATAATAAAGCTTGACTCCAAAGCAGAAAGTCCTTCTCACTCGCCTAAAATAGTAAGAACCATGGAGGGTATTTCCAGACTTACGCGTCTTTTGGCCCTTCCTGAGAAAGATCAAAGACTTGCCGTGGGTTCAGGTACCACATGAACATCTGCATGACCTTGGTTCCCTGTAAGGAAAAAAAAAACTGACAATAACAGGAAGAAATTTCCAAATATTACCTGCTCATTTAAAGAATAAAAATAAATCCTGTTCTAAAAAATAATATTGAATTATAAACAGTATAGAGTAGCAGTTAAAATCATGGGCTTTGGCCATCGATATACATAGGTTGAATGCTTATATTAGGCTCTGTCTAACCTGTGTAACTCTGGGCAAGTGCTTTAATTTCACTAAGTTCAGCTCTCTTCTCTTTAATGCAGGAATAAAAATGCCTAGTTCACAGACTTGTTGTAAAGATTAAATGCAATAACGTCTGAGGAGAACATCAAAGTGGTTGTCATGCAACAAATGCTTAATGATTAGTATCTGTTGGCTTTTACTATCATTATTTAATGTGTGAAAATCCACATAGGGAAGTTATTAGTCAACTTATGTAATTTAACATTACTTTTTACTTTATTGTGCAGATTATTGTCTTTGCATAATATAAAATAAGGACAGTATTAGCTAAGTATGACTTTATTGAAATAAATGTTTTTAACCACAGCAAAAGTATCTCAGGCTCCCCATACTTAAAATATATAATTTCTCTAGTTAGTGCTATCAACTCTTACTTTGACATTTTTCAATTTCCATGTATACATCTGTGTCTTTTTCTCTCTCTCATAACCATTTCTGGAGTGTCTTAAGTAACTGTGATATTTATAGAGATATCATGGCAAATACAAAGCCGTTCTGGAGATCACTTCTTAAAGTGAATTGAGCAAAAATCAAATTAAAGAAGAATTTTTTTTATTAAGCAGTATCAAAAGAGCTTTAAAATTGAGTAGGGTGCCTCATTTTAGGTCACTACCAACCATAGCAAATAATATTTGATCGGTTGGGCAGCATCCGTTGCTTATAACTATCATCCCTTTATTAGCTATCATGATTGCTCTTCCTTGAAAATATTCCTAAGTTTGGATACCTATACACTGTATTTGAGAGTCATCCTAGTACAGTAGAAATAGCACAATATTTGAGTCAGAGCTAACTTGGGTGTTCTAACTGGGTGACTGAGAATTTATAATCTTGCAGAAATTCAGCATGTAAAATAGGGCAATGTCTACTTTCCAAGGTGATTATGAGAATTAAATGAATCAGTAATAGTTTTGTATCCAGCACAGTATGTGGCACAAAATAGGCCTTTGTAAATGTTAGTCCCTTTCTTTTTTGTTCCTTGTTAACCTATTCATTAAACTACACTTGAGCATGTGAGGGCTAAAGTGTAGTTTATAATTATCACATTGCTATGCCAGTTGTTAACAGAGGCCAGTGTAGGTCTTTTGTTCCACATTTCATCCAAACCTATAATTTAAAGTTCTGCTTTATCATGTGCTTGCTATAAATTTAGGAATAACATTCTACCCTTAATCATGACAACTAATCCTTCACTTTCGCCAAATGACATACTTTGTTTCCTACAAAATCTAGATATAGATTTAGATACATAATAATAACTAAATACTAAACCATTCTCTTCTTTCCACACCAGGCCTTGGTATCAAGTCAGTTGGGGATTATTTCAAGTAATCTTTTATGTTTCGTAGGTAACACCAGAGTCATTCTAATGACCAATCAGTTTATTAAAAATTTCCAACTGACTTGCTAGAAAATTAATTTTTCACTTTTAGATTCCTAGGGCAATGTGAATTGTGGATGTTAATTACTCCTTCGTTGTCACCTTTGGCTATGGTGTGCATCTCAATTCCAGTTTCTCTTATATATACAATACTAAGTAATTAACATCTTTCAAAAAATAAAAATAAAAAGCATTGAGGTTTTTTTTTTATCTTCAAATTTCTCTAAAAGGTTTGAATGTCCACACCATGTTGGGTTTTGCTCATTTTCAATTTGTGTTAGTTTGAACACCTAATTCGCTACATTTATCCTTTTGACAAAGGGGTATTTTTTAAGGCTGGCAGGTTTTGCACCCCACGCTTCTAGGAGGTACCACTTAATGTTGCAGCCTACTGGAATAATGCTCTCTAGAATTGGGCAGGGATGACTTTCATAAACATGCGAGGCTGCCCTATCAGAGTTTATATTCAGGCATGATATAATTTCTTATTTTAAAAGTAATCTTTCTAAAACACATTCATTAGCAAAAATGATAAGTGTCTGAATGAAAGTATTGCATTGTCTTAAATCAATCTTGGTAGGTAAAGAAAAGAGACCTAAAATATTTAAGTTAGTTCTATTTACTCTGCTGCTACCTCTAGGATAAGCTACTCAGTGCTTTAATAGAGATAATTTATTGAATAGAACTGAATGGGTTGACAAGTACTAATTCACCAGGAAAAGAGTAACTTATTTCTTTCTCACTGACAAGATTAAGTCTACTCCATCACCTACACAATTGACTAGCGAGTTTCAAATACTCTCATAGTCATCACATGCTATATGCCTTATAAAAGCTGAACTTCTGTGCAAGAGTTTTATTTTTCTCTAAATGAAAAAAAAAAAACAGCTTACACATCAATTCTAATACGCTCCGGAGCGTGTTCTCATACATATGGTTGTAGATGTAATACCTCAATGACCACAGAATTTTCTAAGATAGTTTGAGATTGGGTATTCCTATGGAATGATAAAACATTGTTCTGTCCAGCTCCAGGTATCAGGGAACAGAGTGGCGCAGAATAAAACAACTTCCAAGAAAATAGGTAGATTGTTCCAGAGGGGAACGAACAGGATTCATCCATTCACCTCCTATGTGCTAGGCACGGTTTTAGGTAAGGGGATCAGGATATGGACAAGACAGAGAAGATCTTGTTCTCCAAAGAAAGTTCTCTGAATTATTCATGAAAAAAATATAATGATTTGGGGAGTATAGAGGATCAACTAAGAATGGGTCAGCTCAAATAGCAGCACATCAATTGTCATCAAAGCACTGGAACTCTCATGTAGGGCTCAGTACTCTATGTTACTAAGCAAGCCTTGGTTTATATCATGGAGGCATTATCTAGCTCATGAAAAGAACTGTCCAGACAATAAGAAAGACCTGAGGAAAATAACAGTGGGAGGAGGAGGTTAAGAAATCTCTTAACCCAAACAATCCCGAAAGAATACCTTATTGATTCAATAAACCTGTATTAGGCTCCTACTCTGTACCCATGTGCACACCCAGGAGCTCAGGAGACCAACCCAAAATAAATTCGTTCACTAAAGATGGTAAATGCTATGATGAAGATGCCTACGGAGATGTATGAGTGGCTGGAGGAGATACTCTAAGCCCAACTATGGGGTTGGATGAGGGCTTCCTATGTATGATATGTGAACTGTGTCTTGCAAGATGAGTAGAGTTAACCATTTCTTTTTACATGGAGTAGAGGAAGAAGTTTTACGGTAAGGGTACAAGATGTGTGAGACAGCAAGACATGTCACGGAAAAACTATATTCATTTCAGTCTTTGGACCATGAGGCAGGGGTGGTGGGAGATGAAACTCCCAAAGTGAGTTGTAGATTAAGTCATGTAGGCTGTGGGGCTCAGGCTTTGTTTTGCAGGAAATGACAGTCACTGAAATGTCTTAAGCAGAGGAATTGGACTTACATTTTGATACATCAGTCTGACTAGAGGCTAAGGAGCTAGACATCTAGGCCCTAGACCTATCACAGGGGCTAGGTGGCTTGGTTTAGCCACTACTGTACACTGATGTCTGCTCCTGCAAAATAACCCTCAATGTGATGGTATTAGCAGGTGGGGCCTTTGGAATAGGCACACAAAAAGATGCCCAACATCGCTAATTATTAGAGAAATGCAAATCAAAGCCACAATGAGGTATCATTTCACACCGGTCTGAATGGCCATCATCAAAAAGTCCAAATAATAAACGCTGGAGAGGATGTAGAGAAAAGGGAACCCTCCTACACTGTTGGTGGGAGTGGAAACTGGTGCAGCCATTATAGAAAACAGTACGGAGATTCCTTAAAAAACTAAAAATAGAGTTACCACATGATCCAGCAATCCCACTCCTGGGTATATATCCGGAGAAGACTGTAATTCAAAAAGATACATGCACCCCAATGTTCACTGCAGCACTCTTTACAATAGCCAAGACATGGAAGCAACCTAAGTGTCCATTGACAGTTAAGTGAATAAAGATGTTTTATATATATATTTATATTATTTTAGATATATAATATAAATATACATTTATATATATACATACACACACAATGGAATAGTACTCATCCATAAAAAAGAATGAAATAATGCCATTTGCAGCAACATGGATGGACCCAGAGATTGTCATATCAAGTGAAGTCAGTCAGACAGAACAAGACAAATAGCATATGATATCACTTACATGTGGAAACTAAAATATGATACGAATGAACTTATTTACAGAACAGAAACAAACTCACAGACATAGAAAACAAACTTATGGTTACCAAAGGGGAAAGTGCGGGGAGGGGGATAAATTAATAGTTTGGGATTAGCAAATATACACTACTATATATAAAACAGATAAACAACAAAGTCCTACTGTGTAGCTCAGGGAACTATATTCAATATCCTGTAATAAACCATAATGGGAAAGAATACACAGACACACACACACTAAATCACTTTGTTGTACAGCAGAAATACAACACTGTAAATCAACTATAGTTCAATAAAAAAATAAAATAATAAAATAATGTTTTTGATTTATCCCTAGGTTTAGCATCGTAGAAAATAACATCTTCACTGAGGCTGTTTGTTCAGTATGTAGAAACAGTCTGGGGACTCAGATTGGAAGTTACTTCCTCTCTTTGTCTCCTCCTTCTCCCCACCTGGGTTGACCTTCCCTGGCCTGACTTAGGAAGGGCCGGCCCTGGTCTGGGGAAGCCTGTCCATGAATGGTGTGTGAACTCGGTCAGTATGAGCCTGTCCACAGGCTGAACATCCCTCCCCCCTATAACCTGTTGATAAGCTCCCTGGCAACTCTGATCCAGGGGTCCAGCTCATGCCACACCTGTACCCTGGGATTTCACAATGAACGGCGGGAGCACCCCAGGCTGGGACCCTCGACTCTCAGGACTGGCTGGCCAGAATAATTCCAGTGGTCAGAACACCTGCTTACAGGGAACAGAGCCAACATTTTATAAGAACTCTAAATGGAGTATAACCCATAAAAATACTGAATCACTATGTTGTACACCTGACACTGATATAGTATCATTAATCAGCTACAGCTCAATAAAAAAAGGACACTTGCCTCACCATGCATGTATAATCTAAGTCACTGAAAGGTGAAATTCACGACTCATGAGTGTGAAGGAGACGCAGTGTGAAAGCAGGAAACATTGAGAGGCATCAGAAGGGTCCATACGTCTCGGGTACAAACATGTTAATGAGTCACACGGGCATCCAAGAAAAATGATAAGTTTTGAAGTTAAAGCGGCGATAAGCGTAAGAGAGGGGGCCTATTTCTCAGGCCCTCAGGTTTCCACGCCGGGGAGGGCATCATGCGGGAATAAAGTTTCTCTTTCCTGTACTACCTCTTTTCCGCAGGAGGAGACACTCAAAGTTGATATCACAGCCCCTAATTCTAGTGACTATTCCCTCAGATAGTTCACATCCCACCAATAATAGCCGTGCCACTAACCTGTAAAGCTTTGCAGAACACCCAGTACATGTCTACCTGAAGAGTGTTAGAAAAAGAGACAATTATTCTGAAGCATCTGTTTAAAAGAGGGATTGTTTAAAAAGAGGACATAAAAGCAGTCCCTATAATGTGTGCAGCTCAACATATTCCTGCCAAGCGCTGGAAAATTTCCGAACACACATAAAATACTGAAGGAAAAAAAAGCTGTAGGCATTTTACTTGCCAGCAGATGGCGACATCGTCTAGTCATTTAAAGCACAGAAGCCTAGGCAAGTTTTGTGCGTGTGCGGTTTAAGTTTGAAGTCTAAGCTTCAAAAACAGAAGAGGGGAGTGCTTGATATCGAGATACAGATGAGCAGAATAAATCAATCCTTTAAAGGCAAAAATCAGGATTTAACAACAAGAACAACAAAGTATTTCTCTACTGATTGCTGTCAGCTCTTGAGAATCAGTGTGGTCTCAGCTGTAGCAACACTGGCACCAGGGAGCGTGTTAGAAAAGCGGGATTTCAGAGCCACCTGCAACTCACTGAATCAGAATCTGCATTTTAACATAATCCCCAAGAGAATCATACGCACATTAAAGCCTAAGGAAAAAAAAACCCATGATTCTCAACACTAGCTAGACAAGAAAATCTACTAGGAACTTAGACCAGTTAAGGGGTCCTGTCCTCACAGGCTCTTAGCATGGGGTGCAGCAGACATCGGTCTTTAAAAGCTGCCGGGGTTATTCTGACATGAAGCGAGGGCTGAGAACCACTTCTCTGAGCTACGAGATGAGCCTCCTTGAAGAAAGTAAGGACAAGCTGAGATGCTATTCTTCAAACAAAAAAATAAACTTTCATCTCAAATAACTTCTCACCCACTGTGCTCCTCACACAAAGCCCAGGTCATCTCAGAGACCCTGATATGACTCTTATTTACGTTTTCCTAAATGTGTTCCACAAAAGACCTACATCAGAATCACGGGAGATGCTTGCTAACCGGTAGCATTCCTGGGCCTCAACCAGACCCACTGCATCAGATTTTATGGGGTGGAGCATTTCTAACAAGTGTCTTCGTGGGTTTTATTTACAAACAGTTTGAAAGCCTCTGGACTATAAGAAGGGAGTAAGGGGCACATATTCAAATAGAATTTGCCCAGACTGAACACTAGTGTCAGGCGGAAATTTCCTGAATTTTCTGGAAACTGAAAATTCTTAGATAAGAATTCTAATGAGTGATATTTCAAAGGTTCTCATGACTGAGGATGTCAAACAAATACAGAGGTCATGTTACTAATCTCAACTTGTCTGTAAGGTAAATAGAAGTGAATGGTCTCCCTTCTCAAAACAGAACAGCACACTATGTAAGGCTTGAATACAGAATGCTGCAGAGCGAGAAACTCCAGGTAGGAAAGGGTATATGCCCCCCACCCCACTTCTCCTTCCTTGGGTTCACCTGCTTCGTTTTCACTGCCACCCTCTGTTCCCCTTTGGCTCTTTGTCTCAACTATGGCTCATTTGGGTCCGAGAGAATAAAAGGAGGCGGGAAGGGCTTCCCTGGTGGCGCAGTGGTTGAGAGACCGCCTGCCAACGCAGGGGACGCGGGTTCGTGCCCCGGTCTGGGAAGATCCCACATGCCACGGAGCGGCTGGGCCCGTGAGCCAAGGCCACTGAGCCTGCGCGTCCGGAGCCTGTGCTCCGCAACGGGAGAGGCCACGACAGTGAGAGGCCCGCGTATCGAAAAAAAAAAAAAAAAAAAAGAAAAAAAAAAAGAAAGGAAAAAAAAGGAGGGAAAAACTATGAGGAAACGAGATTCAAAGGAACTGAGGAATAAGAAACTCCTTCCTCTGATTGCGTCTTGCCAGATGGGATGGTTTGCTTCATCCTCTGACTCCCCATCCTGTGGCTGAACGTGCCCTCGTCTGCAACGTGAAGGTCATGTTATGGTCACAGCTCAGGAAAGGCTAGCCCTGACAGGGGAGTTAGATCAGCCCTGACCGTGACTCTGCCCTGCTCACCACAATCGGGGGATCAAAGCTGTACCATCCTAACGCTGAAGAAGGAACCGTGAATATGCGAAGCCGCTGGAGGCCGGTTTGAATGATTCTAATTGTAGATGGGTGTTTGGACTTCTTTACAGCTTTCTCCACATTTCACACTGTGCTTAGAAACAGTGCACAGTGTTCTTCATATTTATTAGGCTTAGTAAAGAATTCTACTTCAGAGAGGGAATATATAGAAATTTAAAGTTGTGTAATATTAATTTTGATTTGGTTAGTCACACTTCTGAGAATCCCAGCTATTCCGGAGGTAACGTCTTTAGGGCGATGCATTCACAAGCCAGAGTGCAGCAAGTGGCAGCAAAGTCACGAAGCCTTGTGTTTCTCACAACTGGCCATTTAAAAAATTTGAACACCTCACTGTGATCTCAAACTCATTTCAACCTCTTTCCCAAAATAATTTTTTCCCTTTCCTGAAAACCCATCAATAACAAAGCCACTTTCCAGATAATTAGCTGGAAAATCTTGATGCTCTACTTCCTTTTATGTATCCTATTCATCCACGTGCCCATCTATCCATTCATCCATGATCCCCATCTGTCCGCCCATCCATTGATCAATCCATCCATCCACTGAGCTATCCCTCTATCTGATTTTTAAAATTTTTTAAAAATTTTATTGAAGCATAGTTGACTTACAATGTTGTGTTAATTTCTGCTGTACAGCAAAGTGATTCCGTTTATATATATATATATATATTCTTTTCCATTATGGTTTATCACAAGATATTGACTATAGTTCCCTTTGCTATACTGTAGGACCTTGCTGAGGGAAGGATTAGGAGTTTGGGATTAGTAAATGCAAACTATTGATATTATATATAGGATGTATAAACAAGGTCCTCTACCCGATTTATGCTAAGTGAATAGACTGCTGACTTATATATATATTCTCTATGTGTCTAATTAATCTTCCATTATATTACTCCTTTGTTTAAAAAATATTTTTCAAAACTAAAAAAACTTCAAATAGCAAAAAACAAGTTTTCACTATATAAATCCAAAATCCTCAGCTGGGTTTTTATAAGACACTGCTCCATAGGTTCATTCTAACCTCTAATCACATTTCTAGTAACTTAATATGCATCCTCTACTCACCATACTGTACTCAAAATGAATCATTTTCATCACAACATCCCATCTTCTACACATACTGTTTATTAAACAATTATTTGTTCACTGCTCTATGCCATATATTAGACATCATAGGTTCAGAGGTGAGGCCCCCGGCATTATGGACACTGTATCTTTGCAGTAAAGGCACCCCTGGAGCACTTATGCTGCAATTCACATAATACAGGTGTGTGCCAAGGACGACAGGGGCATAGTGTACAGCGCGATTAATTTTGAGCAATAGTTCAGAAAGGTGCTACAGTAAAGGGTGAACAGCAATGTGACAAGAGAGGAGGAAGAGGACATGACTCCAGTTTTCTCTCCTCTGCACAACTAAGTAGTACACATCTTCCATTTCAGCCACTTCCCTGACACCATTTCCTTATCACTCCCAAGTCACCGCTTGCCTCTGAACTTCCACAGCACTTGCGGTCCGATCCACTCAATTTACAACTCACGTATATTTAACGTTGCTCAGATTCTTTCCCCATTTGCCCCTTTTGTGTCATTAACAAACACGATATCCTTATCACTTAGGCGTCCATGAACTGTTTTCTATTTAGTGAAAGAGGAAGCAAACTTAGATCATCTCTGAAGTCCCCGTCTTTAATAATTCATACAGAGACTGAAACAGCAACAGGCTGTATCTTAACTGGACCGTCCCCTCCTCAAAAGCAGAGATCACCTACAATTTTCTGAATGCCCTAGGGAAAAAGCTGATGATAATTTAACAAAGGCATTTTATATAAAGACTGTTGTGATAAAATATATCAGACATTAATTAGCATGTGGTGGCTCAGGTGGCCAAAATCATGGAGTTAATTACATTAGCTTTGCTCTGTTCCTTGGTCCCCAGCCACACCCCCAACCCTAGTTAGGCTTCAGTGAGACCAGAGATAGAGAGGGGGTAAGATTCAGGGCAAACTGCACCTCACTCCTGAGAAACTCCTCCAGTGGCAGTGTCAGGCTCACCATCATTACAACGTGAAGGTGGTCATTTAGCAACTCAAAAGAGCAGAATGTTGAAAATAGATTATTTCTCTGCTGACAACACGTTTCTTTTCCCTGTTCTCTACAATGTTAATACAGACTTTTAACACAAGAATTATTATTAAGAATTTTGAAGAAAGGAAGGAAAGGAGGGATAATATTTTCTTTAAATTACAAGCTCCCATAAGAGAAGCTTTACTATAATTAATGCGATCTGGAAAAATGCCCATTAACTTTAGTAATAAGAACATCATTTTGGATCAATCCTAATTCTATGACTCCCCTCCTTATATGGGGTGACTAAACAGTTTTAAATCTTTTAGTTGTTTAGCGTGATACTCCAGGGAATCTTGTCTCAAAATGTAAAGTGTGCACTTCCCTTCATGGACACAGGAAATATTTTATCATCCAGTCTCACATGAAAATAACAGAAAATCAGAGCCCACAGAAGAGTATTGATAAGAAGACTCAGAGAGTGGGAAGAAAACTAGATGAGGAGACAAAGACCTGGATTCTAGAACAATTTCAATCCTTTAAAGAGCTGTGTACTTTAGATATGTCATTACATTTAACTTTTCTAAGGCTATGTCTTTATCCTCAAATGAGGTTGATAACTAATGATTCTATAGGGCTTGGGCAAAGACCAAATGAAACCTGTGAAACGTAATATAGTTTTGCTAGCCTTGGTGGTATCTGTTGTTCATGATTATCATGAATAATAAATCATTAATCTCTCTTTCCTCTGAAGAGAGGGAAAAAAGCAGTCGGGTCTAAATTACAACAGAAAGAAAGAAAGATAAGTTCTTAAAGGGCTTCCTAACTACAGGAGTTGAGAAACCTGAAACCTAAGAGTTTATAGAATGACCTTTCTTGAAAATCTGTAAGGAAACTATTAGCAGTTAGGTTTTTGAGTACCTCTAGTAAAGCCTTATGTGGAAGTAGAGGGATAGATCCTAGAACCTCTAGGCTTTGCCTAGCCCAGTCATGTGTGAGGCTGTCCCTTGCTGGAGAAACTGGCTGTCTTCCAATGCTAGGGGTCCTACGTGGTGCTATTTCACTTGGTGTTGGGAAATGTGTTTTCAAGAAGGCATCGAAGCCTCCAGGTGAAACTCATGAAAACTGACTTACCTGGTTGCCTCCACTCTTGGGGTTCACAAACACAAGCAAAGGTTTCATGAGAGGAGAAGAGATAGGTTTTATCACAAAAGGACGACCTTTGTTTTCCTAATGAAGAAAGAAAGCAGAACTATTGAGACATACATCTGTGACTTGAAAGGCAGCCCCAAAACAATGAAAGTGAGAAATTACTAGCACCACCGCTACCCCCTTACCCCCCCAAAAAAAACCCCGCCCCAGCCCCCAAAAAAAACCTCTGCATCTTGTTTCACAGGGCTAACTCAAAGTAAGTGAGAAAGTATCTCAAGTTATAACTTGCCCCCAAGAATTAAGCCACGCTTTTGTTTTTATTCTGTATACTCAAAGCGTTCTAGAAACGTTCTAGCTCTTATCTTCATCTTTATAATCTTTGGGATAATACTTCCACAGACAAGTGCAAATGCTCTGATTCTGAAGTGGCAGGAGGTTTCATATATATATATATATATATATATTTTTTTTTAAGGAATATTTATTTGTATACTTATTTATATATATGTGTGTGTGTGTGTATATATATATATATTTTTTTTTTTTAAGGAATAGGCAGAATCCCAGTGTGGTTAGAATGAGGTGAAGGAAAGAGTGGCAGGAGATAGATCGGAAAAATACGCTTGGCCAGGTCAAGTCAGACAGAGGTGGCTATGGAAAGGAGGATGGATTTCACTGGACCATCACCCTCAAACACTTACTTCAGTTCCTCTTTTACTGGCTTTTCTTTTAAAGCTTGTTCTCTTCTTCTTCCGATTTGAAGCCTTCAGCGAGTTCTGTAGGGAAAGAAGGGACCACCTGAGCTCGCAGGCAGACGGCCCACGAGCTTTCCCATGCAGAACCATCTAGAAGATGACGGCAGCACATGCTGTTCGACGTTCATGCTTCTCATGCTTTGACACTTCCAAGCCACTGCTCATGGGTAAGCCACACACAGAACCCAGTCGCGTGCTTCAGAGTGAGCGACTGACTCCCCACCACACGGAGAGGCAGGGACTTAGAACCCTGGAGGCTCTCATGGACTCACATAACAACACATGTTATACCTGCCAACCCTCCCAGTAAAAATGGAAGAATCCCAAATTCTCTGAGGGGCTCCAGTCTCCCGCCCAACCAGGTCCGTCTCCCGCCCAACCAAGTTCAAGTTCACCTCCTGGTATGCAGATCACCTATGTGGAAATGTAAAAAAGGAGGCCATTTTTCACGTTTTCCTTTTTCGTTTTTCGTTTTCTCTTTTTACTTTTTATAGGGAATGACCTGTTCATAAAATGACTCAACCCCACTGGAACTTTATGATCCAACTCCCCTATCAGCATTAATGGCTTGGTTTTAAAATGCAAAGACTCGAGTTACTTATAATAAT
Organism: Tursiops truncatus; assembly: GCF_011762595.2. Taxonomy (NCBI): domain Eukaryota; kingdom Metazoa; phylum Chordata; class Mammalia; order Artiodactyla; family Delphinidae; genus Tursiops; species Tursiops truncatus. Next base: position 89,716,873 of record NC_047042.1, read on the forward strand.
AGAGTGGGAGCCACTGCTCTTCCTTTCTCTGGCTAAAGACCCATTAGTTTAAAAAGTCCTCCCTCCCCTGGTAACATTGATTTTTTTTTTTCTTCTCATAGAATTGCATCCAACTTGCTGAAACACAGTGACCCCAAATTTACATTCCCAGTCTTTCTAGGGATTTTATGGACCCCAACTTTGTGATTATTACAGCTATTTATTCTTAATATTTTATACAGATGCTTTGAGAAGAACCTCTCTCAGGGGACAGTCACAGCTCACTGGCTGAAGACAAGGCAAAGCCAGATTTAATTAGTGAAAAGTCAATAGTTAATTAGATTGCCATCTTCATAAAGGCAAGCTATTACTACCATGTCGTAGAGTTTTACAGAGTGTTGAAAGCCTGAAATACAAAATTCTTAACTTAAAAGCTTATATAAGTATATACAACTGCATTGTTTGAGCAATTAAATGTTTTCAAACAGCTTGAAGAAACTTAGGTATTTATTCTTCAACATTTTAGAGTACTTTTTCTTAGCATTCAGAATAAACCTTAGTCTAGAGTACATATAGTAAAACATCCAAGTTACAAGACTGAAACTATTTAGTTTTTATTTTACTTTCATTTGAACCATGAAAAAAATAAGTTGATTTGTGGCCTGTGCTCACCAAGGATGAAGGAAACTTTCTTGGACAACCATTTGTCCAAGTCTTCAGGTTCTCTGAATCTCCCCAGAAATTGGAAGTTCATGGGTGTTCGAGATTCCAGGTGATCTGTCATCACTCACTCTAGACTATACTTCTCCTGCAAACAGATCTCCAAATTTCTGAATTCCTCTTTAAATGGGTGTACTGCCGTGCCCCTCTTTGGGAAACTTTTGCATTCTTCGAGTATTTGCTATATTTTGACTACTTTCAGTTTTATTAAAAGGGAAGAAAAAATTACTCGGAACCTTTAAACTTTTAATCAGCCAAATATTCCAAGAAGAATGCTGAAAACTATTAGACCGACAGAAGCTGTATCTACCTGATGGCACTCAGTGATGCTCTGAGTGCTGGTACTTGGGCCCCAACAAACATTCTTATTTAATTTGTTTGGGGTGAAGCCCAGGCAAAGATACTTTTTAAAAGCTCCCCAGAATAGAATAATAAAATAAAATAAAAGCTCCCCAGGGAATTCGAATGTGTAGCCGGGGTTGAGAACCCCTGTTTGAAGTACAAAGGGCAGAGTGAGTAGCCATATGTACTGCGGTAAAGCCAATCACCGCGGTGAGGAACGTGAGGTGTGGGATCTGCCAGGCTCGGTGTAAATTCTGAACCACCCTGTCACTTAGATCTGTGACCTTGGCCGAGTCAGTCAAACTTCTGAAATAACAGTTTCTTAATTTTAAAATGAAGTTGATAATACCTACCTCACAGGACAGTTGTGGAGTTTAAACAAGAAAAAGGATGTGAAGCAGTTAACTTGGTATCCGTCCCATGAGAAGCACTTCCATAAATGCCAGTTGCCTCGTTCATAGCTCTAGATCCCCAACACCCAGCACAAATGCCCGGCACATGGTATGAACTCAAATCGTTGTGGAAATAATAAACCAATATTTTTAGAGTTCACAACATTGAGTGAGTCTTTCCTGATTTTGAAAAGGATCCTTGGGAAGTGAGTGATTGTTTCCTAACTTCTTGGCTGTTTTCATTCATTTAGTGCCAAGAGAAAGGCAGGACCCCGAGTGCTTGCAGGAACACACTGTCGGCCTTGCTTCTTGACAGCACTCAATAATTAAACTCCAAGAGGTAGGTCGAATGCATCAAGCTGAGGTTGTTTCCTAAACTTGCCTGATCACAGAAATCATAGTTCTTCAGGTGATTCTGATGATCAAGTATGTTTGAGAAACAGAGGGTTAGAAAAACACATCAAAATAAGGCTTGATGTCCGAAAACAGGGCAGGCGGGGAGCTCAACTCTAACAGGGAACAGACACACAAAACGGCCTTTGTTTGAAACACAGATACAAGTGCTTCTGAGCCTCACCGAGCCACACGCATCTGAGGCCATCATCCCACAGAACAAGAAGGGGGCAAAAATAAAGCACGGTGGTTGACTTACAGTACCTGGACGCTTCTATGTGAGCTCTGAGTAAGCTTACAGCCCTATGGATGGTCAAATAGCAAGAGATAAGCAGTACGGAACTTCACAGCACACATCCAAATTCCCCAGGCTTCCTTCTGTTCCCGTGTAAATATGTATCTCTGTCTCAATATATCACTTCTTTTAGAAGGCAGCGTAATTCAACGAGGAACAGATGGACGTGAAGGCAGATTCGGGCTGTGTTTTGGCCAAGACAAGTCTTCTAGCCTTGCTTATCCACACTAACACTTACCCTGCCTGGTCAGTATTGTGAGAGCTAAACGAAACATGCTTTCCAAGAATGTAAAAATTATGCCAAGACGTTATTGTCTAGAATTGTTGGTGATACAGTCAAGAAACCTTTAATACTTGTCCTGTGTCCTAAAACAAAGCAGCCCTCTTAACAAGGGCGGCTAACTCAGTGATACAAAGGGTTCACTTTGCAAGTTCAACACTTTCCAAACAGTGAAATACTGTGCTCTCATTTGGATTTTTACATTCTTCTGATTCCAACAGCATTCACCCCCTGTACATTCTGTGCCCACTCTTTTGTTAAAGTCCTAAGAAAAGATAAAGGCCTTTTGTTTTCTTGTACCAGGTATTGGGCAGAATTACCTTGCCACAAAAATGATCCTATCAACACAATCTTTATCATAGTTATGACTCCTTCCTGGGCTGTTACAAAATCTTATGGGGGAATCACCCAGCTGTGAATGAAGCCTAACGTACTACTCTTATTACCCTTCAGGGATTTCCTCGGGTGATGGGATCACAACGGATCTAAATAATAACAGATCTAAAGAGAAGATATCTCACTTCATCATTCCAAATGAAGGCCTCCTCCATCATACACTGGACAAAACTCTGATGGATAATAAGAGAGCAATCCATGGACTTTGTCTATTCAAGAACGTTCTCACTCTGCCCTGCTTCAGCCGTACCATTGCAGCAAAGGTTGCTGTGAGGACGGGTAAGCAGAAGGATCAAGAAAACTCATTCCAAAGTTAAGGACAGGGTCTCTGCAGCTTCTCAGGCGTATATAGCCAAATCACAGCAAGTATCGCTTGACCTTTAGAACTAATCAAAGGAAGTCACTTGGGCATTGAGGGAGATTGTTGGCCATTGCTATTACATATCATGGGGTCCCCAGCATTTTAAGATCATCCAGTCATAAGGAATAAGGACTAGCATGAAGAAAGGCAACGCAAGGCTAGGCAGGAGTTGATAGCGACATTTTTATAAGTAGACCATTAGAAAGAATATGAATATCCATTGGGAAGGAGTTGGCTTAAATTAACTGTAAACTATCCATAGTGTGGGACATATACAGTAGTTTTCAAAAGAGTCAAATCTGTACGTATTAATATAGACTTTTCCCTATGACTTTTTTTAACTGGGAAAGCCAAATTTTAAAGCATTAAGTGGAGAACGATGTTAGTTATTAAAAACACAGTGTCCGCCCCCAAACTTAACCCACGAAAAGTTCATGTCACACAGGTCTTGCTCCACCAGCTCCAAGTGCTTACACTCGCATCTGAACATCTTTAACGCGTTCATCCAGTCAAAATATCATCTGCTAACATTTTCAGTCCAAACACTGACATCTGTAACTTTAAATATATGTTTACTTTATATCAACAGATTCAGGTTTGGTTGTTGAAATTTGGTTTTCTTGTCATTTTAATTCCTTCCAGTCATCTAACGTCCATCATCTTTTAACTTCTAGGTCTCTCTAAGTAATCTGGTGACGAAACCCAGCAAATCATCCAGGCAGCCCTCATTTCCCTTACCATCAAACTTTCATGCAGCTCCCAACTCCACAGCTGGTCACGGAGTAATTATCCACTCAGAACCAGCCATCTTTCAACAGAGAAGGAAAATATATGGTTTAATTCCACCTCTTTACAACCCACTTCTCCTGACCATTATACACTCCAGCAGATTTCCTTTACTCTTCTTCTCTCATCTGTTTAGACACAAACATCACAAATAAAGCTGACTTTATTTGATGACCCATCTTCACTGCTGTTCTCAGTTATGTCCTACCAACTTGTTCTTCCTCATCCTTCTTCCCAGGGATGCCACCCACATCCTTCAAAACCAAGCACAAATGACAGATTTTCCACTGAGCCTAGGCTGCTCTCCACGACTGAAGCTGCTCAATTCTGCTTCATGTCTTCACTGTGTTTCTACATCTTAGGTGGCATTTACCTCTCTCTGCCTCAGATGTGTAGGCATCTCACTGACCAGGGCTATTTCAACCAACCTGTCTGGCCCCTTCCTCTCACCACCATATATGTATCTCTCCCACGAGATGAACACTGATCAAAAAGACAAACCTTCCCAGACATCTGAAAGCTACTCTTTCATTAAAGATTTACATGTGGCTGAATTCCTCTCCAGAATCCACAAATACCCTGACCAATGATTTAGATGGTTGTGTCTATTTTCCCCACTGGGGAGTACACTCTTTGTGGACATCAAATGAACATCTGATTCATCTTTGGACCTCTCACTGCATGTAACAGCATCTTTGAATGTGGTTAATTAAACATTTACTTAATTCAGTTAAGCCTCTTCTCCTTTATCGTTTTTAAGCAGTGTCATAGAAAAATAAAGAAATATATAAAGAAGGAAAGATATATAAATTCTAAAAGTCGAAAAACATTTTATCTGTTCTTTATCTACTTTCCAAATTCTATTTTTTTTTTTATCATTTCCCAATACCTCCAACAAATTCTCTAATCTTACTGCTTCCACACCATCGCTAACAGGTTGCCACCCATACTCTACACTCTACAAACTATAGTTTTTATGGTCATCAATGCTCTGGCCCCAAACACAAGGACTTTTCTCAATCCTTGTGATTTTTTTCATGTCTACAGAATTTAACATTGATGATTGCCCTACTTTTCTTTTCATTTTTAATAATGAAACTTTAATGCAACCATAGTTCTCTCTCTATCTCGCAGGATTCTCTCCCTCCTCTCACTTTCTGGGTATGGATGTTCTCCCAGTCTTCTTCTGTTCTTTTATTCAGTAAATGATCAGGTCTTGACTCTCTCCCATGGGATAGGCATTATGCTAGTGAATACACAATCCCACTACAGTGTGAAATACAACAGTTATAGTAGTATTTCAAGGTGTACTTGGAAACAGAGTAGGTGCCAGGCTATGGCCCCTATGCTTGTCTACTTCTACCCTCTCCATTGGAAATCTCATCCTCTTTACATCCTCTTTCACCATAATACAGATGGTTCAGGGATCAGTAACTTCTATCTTGACCCCCGTATGACTACCCACTGCTGCTATCTGCTGTTGTGTGGCTTCACCTGATACCCTGCACCCCTAAAAGTCAACAAGAAGGAAAATAACAAGAGCTAACATTTGAGCTAACCTTTAGCTCTGAAAGACCTAAAGGTTACAATGAGCCGGGTGCTGTCCTGTGTGTTTTATTTTTTCTTTTTTAGTTCATTAGTCCTCACGAAAGCCCTATGAGTTAGGTACTAGTATTATTTAACCTTTGCAGCTGAGAAACTGAAACAGAAGAGATTAAGTTGAGATTAACCAAGTTAGTAAGTGGCAGAGCAAGGTTATGAACCCAGGCAGCCTGGCTTGCAAGCCAGAGCTCTTCAGAACTACTCTATTGCAACCCTGCCCCCAAGCTCATCATACACTACCCTTTACATAGAACTTAGTTAATTGATTAAATTACTTAATGGCGTTGGAGCCCAGAGGAGGAGGGACCACCAAAATTTTAAAACTGATTCAGCAAGGCTGGCTACAGTAACACGGTAAGGCAGCATGGCATATCATTAAAAGCTTGGTTTCCAGAATCACAGTTCTTGGGTTCAAATGCCATCTCAAACTATTCAATAATTATATAGTCCCAGCTAATTTATTTGACTTTTCTATTCCTTACTTTCCTTAGCTGCAAAATGGGACTAATAGGATACCTGCCCCATAGAGCACTGTGATGATGAGATACTGAAGGTAAAGTACTTAAAATATTTCCTAACACATGTAAAGCGTTCAATAAATGTTAGCTTTCATTCTTATTATTACGATGTCCTGAATCATAGAACGTAATAAAAAGGTGCGTGATGAAAAAAATTTTGGACTTTAGCATCCAGACTGTGAACTACTCTCCAAAAAACACCCCCACCAACCAGCCACTTAATAAAAGTTGCTAAGATACCAACTTATTATTCTGAAAATTTAAGGGCAAACAAGTAAGCATTTTTTATGTATTTGCTGGTCATAAGGGAAAGGTCTCTTTATAGAAAAATTGTAGCTAAAAAATGAAGAATAAAAACTGGAAAAATCACCCTTTAGCAACCCCTAATGAAAACAGATTTAGGTAACAATCCTTAATGGATAAAATTATAGATGAAAGACTGATGGACAACTTTATAACAGATGGATTAGGATGACACCTCCTGAATTCACAGATCAATCTTAACGTCACTAAGAGTGAACAACCTGATATCATGTTCCTTTAAAAGCTACACTATAGAAAAAGATACCATTACCCATATTGTCCTTTTGCCAAGAAGTTAAACCTGAATCTAATGTCTTTATATCTAAATATTTCTACAAGAAATATGGGCCATACAGAAAATCATTTTAAAACACAATAATAAAATCATTTAATAACACAATAATAATCAGCCAAAATTAAAATATGAGATATTCTACAGGTTAAGTGACCCAATTTATTCAATAAATAAATGGCAGGAAAAATAAGAGAGGAGATTGCTATAGATTAAAAGAGATTTAAGAGATCAGTCAACAAAAAGGCACTTGTAGACTCTGGATCCTAATTTGAAAAAAATAACTGTAAAAAAAGATATATTTGAAACAACCAGAAAATATTTTAAGGATGCCACCTCAAATTATTTAATTTTGATGGGTGAGATAATTGTATGTAGTTGTCTTTCTAAAGTGTTATCTTTTCAGGAAACAAAATGAAGCATTTACAGATTAAGTGGTATGCTAAAATCTGCTTTAAAATACTCTAGCAAAAGAAAAAAAGGAAGACTTCCACTCTGGGGAAGACAGAGTAAATGGGGTGGGACCAGGAGAAAAATGGATGTGGCTCTGAAAAGGTAACATAGGGATACCTGCGGTGATGGAATTGGTCTGTGTCTTGACTAATCAATGTCAAGATCCTTGCTGTGATGTTATACTATGATCCTGCAAGATGTTACCATGAGGGGAAAGTTTGTAAGGGGTACATGGGATCCTTCAGTGTTATTTCTTACAACTGCATGTGAATTTCAAAACAAATTTAACTACAAAAAAGAATATATGGTGTGGCAGGGGTTAGGTGAAACAATAATAGCAGAAAAGTTCAGGGTTATACACTTTTATGCTCAAGTGTCTTATTTAGTTATTTTAATGTTTACTAGTATTGGCATTGCAGATCAGTTCCTTTTCAGAAAAGATGAATATAGAAAAAGATGTTTAATGATATAACATACCAATAACTAAGGGTTATTATTTAGACATAGGATGAGAAAAGCATTGATTGAAATGAAGACCAAGAAGGACCTGACCTCAGACAGGAATATATCAGGTATATGAGGTCTTGGTTCCAGAATTCTGACAGTGAGTTAAAATCTGTATATTTAAATGTAATGTTGAACAAGACACATAGTAAAGAAGTGCTTTTATAGGAAGAGATGAATGAGTATGATGTTTTGTCAGTAGTATTCCTTATAGGAAAGAAATAAGTGACTAGTTAGAAAGAAGTGACGACTAATGTGTTACTGAATATTGCAACAACAATTCAGGATGTGAAATGATAATTGCAGAGTTTGTGTTTCAAGTCAAATTTCTGTATCATCTGTGGTGCTTCAGGTATAGAATCTGTTTTATGTCTTTATGAACATTAAAAATATCTGTGACACCAAAAAACAAAGTTCATGGTTATGGAATTCATTATGACCTTCTCTTTCTCTTCACTTGCTTGAAAATTTCCACAACCAAAAGAATTTTTAAAGTTTAGAAAAGTAAACTTAGAATTTCTCTGCAGAGTGGTAGTCTTCTGATTTTTCTGTTCTATCTTCAGGGGCCCAAAATCCCATACCACTAGGTCATCCTACACACTCATGCTAGTTGTTTCCTTCTAAAATACAGTTTTCCTCTATCACTCCTTTGCTTAAAAGGATAAAGTTTACATGAATCAAAAATCTCCCCCAGCCAGGCCTGAGCAACCTTATGCTCATGCCCTACACACCTCCTACACAAACCTTCCACAGCACTCAACCTAGTCTCACGGTCCCATGAAGATAATTTTGGACAAAGTATCCTTGCTTGTGCCATTCTCCTGTTGGTCATTTCCTTCTCCACTGACCTCAATCCCACCCATCTGTAAGGAGGCAGAATGAAATCCACCTGCTTCATGAAGCTCTCCCTGATCTTTCCTTAAAATAACTATATGGTTCTTCAGAGCAAGAATTGTCTATTATATCACAATGCCTAGTAGCCTTCTTGATACCATCAAGGTTTTTGATGAAAAACGTGTTGATTTAACTGAATATTTACTATACAGCACATGGAGAGATTACTGAATTTTAGGGGAAAAACACACACAAAGAAGTAAAAATGTTAAAGAGGTTTTAAAATAACACCAAATTGGAAATCAGTACACCTGAATCTCAGACATAGTACTGTAATTGACTTGCTATGTCACCTTGGACAACTTACTTAGCATCTTGTGACATTCAGCTCTAAAATGTAAAAATAACTAGATGTTTCATTTTTTAATGTGTAGATACTGTACTCGCCTCTGGAAAACAGTTCCCAAGGGCTTCCATGGATTGTAACTTGAAAAGATGATTCCTACATGTTACTCATCAGAGGCAAAACTTTTATATAAAACACATGAAGCAAAACAGTGTCCCTGATCTACCAGTTTTTAAATAAAACTGAGTCAATGAGAATACACTACATGATAATTTTGGAGACCATCTGAAGTAGGACTGCCATATCTTTTAAAGATACTACATTCAAGAAGACTCCTAAGGTACCCGCACCCCGGGGGAGGTATAATCTTCTCCCTGTAACATTAAAAGTCTGCCATCCCATAACTTGGAGATGACTATCTAAGATGTACAGTACAAAGGTAGAAACGTTTCTATCACAGATTAGGACCTTGTTGAAAAACTACCAAGGTCTCCCAGAATATAGCAGCAGAGACTCTCCAGGACAGAAAGTACAATGAGGATGGAATACAGAATGAGATTAGATGTTAAGAGGATAAATTCTACTTTGCCTTAAGAAAAGAGTATTGCTCTCTAAGCAGGCCTTGTGTACTGGGGAAGGTCATGACCCACAGTCTGCATTCGGGTTGGAAGTGGTGGTAATAGCAACCAAACAATGGCACAGAGCGCCCTCACAGCCACTCCCTGGGGTTGCCCAGGCTGGAAGAGAAGAGAGTTGTGTGAGAATCAGCTGTACCCACTACGGGTCCTTAATGAACTCAGGAGAGCACCCATCAAAGAGAACATTAGCACCTGAGTGGGGAGGAAACACTCCTGCTGTGGAACTTTGATTTCTTTAGGAGGTGGAGGCTGGTTCCATGAGAGAGCCCAACGCAGAACCGTGATGGGCTAATGGGATGAGCTGGGAAGCAGAGGACCTTGGGGATGAGTGAGCAGAGATTGTAAGAACCCAGAGATTCGTCAGGGGGAGAAAAGCAAGAAGCAGCAGTTACTTTTTCTCTGTGCTGGCCCAGCAGCACCAGGGTTCCGGCAGTTACCTGAGGTTTCTTCACCTTAATGATCCAGGTGGGCGGGACAATAACAGCAGCGTGAGCCCCCAGGGAGCAGGGTTCCTCAATCTGGTGCAGCATGAAGCAGGTCACCTTATTGTGAAACTAAAGGGAAAAACAGGCCAGTAAACAATTCTGTGCAAAGGACGATGCTGCCACAAGAAGGAATAAGTGCATGTATACATACACACACACACACACACACACACACACACACACACACACACACACTCTCTCTCTCTCTCTCTCTCTCTCTCTCTCTCTGAGGTCACACGCTCTCGTCACTGCCCAACCACCCCAAGAACTTAGAGACCAGATTTCAAATTCATTCCACTTTACAAACTGATAACGATTGATAACAAGAAATCCATCTTACAGGACAAGCCGGCTAAAATTTGATAAGCTTTTAATAGGATATTTACATAAAGATGTTAGAGACTTGGAGGGGTCTACGAAGGCTAACTTTGCACATAATTTTGTTTCACTTGGCTGGCGCTGGTGACAGACTTGGTTGATCTGGGACGATGTCCAGAAGGAAACGAAGGCAAGCAGAAAGGCAATGCCGACCATCTGCCTCTCCTTTTTCTATCCATAGATGTAAATCCTTCCCAGGTCGTCCTTCCAGTGTAGGGGACCCAGGAAAGAAGATGTCTCTTCTAGAGAGCTGTTAATCCGAGAGGGAACAAAAAGACTGCTTCTGCTAGGTTTGTCTAGGACCACTGAAAAAATAATGGTCCTGTCATACTTGGCAAGTCTAAAGTGCTTTTGGTTTTTGAAAGGAAGTAAAAGTAGACTAATGATCATAATGATACAGCAGTTCTAGGGGCTTAAGTTTATACCCCAATGGACTGAGTAACCTTAGGCCAATCACGTTTTTTTTTTTTTTAGATGTTGAGGGTAGGAGTTTATCTTTATTATTTTATTTATTTTCGCTGCGTTGCGTCTTCGTTTCTGTGCGAGGGCTTTCTCTAGTTGTGGCAAGCGGGGGCCACTCTTCATCGCGGTGCGCGGGCCTCTCACTATCGTGGCCTCTCTTGTTGCGGAGCACAGGCTCCAGACGCGCAGGCTCAGTAGTTGTGGCTCACGGGCCCAGTCGCTCCGCGGCATGTGGGATCTTCCCAGACCAGGGCTCGAACCCGTGTTCCCTGCATTAGCAGGCAGATTCTCAACCACTGCGCCACCAGGGAAGCCCAGGCCAATCACATTTTCAATCATCTTTTTTGGTGACTGTGAAGTGACAATGAGTGGTAACATTTGTTTTCTAATGAACATAAAATCCCCATTAAATTAACATTAGCTTCTACTTGGATTATACTTAACTATGACCACATAATTTGTCATCTTAACTGAAACAATTTTAAGAATGAAAGGGAGCGCTGGTAATAATTATGCTGGAACAGCAGACATAAATTAGGGCTGTTACAGGAAAACTGGCAAATATAGCCACCCCAATTATGTCACATCAAGGAAATTGTCTTTATCGCTGAATATCTTCAAGATCTGACATTATCCATGGCAAATTACTAAATTAATTAAGCGTGAAATACTAATTAATAAGATAATAAATAATTCCCCCTACCACCAGTTACTTGTGATCTGCAAACAATTTGCTATACCAGAGAAATGTCATTTGAATTCCTTCTTTAGAAAGTGATTTTCTTTTAGCAATTCAAATAAACCCCCAAATGAATGGCCATTGCATTTCTAAAATGGTAGGGATCTCAGAGACTGCCTACTCCAATTCTCTCAATTTATACCCGAGTAATCTCTAATCTAGAGAGACTAAGAGGTATGTCCAAAACTGCAGGACTTCTAAGTGGTAGAGTCAGGACCTGAATCCATGAAACCCAGCTCCCAAACCCAGTTTTATTTTCTGCTGCAGGAAGCGCCCATAGAAGGCACTTAATTGTTTGACATCAGATATCCTAGAAGGAATTATCTGTAGTGTTAAAATACACCACCACTGTAATCTGTCTTAAAATGTTCTGTGTTTTCAGTCCTTGAAAAATCACGTTGTAAACCTGGGAAACTCAAAGCTATCAGGACTTGGAACTGACCAAAACTCTGCCACAGGGGTCAAGCGAAAGTTGTTTTTTAGTGATTCAACTGGACTACAGATTAATAAAAAGAGAGCACATGTGTTCACTGTCAAGTGGGACTGAGTTCCCAAATTAAATAACCCTGGATCAACCACCTAACCACAACCTGGCAGCTACGGGGGCACGAGCGGGCACATCCTATCTGAGGCCAGCTTGATGCCATTTGGCAAGTAACGTCTCACCAGATCAGGGAAACCAACAGCACAGAGTTGGGGACCCCTGGGCTCTAAATCTGCTTCTTCCTGTCCAGGTGGAGACATTGCTTTGATGGCATAGTCTCATTCAAGGACTAGGATGGCCTTACGTTTGTGAACATGTTCTTGAACAGAAGCACAAAGATTATTCGTGTAACAATTAACCGAAAGGAGATGGAAATGCCAAGAATAAAAAATGTGCCAGGAGGGTGACACACAGAAAGCACTGAGCTTTCCAGACCAAGGCGTCCCTACCTAGTGACAGCAGATCCTCCTGACAGGTGCGGGCCTAGGGAAATTATGCCAGAGAGATTATTAGGTTGAACCTGATGGAACCGCCAAAATTCAAAAGTTTTTGACCCACAAAAATGTCAGTTTCATGTGTTTCAACTAAATGCATCTTCTGCTCCTGCCCTATGGCTCTGTTTGGCAGGTAAAGCTGTTGTGTGTCGAGTCCTGATGTTTTCCTTCCAACCCTTACCCTCGCTAAAACAGCACAGCCCTTTCTTTTCAGGTTGGCTGTGCAGTGAGGGGACAATGTATCGCAATTATACAGTCATTCAAAAAACAAAAAAAAAAAACCCCAAAAAACAGGTGAATTGAGAGATTAGAGCAGGGGTCCAGACTTTTTCTATAAAATGACTGGATAGTAAATATTTTAGTCTTACAGGGTCATACTGTTTCTGCTCCAACTACTCAGCTCTGCTGCTGTAGCATGAAAGTAGCCAGAGATGATACATAAAGGATGGGCATGGCTGTGTTCCAATGAAACCTTATTTATAGAAACAGGCAGCCGTCAGATTTTGTCTACAGGCCATAGTTTGCCAACTTATGAGTTACAGTATACATTGTCTAGTTAAAGAAAAAAACAGGTCCATAGGCAAACAAAAAAATGAACCATCTAGCTGGGACAGAGCTGTTAAAAAATGAACAAAAGATAGATAAGAGAGGAAGAGTAAATAGGGAAATTACCACTGGATCCTGATCAGTATATATGTTCCAATGTAAGAAAGACTTACATTTCAATGAGCATACAGCCAACTATAACAACATCGAAACCTAAAGAAGGATACAAGACCACTCTTATCCTAACATAGCCCCATTATAAAAAAAAAGTTGCCCACATCCAAAACAGAAGAACCAAGATGCCTGAATTTCTGTGTCAGAGGGATTATCTAAGGTTGCAATCTCCCACTATAGGAGTCATTGACAATCTAAGGTAGTGGGGAAAATGTGGCGTAAGAGTGAAAAGCCCTCGATTCTAAACCCAGGGATAGAACCAGGAGAGGATTTTCCAATCTGTGATCCCAGGCTTCAATGTATAAAGGGGTTAATTTATAGTTTCTTCCAGCTCATTTATGCTATAGTTCTATAGTTTTGATCTGTCTTTCTTCCTCCACAGATCCTATGAGAGAAATAATACATAAATTAGGAGAACGTTCCACTTACAGACAGGAACTCCAGCAATGACATAAGTCGATTTTGATAAAACACGAGCCCACTTTATTTTATCCCCAAACTTACCGCCTGCTTGCACCAGGAACAGCTGATAGCCACAATCTCTTTACTGTGGAAGGAGAACTTTTGCTGGAAGCCCTGGGATGTCAGAATAAGAAACAGAGAATTAAAACCACTTCAAACACAGTATGCATCCGCCCTCCTGAAGTCCAACGAAGTAAGGCCAGGCTTAAGGTAACTGGGATGGCAAATGCCACACTCGGCACTGCGGCATCTCCAACTTCTACCACACAAGAGCTTCCTATCCCAGAATCCTCTGGAGTGTGACAGAGGAGGCACCAGCATTTCCTTAACACTACTCAAAGTCAGACACAGAAACGTTGTTCTTTTTCTCCCAAGTAAATGAGGTTCTGATACATTTTTATAGTAAGTAAAAGAAAGAGCCGCTTTTGGTTCACATGACTCTATAACAGTCATCCATCTCAGAGGTTCTATACAACCTGAACATGGAGAACCCACAAAGAGAAGTGAAGCATGAGAGAGGCAGGTGACCTAGAAGTGAGAGTCTGGGAGATGTCCCAGGGTAGAGGAGGAAATGCAAACTCTTTCATCATCCCCCGGGGATGTTGGACTCAAAACAAGCAGCTTTCAATGTCCATTTTTTGCCAGCAAGCAGCAATGAGATGAATGGAATAGCAAACACAATCCTCTTAATGAACAAACAGAATTACTTTTCCATCCAGGAAGGAAGAGATGCTTTTTGGCTGCTTCTGTCCCTGCCAGAGAGAAGTACGCAGTAACGCTCAAGGAATTTTTTTTAGCTTTCCCAAAGCTCATCCATTTCTATCTCCCTGTGAAATCTAAGCCAAACAAAATAATGCAGATCAATGACAAAAACATCCTAAAACAAGGCTTTTGTAAAGTAATCCAAAGAAAACAGAAAGATGTGACGGGCAGGAAAGTTTTTAAGGCATTGGCTGACTAAGTCTTGCTTAACGTATACAGATAACTTTAAGTTAAAAAAACCCAAAAACTCAATTTACACATTATTAAAAGAAGTCCCAACAGCATTTTTGCAGTCCCCATAATTCCCACCTATCTGCAGCATTTTATATACTAATGAGCATTTCCTCCTTTTGGGTCCTCTCGCCTCTCTTGGGTTTCCTAAAACACATTCCAGGTCTCCTTGTCCCTCTCCAATCTCCTGCATGTGGACATAAGACTGGAACCAGTGTCAATCCTCTGTGCTCTGCAATTCCTCCTTGAATCCTTCTCTTTTCTCCCCAGCCTCAACTCTCACTTCTAGAAACAGGACCTCTTCCTTAACACCGGACTCTCCTGGATTCTGAAAAGTTTCTCCATCAATATCCCTTTCTCAACAGCTTAAGTAATAATAGAATCTCTCAGGGAAGAGGAGTTCACAGAACAAGCATGAGTCTGCTCTCCTTACAAAGGCCTGCTTGGAACGTTGGTCCTTGGCCGGCATTCGGGAACTTGAGCTTCAGGAGGAGTTCCAAGGTTCCCAGAACAGTTAAGGGTGACTGACTGTGCCTGAACTGTTTGTACAAAGAGCCTGATGTATGCTGAACACCTGCTTTCCTTCTGGGAGTCTGGAGGTTGGGTATGTGCTAAGCAGGTTACGTGCTTATGTCACCTGCCCCCAATAAAACCTACTCACCGAGCTTCTGATGAAACTAGGAGACAATATTTCACACGTGTTGTCACAGCTCATGTTGGAAGAACTAAGCACACCCTCTGTAACCGTTAGAAGACTTTTGGAGCTTCCACTTGGTTTCCCCCGGACTCTACCCCACGGGCCTTTCCTTTGTTGACTGCGCTTCGTAGCCTTTTGTTATAATAAATCACAGCTGTGAGTAATATACAGCGTCCCATGAGTCCTCCTAGTGAATACTGAAACTGGGGCGGTCTTAAGGACACCAGACATACTCATCTCCCCACAAACAATGAGTCTTGCTATACCTCCTCTGTCAAGGAGAATACCATCCCCCCAGGAAAGGATGCACTTCTGTAAAACACACAGGGACTGAATTATTAGGACAGGTTGGTGTCCACAGGTTTACTGCTGTGGCAGCCAGCCACCACCTGCACAGCCCCTGGCATCAGTTATCACTGCCTGACAGAAATAGCTTCCAGGGAGGACACTGAGTCCAGTGGACCACAGGGTTAGGTAGAGAGGTCCCTTCAAAGATGAGGCACAAACTATTCAATGTGAAATGAAACGGCACTAAATAGGCAGGAATGATTTCACATCAGAGTCACTTGAAAAGTTCTTCCTCTTTGCTCAAGCCACTCTTGATGGACTGAGCAAACAAAAAGAGATGAATAAAACTTCTCTTCAGAGCTATAGCTATAGAGCTCTTTCTGCTGTGTACAGAAGCCAGCCAGCAGGCAAGAGCAAGCATGCTGAAGCTGGTGCAGGGCCTGAGCAGGGACTCCTGCAGACAACCCTGGCTGTGTGGTGGGATTCTCCCATCCTGGACCCCACGTCCAGCAGGCATCAAGCCCCGCTGAGTGGTCACGTCACACGTGGACGTCTGCTCCATCTGCTAACTTGTCTCTCCATCGATAGTCTGTTTCCCCCTGTGTTCTTCATTCTATCCTGGGCCATGACACCAGGGAAAATGCTGCTGTTGTTGTTGTTTTTAGTATCAGCCTCAATCTTAAATACTCAAATGACTACTTCTTACCCCGAGATTACAGAACAAACTATTCATACTGACATTCAGCGCCGTCCATAATCTTCTCAGCCAATTTTTCTACATCAATCTCCCACTCTCAGCCATTATAAATTCCTGTCTATAGTGAGATGGGATTAATAATATTCTACAACATGCTTTATTCTTTTATGTTTCCATTTTTTGCCCATTTTACCATTTTTTGCTGTTTTTTTAAATTCCCAACCCACCATTTAGAGTGCCTACCACTATTTCATACACAGCATCTGAATTTTACTTCCACTACAAAATCTAAAAAGAAAATTTCCAAGATCACCTCAATTCACTGTAACCTCTCCTCCTAACCCTACAGGCCTCACCACCTGTATCTCCCCTTGGCAACAATGAACAGCTGTTCTAAGTTGCTGGTTATTTTACGTGCACATGTGTTCTCTCGCCAATGGAATTACAAGCTCTTTGTGAGAAGTCCTTATAATATTTCTTAATAGATCTCTACAGCTTAGCATAGTTCTTTGAACATCACAGACATGGCATGAATATTTTCTAACTGAACAAGAACGTCAGTGCTACCACACTGTAACCCGACTACAAACTTCATGCTAATCCAGACTTTAAAAACCTAACCCAAACCACCTGAAAATACGCCCCCTCACTCTGCTCTCGTCCAACCGCTCTAAACACAGCAAACATGCTAGGCAAACCACTTAATCCTTTCCACTTTCTCCCTTCACCTGGGAATGGTAATAAAAATACAAACCTCTCCAACGCCTCTGAGTAGTTATAAGCATCAAATGAGGCAATGCATTTGAAAAGTTCTTTATAACACAGTACACGTAAGTGAAGGAGTCCGTTTATTGCTGGAACCTCTTCCAACCCCTTGCTGACAAAGTCCTCTAGTGTGCCACGTGTGATTAGTTAGCAATACTCTATTCAGTGGTACAGAGTGAGAGCATTAGCCCATCCCTCTATCGATTATCGGCCTTCTGACTTCAAGGAGAAATAGATACAGTTCAGCGTAGCCCTGACAGCCAGGCTGAAACTAGAAACAAACAACAAGGCCAGCCACAACTGGGGCACTGGGCGCTGTGCTTATGCAGAACTGTGATGGGTCCCTTGGAAATGAGCCTGGTCTAACCAGCTCTATGCTTTGTTTTGGATTCTCTAGTCTGGCAGTCACAGTGGCCATGGCTTCACGATTACTATCTAACATAAAGACATAAATAGATCCACACTGGAGCCTGCAGGCACCGAGTTCCTACAGACCACCTGCAATGGGGAGGTTTTGGCTGGGATCTCAGCACAGCGAAAAGAGCCAGATTCCTAATTACCCACTTTTAAATTCTGGCCCAAACCTGATACTATGGTACTGACAGATGCCCTAACTGAATTTCAGCGGACTCTGGCTTTTAAGGGCTGTTCTGGCTCTGTTGCCTCTTTCTCTTGTGCAATCTAGGGCATATACCAAGTAGCACTCAGTTTTACAGCCTTGACTGAAACCAGGTAAAAGCGCTTTACTTGAAACCAACTCTTTTATTGCTTACGTATTTAACTGAGGTTTGGGTGAGGGAATTTCCTGACTGTAGCCTGACTCCCTGTTTGATTTGATCCAATCCAAGAGTTGATACTGCTCTTGCCTCCAAAACTTTAACCATCACCAACAAAATAAACCTCTCTAGATCCACTTGCATATTCAAAGCTCACAAAATATTATGAAAGGCAAACCCAAGGGAATGATAAGACTAAATTAATATCTATCTTAACACAGAGAACTTCATTTTTGCTCAAATACTCCCTTTCATTTTTGAAAAATGTATATACTTTTACACATTGTATATTTAATACCTAAAATGTTCATCCCACATTTAATTAGATGCAAAGTTCATTATTTCTAGAAAAATTTAAAATAAAACTATTATAGCACTTTTGTAAACTTATCCAGTGGGATAAAAATACCACAGCAATTTGATACTCACAATGTAAAAGGAAATTTTTCCAATCGGAGCCCATCTCAAACTGGTTGTGCCGTTCCCATGCAACTGCTTTTAACCAGCGGAAGCTGACAACCAGTGATGACGTTTCAGGGTTTGACCAGCTGAAGCTGCTGAGTAGCTAAGACCTTTGAGTGACCTAGGTGCAGAGCCACGTCAATCAACCTAATTGAAAACTTTTTTCTAATGAATAGAAAACGACATTTGTTTGACCTTTGAGTGACCCACATGCAAACTCACACTGACCTAATTGAAAACTTTTTTCTGACTAATAAAAATTGGCACCTGTTTTAACCCATGATCTACAGACTTATGGACTAATTCTGTCCTATCCAGAGCTCAAACTTCAATCTTTAATTAGCAAAGTCACCATGAGCGGATCTCTTTCCTTGTACTTGCTAATTGTTGACTTTTTCCCGTCAACAAACTATTCAGCCCAGTTTTCCACAGATAGGTGTACCCTTGCCTGGCAGTGCGAATCACTGGATATTAGGCTAATTTTATAATATGCTTTTTCTTGGCTTTATCACAGTGTAAAAATTGTACCATTAATACTGCAGTTTATGCAAGATTAGGGTTCATTTACTCATAGAAAATCGAATTTACCTGAACTTCCTAAAACTTCCTATACTGATTTTACTGGTTTTAAGCTAAAATTTTTATAAACACTCAAGATTTTCAAAATGTAAACATACACTGAATTAAAATTGAATTAAAATAAACAACATCTTTATAAATTGAATTATGGTGACCAATTTTTTATAACTTCTGACAGTGCTGCAAATTATGTGAATGTACAGTTACATTATTAGAATTATCATTGAAAAATCTAAATTCTTGTCCATTGGGTTTAACTATAATATGCTTTATGGCATTAATTAAGGGCTCTGAAAGTTTATCGATGCCCTTTATTGTCCATAATATGCCTTCTGTCAAGGGTGATCACTGACTCACGCACATAGATTGACATTTTATTAGTCCTCAGTAGAGCCTCTGCGTCCTTCCATTCTAATGTTGGTAATTACGATTTATTAACCCCAGCCAGTCAGTCTTATTATCCTCAGATAGTTTCTGCTTTTTCCATTAATTTATCTGGCAGTCCCTGATACAAGCTATAGGTCATAAATTGAGTCTCCTGGGGAGAGCGGTGCTGGGAAAAGCAAAATTCAGGGCACAGGATTCTCAGCATAAGTTAACACTGTTACCACAGACTTGTCAGACTGTATGAAGAGCCTAAGACGTGATGTCCAGAACACTGTCATCAGAGGCAGATGACTTCATGGAAGTCAATGGCCTAACCTTGCAATTAATGTATAATTGAAATTAAGCCTATAACAATAGCCACTGGTTTACATTTCAATTTAAGTGTTAACTATTTTAACTGTGATGTTTATATTTCATATTTTTATCACCCTTCTGATTCTAGGATAAAAATGCTGTATTCAGATACTTATATCCAATATGGCCAAAAGTGCATACAAAACTTTAACTGTTGGGTTTATATCTTTGTCCTAGAATACCAGGGAAGTTCCTTACATGAAAATATCTACCTAATGACATAACCAGCTACAATTATAATAATGGTCTTCCATGAAAATTAATGTCCATCCCTGACTGCCCCGTAATTGAAAACCTTCCCAATAAAAAGTATAATTTTAACGCTGATAGTATTCACCAAGAAGGTTGTTTTTTGGAAAATTTGTTTTTAACAAAAAACTATTTTTTTAAAGTTGATGTTACCACAGTTACCAGCTACAAATCATTACAGATATTCAGAGAAGCCATATAATCTATAATCTTGCTGACAGTATGACATTCCAGGAAATGACTGGCTGTACTCTCCACTCTTAACTGAGGAAAATGCGCTTTCACTGGTAAAACTAATTACACTTTCTTTTTGTTCAAACTTAGACTGTTTTGCTATAACAGCCCCCAGACAACTGAGAAAAAGACTTAGAAAATTTGCCGAAATGACTCTGATTGTGTCCCTCCTGGCTTCATGAATTTATGTCAAAGGAATATCACCAGATAATGCATGCCTTAGAGAAAGAAAAGATTCTGCTACCTAGCAACAGTTTTGACTTCACTTGGGATTTTAATAGTCAACTGATGGGTTTTCCAGCTGTCCCTAATATAGCAACTCTAGCAGGCCTACTTCTGTGAGATTTTAATTTCTGCTTCTTCTATCACAGCAATTCTGGCATCCCTACTCCACTTAACATGAACTGTTTTTTTGGTGTTTTTTTGTTTGTTTGTTTCAAGTTTCAAATGACATCCTAGTGTTAGATCTACTCTTCCTGGTAGTATCTCAGATGACCTAATAATCTTTTCACACTAATGCACGCAGCCAGAAACGTGCAGAGGCCGCTCAGAGAGAAAAAGGACTGCATCTCAAAAGATCTAGCTGTGTGACCTAACCAATATGTACCAGCAGGAATGGGAAAGTGTGTATGGGACTGGGTCCTGAGAGTGCAGGACAAAGGGGGCAGGGCTTAAAGCTGGATAAAAGAGGGTTTCTCAATGTCAGAGCACTCATCTACAACAGAGAATTTAACACATTATCAGGAACCCCAGAAGATGGTGCTAACACTACGACAAACACTAATACCAGAATGGCGTTTGAAAACTTGAACAAAAAAACAGACCGTGTTAAGTGAAGTAGCAATGCCAGAATTGCTGTGATAGAAGAAGAAACAATCAAAATCTCACAGAAATGGGCAAGTTAGAGTTGCCGTGGCATGCCAGGGACAGCTGGAAAACCCATCAGTTGACTCTGTCCTGCAAGAGGGCCTAAAGGATATTCCACTTACCAAAACTATAAGAAATGTGCTGGTGAGAAGGGTGTCATCATCGTTGAGAAGCTCTCCTCTCTGTAGGTTAGGCCTGATGGTAGGAAATCCTACAGAGTGAGCACTCTTGATACCAATAAATATTACAAAGTTCCAAAATAATAAGGAACATGTGGCAGCACTTAACCATTAAAGCAAGGTGGGTGCAATTACTGCAAGACTGAAGTTCCTGCCATGGGGGCTTGACCAAATGGTTAATACAGCACAACCTTCCAGAGGCAAGATAGACCATCAGATAAAAGACGTATTAATCGATAAAATAAAAAGAAATCAAGAATGGAGGATCAAGAAATATGAGGGCAAATGCTCCAATAAAGGGTCATGATATTTTGCCCCATTTCTGGACTAAAGGAAGTTTTCAAAGATAGAACCCAAAGGGCAAGTTCCCAGGAGAATCCTGCAACATCATAGCAAGAGTCTATGGCAACATTTCCCCAGATTCTATCTAAAAGGATCTACTTGGTCCATTTACTTGCGTAGTTGTACAGTGGGGAGAAAGAAATGTCCAAATATTTTAAAGACTGTTGGGCAAGAGTCCAGGTCAACATGTATACCCAAGCACTGGTGTATGAAGCAGGATCATGGTCCCCTACTAGAGTAGGGATGTATGAGGTCCAGTTTAAAAAAAGGAGTCCTGGATCAGGGATGGTTTATAGAGAGTCTACTGTCTCCACAAACCCAGCAGGGTTATTTCCCCTGGTCCCTAATTTTATAACTGAACATGCTGGGAGTTTGGCAGAACTCCAATACGGGTTTCTTGCCCTGTTGCGTAAGTGCTGGCATAGTAAGAAAGCCCAAGTGAAACACTCAACCACCCTCCCAGTCATATCTAAATCAAAACCAATGTCACATTCTCAGAAGCAATAGGTATTAAATGATTAATTTTGTATGTTATGATAATGTTATTGTGTTTATTTTTAAAAATTATTATCTCTTTATGTGCCACCCTTAAAGACTAAAGGAGGCAGCGGTGGTGTTCCCCAAAATATCCCCATTTAATTCACCAGCTGGGCTCCTACAAAACCAGATATTATAGTGGAGAATAATGCTGGACTACCAAGATGCAACCCAGTATACTCTAAGTGTAGCTACTGTGTCAAATTTGGGATCTTTTGGCCTTGAGTATATGACCTATGGTCGTTGATTTAGCAAATGAATTCTTTTCCTTCCCTCACTGAAAGGAGAATCAAAAACCATGTCCATTCACTTGTTAGGGTTAACAGTGTACTTTTACAGCCTTGTGCCAGGGCTTTTAACTCTTCTGAATCTTATCCAAATATAGTGCAAAGTAACCTGAACCATATGAACATTCTGAAGAATACCACTTGGTCCACCATATCAAAGGTATCATATTAAGGTGGATGAGCAAGAAGTGGCAAGTATATTGGAGGTTTTGGTGAGACAGAAGGTGGGGAGATAAGCCCTATGAAGAATCAGAGGTCCCACACATCAATGAAGCTTCTAGGGTTTAGTGGGCCAGGGCATGCTAGAATATCCTGCCCAATCTAAAGGACAAATTATTGCATTTCACAATTTTAACCACTAAGAATGAAGCATGGTACTCTGTAGGTCTCTTTGAATTCTGAGGCAGTATATTCCACACTTAGGAATACTGCCTCAATCAGTTTATTGGATGATATTAAAAGCTGCCAGCTTGGAGTAGAGCACAGAACATGAAACAACTCTGCAGTGGGTCCAGTCTTCAGTGAAAGTAGGCCCTGTCACTTGCAGCAGGCTCCATGTTATTAGAGGCACTGGGTAGGAGAAAAGAGGCGCGATAGAGTTAATGACAAGCATCAATAGGAGAATTACAACATAGACTCTAGGATTCTGAAATGAGGTCGTGCCATCTGTAGGAGAGATTTGTATATCTTTCAAAAACAGCACCTGGTATGTTATTATGTTATGGTGGAGGAATACCTGAATCACCAGGTAGTCATGAGATGGGTTCTGTCAGATCCTTAAGTCATAAGGTTGTGTGGGCCCAGGTGCAATTCACTGTTACATTTAAATGAGAACATACGGGATCTGGCACCAGCAGTACCAAAGAACACAAGTAAGACACATGAGTAGGTAGCTCAGACTCCCCATATTATCCACTGTTATAATACTAGGCCTCTCATTCAACTCACACCTATGGAAATATGGGGATCCCTTATGACCATCTGAAAGAGAAGGAAAAAGCTATGATAGGTTCATGGAGGGGTCAACTTGGCACATGAGTCCAAGCCAAAAGTAGACTACTACTTCACTAAAGCCTACTCAGGAGTTGTCCTGAGGGACAGAAGTGAGAAGAAATCCTCCCAAGGGACATAACTTCAGGAAGAGCAGCTGGTCTCCCACTTTCTGTGAAAAGATAAGTAGCCTGATATAAGAATATATAATGACTTACAGATAGTGTTGAATGACTTGGCTAGTTGATCAGGGGCCTGGAAGGAAAGAGGAGATCAGGGGAAGAGGCACATGGATGAACATAAAGTGAAGATCACTGTACTGCACATTAATGCCCACCAGAAAGCATTCACGGTATAAGAACTAAAAACTTAGATATAACAACTCAGACTCCACATGTTGTCATGAGCTATCCATAGCACTATGGGCTCAGAAGTGGAGTAGCCGTGATGGCAGTGATGAATGCTATGGCTGGGTCCAGCAGTATGGGCTTCCACTACCACCACTGCTACTATCACTGCTGACTGTCTAGCCTGCCAGACAAAGATACCAAAGCTGAACACTTAATATGGCACCAACCCTGAAAGGGAACCACCAGATGCTTGGTGGCAAATTGACTACACTAAACTCCTTCCACTCTGGAAGTGGGAGCAAGTCACCTTGACCAGAATCAACACATATTGTAGGTATGGGTTTACGTTTTCCTTCTGCAGGGCCTCAGTCAGCACTACTAAGCAAGGGCTTACAGGGTGTTTGACCCACCAACACAGGATCTTATACAACACTTTCAGACCAAAGAATACATTTTTGTATTCTTGAAATGGAGGTTCAGGAGTGGGCATATGGCCATGAGATACATAAGTCATACCACACCCCACACCACCAAGAAGCTACAGGCCTGACAGAGAGATGGAAAGGTCTTTTGAAGATGTGACATGGGCTTCAGCTTTGAGATGGTATCCTATGAGCACCATCCTCTAGTCTCAGTATATTGACCAAACTCATGATCATTTAATGGGGCTGTGTTTCCATGGTAAAATACATGGGTGCAGAGACCAAGGAGTGAGAGGAGGAGGAGCCCTGCCTACTATCACTCCCAGTGGCCCACTTGGGGAATTTGTGCTTCCTTTCTCCACAACTTTGGGCTCTGAGAGTCTGAATACCAGATGGGGAATATCTCCACCATGGATAACAGGAGGACCTTAAACCTTAAACTACCACTGCACCAAGTTACTTTGGCATCTTTGTGTCAAGAGACTAGCAGGCACAGGAAGGCATCACCATCTTGATCCTGATCATTAGGTGGGGGAGAGTTATTTGACAATGGAGGCAGTAAGAAAATATCTGGCACCCAGATTATCCACTGGGGCATCCTTTCTAATTCTTTGAAAACTTTTGATGGTCAATAGACAAGTGCAACAGCCAAGACCAGGGGATCAGACTGCATAGGGTAAGGGTCTTGGTCACTCCACCAAGTAGGTCACTGCTAGAGACTGAATGCTTGTGTCCCCTCAAAATTCGTAGGTTGAAACCTAATCCCCAACGTGCTGGTATGTGGAGGTGGGGTCTTTAGAGGGTGATTAGGTCATGAGAGTGGAGCCCTCATGATGGTATTAGTGTCCTTATAAAATAGACTTTTATAGCTCCCTTGTCCCTTTTACCATGTGAGAACTCAGAGAGAAGATGGTCATCTATGAAAAAGAAGTAAGCTCTCACCAGAAATCGAATCTGCCAGCATCTCAACTTTGGACTCCTAGCCTCCAGACTGAGAAATAAGATTCTGTTGTTTTTAGGCTACCCAATCGAGGGTATTCTGTTACAACAGCCCAAACAGGTGATCACCTGGACAAGAAGAGTTAACTGAGCATGAGGTGACTACAGAAAGAGTGGTTGACGAAGGAGATGATGAACATCAGTTGCAGACTTAAGACCAGCTGCCAGAGACAGGGCTGTAGTGTATCCCACTAACCTTCCTCTTAAATGTTTCCCCAGGAAGTCAGCCCAACCAGAATCCCGGAGGAACTTTTCCGAACATGTATTTTATGAAGCAAGTGACTCTGAGAAGCACAAGGGACGGACTGTAGTAGATGCTGATGTTCCACCCAGAAAACTCTGCTGCGGGCCTGAGGCACTCAGCTCATTCTCCCAGTTGATAGGAGTGCTGGAGGCTGATGGCTTTCCAGGGAGTCACCTTTCCATCCTTAAGCATTGCCCTAAGCCTAAAAGAGTCACCTTGGCCAAGGACAGCCCACATCCAATGACTGGTCAAGGCAGGGCAACTCTGAGGGGCTTTTCCAGATCCTTATGGGATTGGCTGAGGCCTTTGTTGGAGCTGCACTGCAGTTCAACTCCTCCTTCTGCACAATCCTCGTGCCTTCTCTTGCGAAGTCTTTTCTGAAGAAAGAGCATTAGGGACCAGAGTGACTAGAGCATCACATTAGCTGTAACTACTAGGACACCGGCCATGTCAAAGACTAGGGAAGCAGTGGCAGTAGCAAAACATCTCTACAGGTGAGAACTGAGTGACTTAGCCACCTGGAGACCACAGCAAGGAACACTCTGCTTCCGAGCCCTCAGCCTCTATCTGCCCTTTTTACAAACCACTTTGAAGTATGAATGACATACAAAAAAGCTGCACATATTTAATGTGTACAACTTGATGAGTTTGGAAACAAGTATACACCTGTGAAACCATCATCACAATCTATGCCGTAAACATATCCATCACCTTCAAAAGTTTCCTCCTGCCCTCCTTGGTTACTATTATCTTTTGTGATAAGAACACTTAATATAATATCTACCCTCTTAGAAAAATTTCAAGTATTCAATATAGTATTGTTAACTACAAGCACTATGCTGTAGATCTCAAAGACTCATCCATCTTGCATAATTGAAACTTTGTACCCTTTGTACCTCTCCATTTCCCCTTCCCCAGGTGAATCGGGAAGACATTATGCCCAGTAAAATAAGCCAGACACAGGAAGACAAATACTACATCATGTATGGTATCACCTATATGAGGAATCTAACAGAGTCAAATGCATAGAAGCAGGGAATAGAATGGTAGTTGCACTTATCTCCTTCCTTGATACTCAGCCAAGGAGAGAAAGAAAAGCCAGGCTTCCAGCAGCTATGTGGGCACAGGCTCCATGGAGAGGCTAGATTTCTCTGGACTTGTTGTATTACCTACTTTACATTCTCAACAATCCTCCTGAGGCTAATGGCATCTGGACAAACATACAGACAGGCGAGTAACCAAACCTGCCTAACTAGTGAATGCATTCTCACCCTTAAACTTCCTTTCCTTGTTCCTAACTCTGCAGGGCCTCTTGAGAGCTGAACTCCAGGGCTCACACATTTTTAAACCAGTAAAGAATGGTGCTTCTTTACTGAAGGAAACATCCCCCAAAGCTCCAGGTCAGTACTTTCCATTATTTTTAGACTCTCTAATCCCTTTCACTATTCATCCATATCTCAACCACACCCCCATGGAATGTCTTAAATCATTTGTGTCATTTTTGCAATACAAAAATGCCATTAAGGATACTTCCTTTAGATGGGTATATTTCAATTATTGCACAAGTTCATTTTAAATTCATTTTTAACAATATTCATTACAATAAAGAGTAGTTCTGACATTTTCCCCTTTAATTAGTGCTACCTGCAATTTAATTTACTTTAATTATATATGAACGTACATATAATTTATAGATGAATAATTCATAATTATGTGACATGTTTGGTTAGGAAACTGGAAGACATCAGAAATGCAGACCAAAGTTAAACTATGTATTCTTGTGTTAAAAACTGCTTTCATGATTTGATGTTTGAAATTTAAAATTTTTAAGTTTTAAAAAATTAGCTCGTTTATTTTATAACTTTTACATATGTTTCCAAATGAAGAAATAAAAGATAAAATTTCAAGTTGTAATTGACAAGCATATTTCCACAACTGCCATACTGCTGGGTTTGGATGGTTCCTTTAAAAATAAAAGGTCAAATTAGCTATAATCATGACTATCTTTTTTCTTTGCATATTGATTTTTTTTAAGTACTACTAGGGATAACTCAGTGTTGAATAAATCTTGATTGAATGAATGCAATGTGTAGATGTGGTGAAGATCAGTAAAGAGGTATGTTTGCAGAATAAGTATGTAGCTTGCTTTTAACCATTGGCCAAGTATAGATTTACACTAAATATGGGCTGGATCAATCCCACTGTCCCTCTGGATCCACTCTCCATCTTTCTCTACCCTGTGTCCTGTTGTAAAAAGTTCACTTTTATGGATTGCCTCAACAATGTTCCTTGTGCTCTGGTTTCTATTGGGTTTGGCCACTGGAGACTGAAGGTGAGTGAAGTTGGGATATTTATTCCCCCAGCTGGTAGATCACCTCAGGCTGGCTAAGTCTCATGACTTAGTCTCATGACCCTTTTAGACTTGGCTTGACCACAGATCCCTGCTGTTACTAGCCTCGAGTTTTTCACTATCCCTTGTAGTTTCTTTTCTGCTCACACATTTTAAATATTCTCTTTATTAAACACTTATCAAATTACATAATTTGAGTGTGACAGCTCTCTTCTGCCTGGACCTTAACTCTTTCATAATGTAGGACTATGAACGAAAACAATGTAAAACTACATGATGGTCATAAACATGGCAGCCTGGTAGTCAGTGAATGTTAAAGCAACTGAGCGACTGAATCACGAGCCGTCTCATCTGATATTCATTATATGACACACACACTCAGCCAAACGCATATTCAAGGCTTGAGAGAAAATCAGTCTCTAATTAGTCTCAAATATTTACTGTTGATTCTAAAAAGTAGAAAATGAAACCACAAATACTCTTAACCACAAACACTCACTAATAACCCCAAAAGTTTTCAAACCACTGGTTTAAACATTTTTTTTTGCCAAGTAAAGTATTTTTTACCCCATCCCAATGGATAAATTATGGAATAATGTGTATAGAAGTCTGTGTGGAATGGTTTAGAAATCTCTGGATATGTAAGAATGTACAACCAACCGTACTGATGAAAACTATGCATAGCACCAAAGTCTGAAATGAATCTTCAATCCCTTAATCTGCAAATGGAAAGAGAGTCACTCACTAGTCTTCCTCTAATCCAGGGGAGAAGCCAGGCTCCAAAGAAGGGTTATTTATTATCCAGCAAGGAGACACAGGTTTAAGACCATCATATGCCACAATTGCTTGAGTCTCTGAGAATCCATAAGCAGCTGGATTATAAACACAGGACATGAATATAACAATTCAACATTATGGGAACTTTACGTGAAGAGCTGGGCTCACAGATTTCCCTGCGGAGAGCCGTGATGAGCAGCGAGCTGTGAGTGCTCTGAGATGCCTGCCTGGGGACACTGGGCAGGAAGAGAGACATGGTCACAGCAACTCAGAGTGCAGGGTGTCCAGTTCTTCCCCTTCGGTTGACCACGCCAACAGAAGACAAGCCAGAAAAGGGAGTGAAATGCGACGCTAGGGAATACTTGTCACAAGATATATAATGCTCATTGATTTTCTTTTAATAAAATTCCTCCAAATCTATTATGGCTTGAAAGTTGCTGAGGTGGTGCCAGCTACTAGGCTGTCCAGTGAAGATATTTTCTCCAAAGTGAAGAACCTGTTCATCCAGATCCTTCCTACTGTCCACATCTCTGACCTCAAAATTGGCCACGCCCACCTGTTTCTTCTCTCTTACGCATACACAGGCACACATTCTTATGGGAAAGTTGCAGACAGTCTACAATCCACTAAGTAAGAGAAGATCCAGAAGCCCTAGGGCAACAGCAGACAGGGAAGGAGTAGACGGAGCCAGCGAAGGAAGGTCATGTGAGGGTAGAGGGCTGACCTCCTTTTTCCCAGCCGTGTAAAATGGCTGGTAAGCAACTTTCAACTCCTCCTCTCTCCCTCCCTCCTCCTCTTCTTTTTACCTCCTCCCCCTTTTAACCTATTTTGCCTGTCCTCTTTCCAGGCTAGAAAGGAACCAGCTGAGAGTCACTGTGTTGAACTGGAGGAGATAATACCAGTTATAATGGAGGCCCATACCCTTGAGACTAAAGTGTGCCACCTTCCAAAGAAGAGCTTGGTAACCAATGGCTACAGCATATTTCCCTTTCAGGCACTGGGAAAACAGCAACATTAATCAAACTTTTTCCGTGTCTCGCTCGCCCTCAACACTACTCAGGCAGCCAAAACTTCCTTGCCTCCCTCTATTGTCAAAAATGCCATACTGGTCAGCTCACCCCAGTGCTTGACCCCAAAGAGTCATATGAATAAATAAACAAATTAGAAATGAATTGATGAGGAATATACTCTCCCAAATTATCCTGCTCTCTACCAAATCAAAACTTTGCTTTATTGAGACCAGCTTACGTCTATGTAAATTTTTAAAAAAAAATCTTTGTAGTAGGATTCACCACCAGTTTAACTTTCTCTGAGGATCCTTTCATTCCTAAAGTAGATCTTTGTACATTGAAAAAGCCATAATCCAACTCTGTTAGTGTCAATAACATGGAATCTACAGAGCATGAAGCTGTCAGATCCCCACCTCACTCTTCCAAGTGGCCCTGCACCCTGAGGGGCCTGTAGCCAGTCATACTTAGAGAGTAGACATAAGTCACCACATATGAGAAGGGCATCTCTTTCCAGGAATTGGATAATATCCCAAGAGAGCAACACATTTCTTGCTTCCATGTTGTCCTTCTACCCAGTTCTGCTCAACCATAACATATCAACACGAGTAGTATCGCTCATCAACCTACTGGTTTTCTGTTGGTGTTCAAAGAAGTATGATGGGCCAGCAGTCCTCAGGAGGGAGTTTTAACAAAATAGGAAGTATCCTTTTTTTAAACTATCCACAATGAAATTCACTGTAAAAGTCCATCCATCTCTCTTAAAACGTGCTAATTCCTTGTATGGAGACCACTGCTTCTTGAGTGAGTTCTAGAACAAATAAAACACCTCTTAAGGGAAGGGGACCTAGAGAAGGGAGGCCTTTGGGAAAGGAAGGGATGTCCTGAGCCCTGGGTCCGGGTGACTGGACTCATCTACCTTGGGTGCTTGCCAAGGCCTGAGGAGACTCCTGCGATGACCGTGGGGTGCGGGCCCCTTACCTTACCACACTGCTTACATTTTCCCTCCTGCCGACGCCTGTGTACCCAGTGATGACGCACAAAATTCTGTGGGAAAACAAAAGTAAATAAACATGTTTCAATTCCCAAACTCCAATGTTAGGTTTTTTTTTTAATGTTTTAAGAATAAAGATTTCCGCGAACAACCATCTAAGCCCATCTAAGCACAAAAACAAATATGTGTATGTGTGATTTGTTTAACAATAAACATGAACCCACTTGGGAAAATGAAGGCAAGTCTCCATCCTCAGTGACCTTTCGTATCTGTAGAAACCATTAATCATGCCCTCCCTCTGCGGCTTCCTGGTAACGAATGGCCATAATGAATTCCCGTTACTCTGTTTTCCGTCTCGTAAAACATTGTGCAGATTTGTGACCTTGAGCTGGGGTGCGGGGGCGGGGGAGGGTGGGTAACTGAGGCAGGTAAAAGAAATATCCTTAAAGAAATGAGAAGGTGAAGGAGAGAAGGACAAAGACCTCCAATTTTTTAAACAAATATGTATTTAATGCTTTATAAATGCCAGGCAGGCACTGTACTAAACATTTGAGTCAGAGAACTTAAAGAAATGAAATTCTCAGAAAGAAACAGATCTCCTGATTCGGGACTTACATGGTGACAGTTTTTCACTAGCGAAAGTGAAGGATGAGAAAAGCTGAAGGAAACTGATGACAGAGACAAGAGATGTGGGCATATCGTGAAATTCTGCAATGAGGTTGTATTTAAGCTGTCCTTGGATAACCTGAATGAGATCAGCTTCCAAGGTCTATTCTTGGCTTGAGCTGTAGGAAACATGGAAGGTCCTTTTCCTCCCAAATAGAAGCACCCGTCACCCCAGCTGTTGGGATACTTTACAAGAGAGAAGGTGGTCTTCAGGCCTAACGGTACAGGTAAACCCTAATGACTTCCATACAACTCATCTCTCTTAGGCCAACACACCTGAAATATTTGCTAATGTTTTCCTCCTGCCCTTTTCTGAGAAAACATACTTTACCTGAAATTAACATGCGTATTGTCAGGCCACAATCCATACTTTCCCTTTAAAATAGGCCCTTTATTTTTATAATTTTTAAAAAATTTTTTTTGCGGTATGCGGGCCTCTCACTGTTGTGGCCTCTCCCATCGCGGAGCACAGGCTCCGGACGTGCAGGCTCAGCGGCCATGGCTCACCGGCCCTTTACCATATATTCAGTTTTTCAACAAATACTTACCAAATGCCTACTATCCAGGCATTGTTCTAAGTACAGAGGGACACAGGAAACAGATCAGTGTCGAGAAAAAAAGATGTTATATCAAGGCATGAAATTCAGAGTGACAAAGATACCTCCAACAAGCATTAGCAATATCAATTCCAAAGTGCCGCCTCTATTTCTCTTCGTAACGTCAAATCAATTCAAATTAAAACTAAACAAAGATCCTGGAGGAATAATGGTCTTTTAACTATAATAAGATATAAAAAAGCATAACGGTCCCGCTAATTAGTCTAGTTTTTATCTTGCTTTTCGCACTGTGGCAGTTTAATGAAACAAGGACACAATTCTTACATTGTTCTCAGAAAGAAGCTAATAATAATAGTTAACATTTCTTGACTACTAACACTGTCAGGCACTTTTTAAAATGCCTTACATGTAATAATAATTTAATTTTCATGAGAATTTTCATGAGTATAGGTGCTGTTTAGTTGAAAAGAACTAGTAAAACCCCAAGTTGGTAAAATATTGAAGTATTTCTATATTGGTTGATAAATTGCAGTTTAGTGACCCTACCATCCCCCTGGCTCCTCCCTGGATGTCATACACCGCCCCCCCGCCCCCCAACACTGGAGCCCACTCCTACCTCCTCATTATTAAGCAACTAGAGTGTTAATTTCGGGCATAACAGGTCTCCAAGATTCTGGAGCTCTTTTCTGAAAATGAATCATGTTACTGGGGCGATGCCATGGGGTTCTCCCACAAACTCAGAAGACTGGGCTGTGCCCCACTGATGGTAGTTGTTTGTCCAAGCTTAAATATCAATATAAACAATTGTGGGGGCCTATGGCTGCAAGTCCAGAAACCTGCTCAGTTATCAGCGTCCATACCTTCAGGTCAGTGAAAAAACTCTACTGGGGATGATGATATTGGACCCTCCATCTCTCTAGTTCACAGATGAAGTGGACCACTCCAGCTTTGCACCCACTCAAGTGAGAAGCACTTTTAGCCCACTGCCTGTTTAAGAATAAGGGCTGGGGAGGCCTGGGGTCAACTGCTAGTTGTACTCTATCACAGTTAACATCATGGTAGGGCATGTTATCAGCGGGCTTGACTTGAATTATCATTATCGTCCTCATTTTACAGATGACAAAACTAAGTTACAGAGTGGCGACTTCAAATGTCAGGGACAGAGCAAGGATTCAGACCCAGGCAGGCTGGCAGCACTGTGTTGCTGCGCCTCTCCTCTGCTCTGTAAGATCAGGTTCAAGCTCCTTCAATAAATGATTTCAATGACAGTCAGTAGTGGAAATATTGAATACATAAAAATGTCAGGCAGGATTATGAGAGATAGAAAAATTTACTATAATTGCTGTTAGTTTAGCAGAAGCTGAGGGAGAATGAACAGTATCATTGATGTTAAGAGAAATTCTCTGCTTACTGAGATTATAAATCACCTAATGACTCTCAATTTAAGAATTTACGGAGGGAAACATTGGAAGAATTTGATCAATTACCTATGAGAAATCACGGCTGACTCATGGAATTATTCAGCTAGTGACAGCTCTAATCAAAAGACTAAACCAGCAGTTTCCACAAATCAACAATTCTTTAGAAATTATAAGACTGACAATGAATCATTTCTGCTGCAACATACATCGTTTGGTAAGCAGGTTTATAATACCATGTAGTTTAGTTTATTTAAGGAATAAAAGAGAACATTTAAAAATTTTTATTTAAATATTTGACTCTGCAAGTTGTTAACTATTTTTAATACCATCCTTCCTAGGAAATAGGTAGGAAATTAAGGCCCAGATAAAATAACTCAAACAAAAGCACTACTATAGAAACTGAGTAATTGTCTCTAATCTATGGCCCTGATTTGAGATGTCAAGTATCCATCTATTCAGAGGTCTTCTTAGGCCTGATATAAATTTCTTCTATTGCTGCTTAAACATAGCTGGAACAAAGTAAAAGCCAAAAAATGTGTGCTGAATTGAATGAAATTCTCAACCGAATTTCTTTGACAATTAAATTGTGTAGTTACCATTTTGAAGGATCATCCATTGTCTTTATCAATTAGGGGGAAAAGAACCATTTCTGTAGAATCATCCTTCTTTCCCAAGCACTTAAATTTTTCACACTATTTCCTTTGACTATTATTTATATCTCCTAAATTATTGAAATGAAATTAGACTCGGGATCTTCACATTGCAAATATGAGTGTTGATTCACTGCTGTTAAGCTAGCAAAGCAAGGCTGCTGACACCATAACATCTTTTTATTGTTCATCAATAATCTGAATTATTCATATAGCATCTTCCAATACTGGGTAAGGAAAGGGCTATTACTTATGGGTGTTAAAATCTCGGTGATCCATTATTTCAGGGTTTATGGTCAGTATTGTTAGCAGAAATGCATAACACAATTGTTCAATTATTTTCAGAAACAGCCAGTTTAATTCATAGTATTATTCACAGAGCTTTTGAAAGGATCTTAGCAATTACAGCCTAATCCATGCAGCTTATCTCTACGAAAACTGAGGTCCAGCCAGAAAGGTTCAACTTAGCGGAGTCCAAACAATATTCATTAAAACATTTCCAGGTATCAGGCACCCCACTAAGCCTAGGGGACAGTGATTAATAGCCCTGTTCCAGAGCCCAGCCCTAGAGACATCATCTAGGGGAAAAGAAGCAGAGGTGTCCTTTGAACCCAGGTCAAACTAATTCTAAAGTGATTGCTTCTTTCATTTCCATTAAGTAAACTACCTAAGGACTCTTAATTAAGAATCTCCATGGGTCATAATCTGTCATAAGTATCATCTCCAAACTGTCCTCTTAGACCAAGAGTTCTTAGACACTTGGGGAAAAATTAGCCCCTTTATAAATTCAATCAGTCAAAAGATATTCATTGATCACATCCTCTGCATCCTGCCTGGTACAATGAGGTTGGGACAAATTTCACGAGTGATCCCCCAAAGCTTACGCTATAGGAGGATGGCAACAAACAAGCAAATGAGTAATAAATAATTATGACATACAAAGTGCTCTGAAGGGCAGAACAAGGTGCTTTGATAAAGAACAATGTGCAACCTACTAACCTACTTAGAGGTGGTCATCAAGGAAGACCTCTGAGGGGCTGATATTTGAACTGAGGTCTAACTATAAGAAAGAGCTAGCCATGCAAAGAGATTTCCAGTACAGCAATGAAACACACAAATATCAGAAGGTGAGGAATATCTGGATGCATGACTCAAGAACTGAAAGAAAATCCATGTGGTAGCTGGATGGGTTGGAAGAGGTAGGCTGGGTCCAGCCTTTGCAGGACTTTTGACTTTTCATGCAAAGCCAAGGGTATGGTTTTCCTCTAAACAATATGGAAACCACTGAAGAGTTTTAAGTTGGAAAATGATATAATCCAACATTCATTTTTAAAGATGAGTCTCTTAAATCATGGTGGATTGAAGGGGGAAACTAAAGAATCCTGGAGAACCTATTGTAGTGGTCAAAAGTGAGAGATCCTAGGACTTCCCTGGTGGCGCAGTGGTTGAGAGTCCGCCTGCCGATATGGGGGACACAGGTTCATGCCCTGGTCTGGGAAGATCCCACATGCCGCAGAGCGGCTGGGCCTGTGAGCCATGGCCACTGAGCCTGCGCGTCCGGAGCCTGTGCTCCGCAATGGGAGAGGCCACAACAGTGAGAGGCCCGCGTACCGCAAAAAAAAAAAAAAAAAAGTGAGAGATCCTGGTGTCTTAGTCTAAGGTGCTGACAACAGAAATGGAGATAAATGGATCATTTGAAATATAGTTTATGAATAAAATTGATAGGGTTGGCAAATGAACTAGCTGTGGGGAGTACCTGAGAAAAGTAATCATTATGACCCCCCTTCCTCACCCATTTTCTCGATCAAGGAGCTGGGCCAATAGTCATCTTATTTTCTGAGGTACAAAAGAATTGAAAAAACTTGTTTTTATGGTGATGGAAATAAAGAGTTTAGTTTGTAATGTATTATATTTGAGATGACTGTGATACATTCAGCGGGCATATCAAATGGAACTCCAAGTGTGGGCTGGAAATGGAAAGCTAGCTGTTGTCAGCCCAGACATGATATGTAAAGCCAAGGGATTGGATGAGCTCTCCCAACAACAGTAGGCAGAACATGGTCCAGTACTAAGCCCAACGAATACCAGGGAGTGAGCAATGAAAGGACTACCCAGTGAAATAAGAGGAACATTAGGAAAGATGTCATGACAGGAGAGCATTTCAAGGAGGATGAAATACTGAGTAGTTTGAACACATCTGCAAGACCGAATAAGAACAGAAAAATTTCTAATGGATTTGGCATTCAGGCGATACTGGCAACATTAAAAAAGCAATTTCAGTGAACAGGTAGAGTAAAAACCAGATCGGAACAGGTTAAAATGCCTAGGAGGGGACACGCTGAAAACAATTAACGTAGTTAACACTTTCTGGAAGTTAGCACTGAACACAGCGCTGAGAATCAGAGCCGCAGTTAAGACACAGCTGGTGGTGAAGGACTATTTTTGTTTGTTTGGTTTTTAAGATGGGAGCTGTCAGAGCATGTTTATGATGATGGAGATAATCTAGAAGGAAGGTGGGGAGGTGAAAATGTAGGAATGGAAGAAATAGCAAGTCCTTGATACGAAGACAAGGGAAGGTGCTGAAAACACTTATAAAGGGTCTGGCTTCATGGAAGAGAAATAATAACAGCTGCTGAAAACACACCCAAAAAATCCTTGCATTAGAAAATTGCACATACAATTACAATTATCTATCCAGAGAGAAAAAGGGAGATTAAAGGACAGGGAACCAAAGGTAGACATAAGGATTCCCTGGTTAGAAATTCATACAGTCCATCTTAAAACCTCAAAGTGGTTGCTTCTACGGTCCTAAATAAAATTTCTCCTTCATCTGAGCTGTCACTGAGTTATCTCCTGACCATTGCTACAGTGCACTTGGGTGACATGGAGGGTAAAACAACCCTATCATTTTTCTTAGATTTCCTCACCCTACATATGACCCATAACTTTCCTCTTGCTGACATAATAGACAAGCACAGTGGGAGAGGACAGTGGACAGGGACAACTCTTGATATTTTCATCTCTCTCCAAACCTCCACCGCCAGCCTATCCTCTCTCCATGTTTTCTCCCAATCTCCTTGTATTAGTCAGTAACAACGAGATCATTCTTCTTCACAGTGTCTTTTTTCATTAACTGTCATTAACACCTCTGTACTCAGACGTCTTCTATTCCTATTCCACTCATTCATCTATTCTCGTAGCTTTAATTACTATCTCAATATGCTGACAATTCCCCAATGTCTAACCTCTAGCGCCCAATCTTCCTCATAAGCTCCAAGCTCATCTACCCACTCAGCTTTCTGTTGGGCATCCCCAGCTGGGGCCTCAGGACACCTCAAACTTGAGAGTTCTACAACTGAACTCATTACTTCCCTACCCCATCCTCAGAGCAACTCATTTGCCAACATCTAATTGCTTTCTCAGAGAAGAACCCTTGTTTATTCCGAGCTC
Organism: Tursiops truncatus; assembly: GCF_011762595.2. NCBI lineage: Eukaryota > Metazoa > Chordata > Mammalia > Artiodactyla > Delphinidae > Tursiops > Tursiops truncatus. The sequence continues at coordinate 89,754,101 of NC_047042.1, forward strand.
CCCTGCCTTTGTGTCCAAAATCCAATCAATTACTATCTCCTGTCAATTCTGTTTCCTTCAAATTCATATTCTCCAATTTTCTCCATCTCAGTATTACTCTTAGTTCAGATCACCGTTATCTCTTGCCCAGATTAGGAGAACAGCTCTTCAACTTTTTTCTCCATGCTTCCAATATTGCTTGAATTATATGGCATTCCCTCCACACTGTAGCCAGAATAATATATTCTGCTTATAACAGTTTCATGTCCCCTCTAATTACTATGATGATGCAACATTCCACTTGCAGCCTTGCTAACAAGGGCCTTCCTGGTCTAGCTCTGCTTATCTCTCAGGTCTCACGCCTTCCTCATACATCCTCTCACCTTTGTGCCTGTGTGCCTGTGTTCTGTCTCAAAGGCTGCCACTCACCTCCTAGCTAACCCCCCGCCCTTCACTTAGATCATCTCTTTGGGTCTCAGTTTAGTTGCCACCTCTTCCAGGAATTAAAATGGACCAAAAGTCAATAAAATGCTATTTCTTATCTTTTCAATTCCACCACCTCCTCCTCCCGCTACTTTCTAGTTCCATTCAATAAGACCTTAGCTCCCCAATACATTCTGTGAGAAGAAGAAAGGGCCGTAGACACACACTGAAGAGACTTGGGGATTTTATTGATTGTATGTGTTGATGTATCGAAAAGAAACTGATGTGGAATAGAGGGAGATGGACTTCATTTTTTTTAAATCCCTACTGAATATCTATGAATCCAATGAATCAATGGGAAATAAAAGGCGGTATTTGAACTAGAGCTCTGATATACTTACTTCTCTCGGTGATCTTGAGCCCCCTTCTCGAAATGTTGGTTTACATCGGAAATTAATCTGTCATTTAAAAAGAAAAGTGTATTATATTAGAGATAAGCACCTGACTAGAATGAGTTACCTGAAAAAACCAACAGTGACAGATATTGAGACTACAGAAAAAAAAAAAAACCTCAAAGAATAAGGAACATAGTCTTACACTATTCTTAGTCTTTTGAAATCATCACCTTAGATAATCCCAAGCGATCCTGTTATCTCCAGTCCATGACTCTTCAGTCTCACTGATGAAATCAAAGTTATCTTTAGACAGTAATGCTCTTACGCCATAAATTTGAGAAACTGAGATAATAAAGAGGCAGAAGAAAAATATATGGCAGCTGAAATCATCCAGCTGTGTTTTAGATTTTAAAAGTAGGAAAATATAAACTTGAGACATTTTTAATATGATGAAGATGAGTCACAAAAATACACAAAATTATTCTTCAAGCATTCAGCACTCCCTTACTTTTAGATGCGGAGGTCTCCCTATACATTTACATCTTCTTTAGCTACTTGATAAGGTGAAAGGAGCGTAGAAATGAAGTAGGAAATGAGTACATGGAGTTGGGACAGCAAAAAAAAAAATTATTGTAAAATATTCCTAGTCATTCCCACAAAATATCACTTGGCAACAGTTGATAATGTGTCTGTAAAACTAAATGAATATCCCCGGGGACTAAAATATTTCAATACATGTACACATGGCAGCTCAAGATAGATGATGCACAGAGAATCCCACGTGGAAAAGGGGCAGGAGGCATGGAAGGAAGAGGACAGCAGAGAGCTCACTACTGGAGCCTTTCCCTTGCCCCGATGACAGATAAATGGACTCTGCAGAATCCACCTCCTCTGGAGGAAAGACACCACCGGAATGTCACTTCCAGCCCCTCCCACGCATTAATGCTGTGTAAGCGGGAACGCTGCTCAAAGCAAGGAACTCAGCTTCTGGCCGGGCTCTCTCCATGGCAGCCAATTTAGAAAGAAGTAAACTTACAAAGGTCAGACATGTCTAAACAATGATTTTAAAGAGCTATGGAATTTTTTTTCTTTAATACGAAACATCTTGTGGAAAATCCCATGGGTGAATAACAACGTTTGTTATTGTTGAAGAAAATGAGTACACGTGAGGCTTTTCTCTCTAACCTTATTCCTTTTCCTGAGAATCAACATAAAATGATATCAAATAATACCTCAGCAAACAATACAGTGAATGAAACTTAAGCATTGTCCTTCCATCCTTTCATTATTAATCTGGTAATGTTGGACTTCCAGGTTTTTAAAAGAGCATTGTTTTCAAAAAGTTGAAAATGAAACCTGACACCTGGTCTTTGAAGTCCAAACACTGGCAGCGTAGCAAAAATTGCAGCAGGTGGCGCTGTCTCACCTTTTCTAGCTGTTCGATGCAGGCGGTGTGGACGACGATCTTACAGACCGCACACTTCCTCCTGAGAGCTGATTTCTACAACAGACAATTCAAAAGACAAGAAGAAATGTTAACGGTCTGTTCTGAAGAGCTCCCTGGTAGTAAAGAGAGTATACATAAATGAGGCAAACGTAAACCAATTTAAAACTTCGTCATAAACATTCAATAATCGGACAAACTTCCGCAACAGTACTCTGACCTACCAAGTAACTTCATATCCATGACTGAGGGTGGCCTAAGATTTTCTCTTTAAAACAGAATTATACTAGCTGCTGTATGCTGAGTATATACTATGAACCAAGCTCTTTATTCTGTTATTTTCTTAGTTCCATAACCTAACATTGTAGGCATTATTAACCTATTTTTTTTTCACGTTTACTCTAATAGCTAAGGGGTAGGGTCTAGGTTCAAAACAAGCATGGTTTCCCTACAGCCAAAAGTTTACATTTCAAGGGGCCATCCCCTTGGACTTTTATTCCCAGCACAAATCTATACAAGGCTACTTGGTTTCTGCCCAAATCTTCTGGAAAGTAAGAAGACGAATTTAACTTTTACGAGTCACCGTCCTTATCACCACCACCATCATCATCATCAGAGCAGCAGCAGCCCAGTAACAGCAAAAGCAGCTAAGATGAATTTAGCACTTTCTATGTGCCAGGTATTCTTGTAAGCACCTCACAGAGAGTACCTCATTTCATCCTCACCACCCTAAGAAATAGATACTATTCTTACTACCATTTTACGGATGAGAAAACAGGCCCAGCAAGGGATGTGCCCGAGGTCATATAATTAGAGCACAGCAGGGCCAATTAGTCTGATAGCAGGCTCGTGCTTAAAAGCGTGCACAGTTTGGCCTCCCTGTCAGCACCAGTTAAAATTCACAATAAAAATATTCTCTGAGGTTTATCTTTTTTCTAACAATAAAAAACAAGCAGCAGGGAGAGAGAGAAAGGGGTGGAAATCTCCATTCCATACTGACGGAGCCATGTAACGTCTGACTCACAAATGCTCAGGTCTCTCTATGGAGAACAGGCTAAAAGGCAGATCTGCAGGAATAATTTGGGGGGTTGAGCACTGAAAGAAACTTATTATAACAAAGCCAGTCTGTGACCCAGCCCATCAAAGCATCCGAGTGTGAAAGGCCCGAAGTCCCTGTCCTTAAGAAAGACACAAGACTCAGCTTCCCCTACTGAGATAGGATTTTTAAGCCAAAAATGGAGGTGTGGCTGCTACCAAGGAGCCTGGAAGGACTGCAAACCAGCACCTTGGAAGGTGCAGAATCAGGAAAGGAACTGTAGCCTCCCGCCTCCTCGGTGGTTCTACCCATTCCACACGGAGTCTCCACAGTGCCACCAGCCACCAGCCAAGCATCCAGAACGCTGCAGTCAGTACCGCAGCAACGACACGTGTCGTCTTGATACCCACTGACTAAGGTTTAGGTACCCTGCTTGCAAACGCTTTCGTCACTCGTGGCGTTCCTCTGCCTGAGGAAAGAACATGGTCGGTAACCTTACGTAAGCTTGGCAATCGATTGATTTTGCCAAAAAGGAGGATAAGGGAAACCCAAGCACCTAGCTACACTATTGAAAAGTGTCCTGGCTCTACTACTAAAAAGAAAGCGGCGGGAGGTGGGGAGGAGGGGAAGGGGTGGGAGATGGGGAGGGAGAACAAGAAGAGTGACAAGGGCTTCCCTGGTGGCGCAGTGGTTGAGAGTCCGCCTGCCGATGCAGGGGACATGGGTTCGTGCCCCGGTCCAGGAGGATCCCACGTGCCGCTGAGCGGCTGGGCCCGTGAGCCATGGCCGCTGAGCCTGCGCGTCCGGAGCCTGTGCTCCGCAACGGGAGAGGCCACAACAGTGAAAGGCCCGCGTACCGCAAAAAGAAGAGTAACAAGTACTAGTAGCAGCACCAGCAATGGCAGCATCGCTCAAGGCAACAATAATAAAATTCTAGGTTTGCAAATATTTTCGTGAGCTAAGTGCCCGTAAGGAGCAAACTATTGTTGCTCTCCTGTTGGTTCCGGATCTCCTGGTGGGGATCACTGCTTCAGCACCACCCGCAGCAAATGCACGGGGCTCCTGAGTGAGTCCTGTTGCTCAAGAGTTATAGTGACACTCAGGAGTTGATTTCATTCTACCCATTATCCACTAAACCCCTAGCAGATTTCACCGCACGCAAGCAAAGCAACACTCATGGTAGCAACCACTGATGGGCTTATTTAAGGCCACCTGAAAAACCTCCTTCCTTACCAGTAACTCCTGCCCTGGTGTAGCCTTGTGCCTGACGTGTGCTCTGCACTGGGGCCTGCAGAGCTCCAAGGGCTCCTTGAGGCTCCTACGGAGTCACTGGGGATGGTGGGAAGGGACAAAAGTGCACTCGTCGAAGCCAGAATACCCCTTCCTTGCCTTGTTCTCCATCTGGATTCCAAGTTGGAATCTCCTTTGAATAGGGATCTTGCCTGGAAGAGTTTGAGAGCCTGTGGCATAAGACTGTCCTCTCTCAGCTTCCTAGGGTGAGATGTCTCTACACCGATGTCATTCATGTGTAACAATTCAAGTGCAGTGTTCTACAGATGATAATATAGGAAGAAAAGTGCTTTATGTTATAAAACTAATTTTATTTAAACAATGTTAAATTTTAGAAGGCCCTCATAAGGCATGCTTCTGTGCCTTCTGAGGCAGAATATATAAAACCATAATCTGAATTTTTCTTTATAGTCACTACAACATGACGTATTTTACTACAAAGAACAGTCATTTTTCTGCTTCCTGTCTTTCTATCAGGCTAGAGAGTCTTCAATGTTATAGTGCCTGACTTCAGTTGCCCCCAATTTCTAAAATGACAGCTTCTAATCTGATAAATCAGATAATTAAGGTCTATAATCACATGCAAAATTAAGTGAATAAATTCTGAATGAAGGCCTCAGGTCTTTTTCCATAGTAGAAAAATACATGGATTTGTTTCTCAACTGATGAAAACTGCTCCAGTGAATCCGAAGTCTCAACTGCTGACTTCTTGGTTTACGACTATGCTTTAATTAGTTAAAGTTATTTGAAGTAGCTGGATAATAAGCTTCTGGGCAGAAATTGCTCAATTAATGCTTGGTTATGTTCCAATTTTTATTTGCAAGATTTAAACTAAATATAAAGACAAAACACGGGAATCTAGACATTCTCAATATTGTAACGACTCACTTTTTCTTTAAAAACTCTGAAGTCAATACTTCCTTCACTATGAAAAATGATAAAGCAAGAAAAGTCATTAAAATTAAGTCAGCAGCCTAGTTGTTATTCTTCATATCGGGACATAGCTGTTATGGAACCTAGCACAAAGATACAATTTTAAAAATAAACATGGCCTGGGACCCAAACATGCTTAAAAATTAACATTATAAAAGTTTAATAATTCACTCTCATCAATGAATTTAAAGGCCAATTACCACGAGCCACAACTACTGAGCCCGCGTGCCACAGCTACTGAAGCCCGCATGCCTAGAGCCCGTGCTCCGCAACAAGAGAAGTCACCGCAATGAGAAGCCCATGCACCGCAACAAGGAGTAGCCCCCGCTCGCCACAACTAGAGAAAGCTGGTGCACAGCAACAAAGACCCAACACAGACAAAAAAAATAAATAAACACTAAATTGTCAAAAAAAAAAAAAAAGGCCAATTAGGCTTACTGCTTCAAATATCAAGTAACCTCAGTGTCCTTACTAAGGGTTTCCTGATTTTGTCAAAGGAAATCCATTAATTTGTAATTGTGTGTGTGTGTGTCACACCTGTAAAAACTAGTGGAGGGGGCACATCTATGAAAACTAAGACAACATAGGCTATAACATAGATTATATCCCATTATACTCTGATCATAATTTACTTATATAATAATGACACAATGAATGATATGCTATGCTTTAGGATGGTGGGCGTAACCTAACCAGCAGACCTAACAGTGATTGTAAGAGAACACACTCAAAGTTCTGACTTGGCCCTATATGTTTCCCATGCTGTGGGCACTGTTGGCATTCCAAGCGGTGACAGTTCCTCACCAAACTTCAGCTCATATCAAGCATGGAAGTAAAACTGTCACAGCCTTAGACCCCTGTCTCTGGGGATGGAAGCTGGAGCGGGGACAAAAGGACCAGAGGCAAGCAGTGGTAGAAAGTATATAACTGTCCCTGAGAAACAGTTTAATATCTAATCCTATCCCACCTACCCACTTCCTTTGGTCATAAGTCCCTGATCCATATGTACCACCAAGCAAGCTATATGTTCTTCCTTTGAACAAGAGATGTGATTTCTGCTAAGTAGCAATGAATATCTGGTAGTAGTTAACAGCGTTTGATAGAGACAGAAAGAAGAGAGGGAGGGAAGGATAGGGTAGGAGAAAGAAAGGGAAACCTAGTTTCACAGTTCATGATTTCTGATAGGTCAAGGCCTCCTTGCTGCCCAAGGAAACTTAAATTGAATGCCACCCCTAATAGTCTGAAGTTTGACCCCAAAAGCATGTACAACAAGGCTGGCTGAGCCCCTTCCCGATAAGCACACACCAAATCTCATTTTTCCCTTAAGATGGTCAAGTAATCCTGCCTCTGACCCCACCTCTCTCACTGTATTCTTAAGGACGCCACCCTCCCCCCAACACACACACACACACACACACACACACACACACAGCTTTAATCACCAGAGATCAGAAGTGGAGAAGTAGGAGGAAATATTTAGTCTCCGGAGCCGACATGGCAACCCTTTCTTGGCCTCCTGTCTCAGGAGACCTCAGGGCCAGAGGCTGCTGCTGGCCACACAGAAGTACTGGCCTGGCAGCATCTCACTGCACACAGAGTTCCCAGACATGGGCTCACAGACCCAGTGCAAGGAAGCACTGCTTCCATCAGCCCCGCCCTTATCATAAGGCCACAGCGACAAAAGGATGCATGGCCAGGGAAGGGGCTCCAGGCAGGAACCCAACCATCCTGGGAGTGGGGAAGGGGGCACAGGAGGCACTAGGGGGAGGACAGGATGGAGCGCCGAGTGGTGAAAAGTCAGGAAAAGGGGGCTGCATGAGGCTGGTGGGATGAGCTTCCCAACTCAGGCTCCCCCAGCTGTCTTCTTCCCAGTAATTCTCAGCCCCCTCACCTTTCCCACGTCAGAAGAATCATGGTGAGAAACAGAAACTGAGCACTGGGAGTCAGGCAAAGGAGAAACAGCGAGTGCGGCAAGAAGAATTTTATCCTCCCTTCTGGACACAAAGCTCGGTCTACAGGGGCACAGTGATGGGAGGGGGAGACGGGGCAACTGGGCCCGGGCAAGGCTACCCTTTTCTTCCTCTCCGAGGGTGGGGTGAAGGGACTGCTCGGTAAAGTGCAGGGAAGGAAGCTTCCTAAGCCTTCAGAGTGTCAGGAATTCAGCGTCCTTCCAGTGGGGATTGCCCCTACGGGCAACACGAACAAGAACACTGCTGCTGTATAATCCTAGGTAAATGCAAACAAGGGTTCTTTGATTTATTTAAAAACCCAATTAGAAGAAACGACAAGCATTCTCGGCAAGTTCTACTCCCTGGGGTGTCTAGGATGCAACCTGTAAATTGGTGCTAGGGAAAAAGAAGACTGACATTATCTGGAAGTTCTGTGCATGTGGTTTCAGGGCCAAAGCACAGGCTCCATCGCCACTCACGCCAGCGCCTCTTTTCCTCAAACAGAACACAGGCCGTTTTGGACAAACCGAGAGGGTGGCTAGCTGACGTGCCAGCGCGCCCCTACCGTGGCTCCTCGCTGCGTAACTAAGTCGCTCCGAGACGGCAGGACTTCAAGAGCCCAGACCGGGGAACAGAGATGCCTCCCGTCAGGGGGGCGGGGTGGAGGGGGGAATCTCAGAGCCCACCTCTGAGGGTCTCCTGCAGGGAGCCCTCCCTCTGTGTGAAACCCTCAGCCTGGGTACTGCTGCCGGAGTCAAGGCCTTGATCTGTCAGGGCCCCAGGTGTTTGTGCCACATGTCCTCTGGACAGGGCTCAGTGAGGGCCGGATCCCTCTGGGATATCCCCACAGCGTCGCCACCCTAGATACCAAATGATGCCAGAAGTACCTCAGAATATACGAAAGGGGAAGGAGGAGGGAGCCGCAGGAGGTTGAGGGGTTGGGAAGGGGGTCACGTAGACAAGTGACGAAAATACTCAGCAACACGCAAATACACACCGATGCGCCTACATCCGCACACGCCAGCTCTCGGGAATCAGGATGGTCTGAGATGTCCCACGTGTGAACTTTGCATGTAGCTGGAACAATGTCAGCATTCTGAGTGCTGTGCGGGAAATAAAGAGAAAGACGCTTCTGTCCTTCCTGGGAGAAGCTGGCGCACCACTTGAGACGACACGGAGGACTTGAAAGAAAAGGTCACTAACAAGAGAAGACCGTGCACGGCCGAGTGCTGAATGAACAGCTCAGACAGTGAAAGCTGTAATCTAGAGCAGGGTGAAGCCCCAGCGGCTGACTCAGTACAAAGGACGTAACACCAAAGACAGCAAAGTGTTGAACTGGGCCTTGAAAAGATGTAATATTTGAAAATTGAAGCCACTCCAGCAGGGAGAGGATCCAAAGTCTCTTTACATAGTAGGCACTGATGCCTCCTCAAAGGAACAGAGCAGGCTTTTGCGTGTCCGATGGGGCGCTGAGCCAGGGGCCCACAGGCGTCCATCTGCGTGAGTCACTGGGCACCATGCTTAATGGTGGAGTGTGGAGGCCTCTCTGTGTGCCTGGTCGGGGGTCAGGTGGAAGGTGGGGAGTGGGAACACTGGCTGTGGGTCACGAGGGTCTCAAACGGAAACGGCAAAGCAGAACTTTTCCTGAGAGGACCTGGGTTACAAAGTATAGAGTTACAAGAAGATGGAGATTCCTCTGTATTTCCATTCTGCCCTAATCCAACACCAGGAACACTGCCTGACACATATTAGGAGCTCAAGAGATATTCTAGCAGGGAGGGAGGGAGGAGAGAGGGAGGGAGGAGGGAGGGAGGAGAAAGGGAGGGAGGGAGGGAGGAGAGAGGGAGGGAGGGAGGAGAGAGGGAGGAGAGAGGGAGGGAGGGAGGAGAGAGGGAGGAGAGAGGGATGGAGGGAGGGAGGGAGGAGGGAGGAGAGAGGGAGGGAGGAGGGAGGGAGGAGAGAGGGAGGGAGGGAGGGAGGAGAGAGGGAGGGAAGGAGGAGAGAGGGAGGGAGGAGAGAGGGAGGGAGGGAGGGAGGAGAGAGGGAGGGAGGAGGGAGGAGAGAGGGAGGGAGGAGAGAGGGAGGAGAGAGGGATGGAGGGAGGAGAGAGGGAGGGAGGGAGGAGAGAGGGAGGAGAGAGGGAGGGAGGGAGGAGAGAGGGAGGAGAGAGGGATGGAGGGAGGGAGGGAGGAGGGAGGAGAGAGGGAGGGAGGAGGGAGGGAGGAGAGAGGGAGGGAGGGAGGGAGGAGAGAGGGAGGGAGGGAGGAGAGAGGGAGGGAGGAGAGAGGGAGGGAGGGAGGGAGGAGAGAGGGAGGGAGGAGAGAGGGAGGAGAGCGGGATGGGAGGAGAGAGGGAGGGAGGGAGGAGAGAGGGAGGGAGGAGGGAGGGAGGAGAGAGGGAGGGAGGGAGGAGAGAGGGAGGAGAGAGGGATGGAGGGAGGGAGGGAGGAGGGAGGAGAGAGGGAGGAGAGAGGGAGGGAAGAGGGAGGGAGGAGAGAGGGATGGAGGGAGGGAGGGAGGGAGGAGGGAGGAGAGAGGGAGGGAGGGAGGAGAGAGGGAGGGAGGGAGGGAGGAGGGAGGAGAGAGGGATGGAGGGAGGGAGGGAGGAGGGAGGAGAGAGGGAGGGAGGAGAGAGGGAGGGAGGAGAGAGGGAGGGAGGAAGGAGAGGTGAAAGGGCTTGCAGACTAGGGCTTTCTCCTCAGTGTAAGCCCCCAGCCCAACCCCAGTCTGGAGAACTGGTGGCTTTGGAATTGAGACAAAACCCCTCTAGGACACAAGCATTTTCAGGATAGGCAATCCCAAAAGAAGAGAGAAAGAGGCATTCTATAGGTGTTTGAGGGACAGAAGACCTTCATAAATACTAGAGGGAAAGTGGGGTAGAGGCTTCATGGTAAGTACAGCTAAACAATTTTTGTGACCACAAATGTGATGTCTTTGGGGGAATTCCAGAGATATCGGACGGGAAGGCTATCTTGCAAAAGGCTGAGGTCTTACATAAATGGGTGGAGTTAAGAACAGGAAGTCTGCATTACTGATGCTCATGTGATCCCACCTGTGTCTGTAGGCTAGTAAGGCTCTGCAACATCTACTTGGGTAGCAAGTTGTGGGGCTGCAGAGGATTGGGGCCAGCACGCAGGCCAGACTTCCCAAAGAGAAGTCCCGGATGGGCGATGCAGGTTAGGCTAGAAAGGTGGATTGGGAAAAGATTGCTAAAACCCTTAAATCTCGAGTGAGAAATACAAATTTGAACCTAATAGGCAATGGGGCACTAATAATTTTTGAGACTCATGTGGCCAAAAATAATAATTCAATCTGGTGGCAGGATGCAGCACTATCTGAAAGCAGGAGGAGGAAGACAAAAGGAAATGAGATGATTGAAAGGTGGATTGGGAAAAGATTGCTAAAACCCTTAAATCTCGAGTGAGAAATACAAATTTGAACCTAATAGGCAATGGGGCACTAATAATTTTTGAGACTCATGTGGCCAAAAATAATAATTCAATCTGGTGGCAGGATGCAGCACTATCTGAAAGCAGGAGGAGGAAGACAAAAGGAAATGAGATGATTGATATATTAATTCAGTCAACCAATAAATACTGAGCACCTACTAAGTGCCGTTCACTGTCCCAGGCACTGGGGATACAGTAGTGAATAAAACATTGAAAACAAATTTGTTTTTATCTCATGGGGCTTACATTCTCCTGGGAGAGACAAACAATAAACACGATAGGTAAGTGTGATACACGATACGCTGACAGGAATAAGTGCTAAAGAGAACAATTAAAGTGAGAACGGCGGCTGGGGGGTATCGGGGCAGCGGAGGGTTGAAGTTGGGACAGGTTGGCCAGGAAAGCTCTCACTGAGAAGATACATTTTAAGAAACACCAGGAGGGGGACTTCCCTGGCGGTCCAGTGGTTAAGGCTCCACGCTTCCAGTGCAGGGGGTGCGGGTTCGTTTCCTGGTTGGGGAACTAAGATCCCGCATGCTGCATGGCATGGCCAGGAAAAAATAAAATAAAAATAAAAAAACTGAGCTACAAAGCAATACTTTAAAAAAAAAAAGAAGAAACACCAGGAGGAAGTGAGGGAGTTGGCCATGTAGTTATCTGGGGGAAAGCACTTCAGGCAAAGGGAACAGAAAGTGCACAGCCCAGAGGCATGAGGACTGTGGGATGTTTGCAGAGTGACCAGGAGCCAGGGTCACTGGAATGGAGTGATCTAGGCGGAGATGAGGGAGACCACGATGGCAGGCCAGGTCACACAGGGATTAAGTAATGAACAACAAGAACCTACTGTATAGCGCAGGGAACAATATTCAATATCTTATGATAACCTGTAATGGAAAAGACTGAAAAAGAATATATATATATAACTGAATCACTTTGCTGTGCACCTGAAACTAACACGACATTGTAAACCAACTATACTTCAATTTTAAAAAAAGATATTAAGTAATGAGACTTCACAGTGGAAATTCACGTATTAGGCAATGAGCGCCTGAATCGGAGCGATGAGAATGGAACAGAGGGCTAAGGCAGAGAAGCAAGAGTGGTGCACGGACAGAGCACGGCCCTCTTTCCATCATACGCAGGTCTCCGGAAAGGCGAACACAGACGTCTCACACCTGGGCCTCATGTCTTTCAGGAGAATAACTGATACAGCCAAGCACGGCTTCACTCCTACTCCGCGGTCAGCTCGCTGATCGTGTGTACACCAGCCGACTACACCTACCGCACTCTTGGGACCGTCTCCGAAGTACTGCAATAAAACTCACTTAACCTGCTCTTCAAACAGCTTCGTTTGCTCTGTGCTAAGGAACACATTATCTGAAGCACTTTGCATATGAAGTGTTTATGCTTCCAGAGACACCTCCCCTGAGGAAGCACAGATGTGCCCATGTGTCTGGGGTAGGCAGGACCCTCCGGAGCTAAGGCACAGAAGGGTCTACTCCACAGCTTCCCTAGAGACACGGAGAGAAGGAGAAAAGTGCCACTGTTCGTCATTGTTTGGACACGAATAAAAGCTTTCTATTTCCCCGACAGCCAGTACGGTTTATATTTTTCATTTGAAGAGAACAAAAAGCAAAATCCTAGAGCAGAAAGCTACGGGAAGGGAAAGGACTTTGTGAGCTGAATATGAGAACCAGAACAACACGTGGGAACCTCGCCAATCAGGGCTCACGGGAGAAACAATTCAGTAAGAACCAAATGAGTAGCTATCGTGTTAGTTCAAAGCTAAGTTGATGGCTGGTTATAAAGAATGACACCTCACTGTGTTTTGACCACTGGATCAGGATTGGAAGAAGTGGTGGTCAGAGTGGCACAGGTTCATTTTAAGAGGGGAAAAAAGGGCATGCCTGTGTCTCAGCAGTTTACCCTTGCACTGAGATTCGTACCAAATCATTCTCTTTAACAGTGATTCAAAAGCGGCTTATATCAGTGACTTTAGCACATTTTTTAAATGAGAAGATAGTACATTTTTTAAATGAGAAGATAGTACATTTTTAAATGAGACGATAGTACATTTTTAAATGAGAAGATAGTACATTTTTTAAATGAGAAGAAAGCGATAGGTACAAGGCTTCTCTAATGGGCTTCAATAGAAAACTACCACAGGACTCTTAGGAGATGTCTACCTCTTGGAACTCGATTGGGTAACTGGTGTACACAGCTGCTATCTTTTGTACATCTACATAGAATTCAGGTACAGTTATTGAGACATAAACCAAATACACATTGCAGCTGTTACTTATGGAAAGGAGGATGAACGGCCTGCTCAATCTGTATCGGCTGGTACAAGTTTAATGGAAGGATACCAACACACGGCTGCCTCCAGAGCCAGGATGTGAGAAGCTGCGAGTGCCCCTCATTGACTGGTCCAAGATTGCCGCCCCGGTTAGGCATTCTTTCTGCCCGCTCCTGCATGGCCACGATGCATTAATAAAGGATTTCAGACTAATGAACCTCAAGAAATCTTCAGAAATCCATAATTCTATTTCCCACCGCTGGTTCTCATTTTACCCAAGCACGTGCCCTATTTCCTCATTTCTTTTTTCCCATGTGTTTCCTCTGTGCTTCTCAGCTTTGGTGTCAGCGGGGTCTGACCGTGGCCGGTCAACAGCTTTAATGTTATCGTGTGCTATCTTCCTGCTTTGGTTCTTTTCAGCTGCTTTTATGGCTGCTCCCCGTTCAATGTTTATAGTTTCTTCAAAGTTATCTCAGATCAAAGCTGCCATGTATCTGACTGTAGGTTAACTGAAGTGTTCCCATATGTACAAAAAATGTACATAAATATGATTACAAGTATACAGGCACTAATAAGTAGATAGTCACACAATTAGAGCCCTACACACACGACGAACACATGTGTACTCCCAATTTTCCAGCAGATAGGTATGAGTGAGGATGGGCTGGTCATATCACAGAAGTCACAATAGAGACAACAGGAAATGATGTCTCATCATTGTCTTAATTGTCTAGTTCCAAGGTAGTAGTATATCAAGGGCATAGCAGAGATCTGAAGCTTAACGTAAACTAGAAAACACCAACCAAAGTTTGCCTTTTATTACTTGCTAGTGTGAGAGCACCGTATATGCCATCTTACCTGCAGCATGAATCCTAGTATGTTCACATGATGAGTTTACTTTGTGGAAATAGATAAAGTTGGTTTTTTAAAGTTCACAGCTTAAGATCTCTAAGCAATGATTTAGAGACATTTGCCTTAACCTGGAAGATTGTGTCTCCTTAAGAAGCCATATCAAACCATGGTAAATTACCTATCCTTTTACTGCCATTTCCAACATCCCAAGCTGTTGATGATGCAATTAAGTCAAAGTCTTTCAGCCAATCTGGCCCAAGAAGACAACCATTTCAATCATAGCTCACCCAACACTGTATCTCCAATTGGCCGTGTGGTTTTCACCCACATACATACAACTACTGGTACCATCTTTCAATGAGGATATCATTACCGCAGACAGAATATTTACCAGGAGGCTGGCAGTATAATATATACATTATGTGCTCTAGAGACACAGCTCACTTCAGCCATGCAAAGTGGGTACCACTCACCTGCTTTATAGATAAGGAGCTGAGACCCTATGAGATTGAGCAACTTGCCCAAGACAGACTGGCCAGGAGTAGAACCTAGGTCTTTGTGACTCAAAGCCATCTCCTTCTCTTACATCTTACTACTCTCCTCTCATTTTACTAGTGACAGATTTGGGGAGCAGGACTGAGAAAGCTAGGTAACCATGACGTTCGACAAGACTGCTTTAGATGATCTAGTCTCATGACAGCCCCAAGGGGATGGACTTATGACAACCCTACCATGACCACCTGTGCCAAGAATGGTCAACAGCAGTCTCTATCCTCCATGAGAATCAAATAAGAAGGGCACGACACAGGCTAAACAGGGCTTATAACCCCTCAATAGCCTGTAGTAGTGAATGTGGAATCTCCCTGTGAAGAGCCTTAAAAATAAGGCAGAAATTCAAACGCCCTGGATTCTAAGTGTAACGATACTTAAGCGGCAGGGTTGATCTGGTGACAGGCGTCTGCGTGTGCGTCTTTCAAGAATCACATCACTGAACTCGTTCATTCATTCTGTGGAAAAGGGCAGGGTAACTGCTTAATGCAGTCAGTGTTCTCAGTACTGAGGACCCAGGAGAGCACAAGACAGGCAGAGTCCCGAGCTAAATGGAGTTTATGTTCTGATAGGGACACAGACAGGCAAGTAAGGAAGGGATTTTTTTTAAAAGGTTAGAAAGTGATGTGCACTAGAAGAGATGGAGAGAATGGAGAAGGGGCACAGCTGGGCTGGTTGTTTCACCCTCTCTTTTATTCAGTGAGAGAAAGCGGGATGATTACAAGGCCCTCCAAAGTTACTACCCTGGCGCTGCCTGTTGGGTTTCAGTTTCTGACCATCCTCTGGAACCACTTTTACTCAAGGAGGAATGAGCCGAGCAACCAATTTTTATTGAGTGCTTGCGACTGGCCACATGGTTCATTGCTATATATGCTTTATCTCATTGAAGTTTCCAACAACCATAAGCAGCTGGTATTATCGACATTTTACAGATATGAAACTGAGGCTTAAAGACGTTAAAACAATGATGGACATCACACAACTAGAAAATCCCAGAGCCTGGATTCAAAGCCGGGTCACTTGATTCCAAAGCCCACACACCACCTTGAATGAAGACACCAAAGCAGGCTTTGCCATTTCCTTCTGTCTTTAAAACATTACCTTCTGCAACCTGTATCTGCCTGGCATACGAGGTAAGAAAAACAACAAGAAAAATCTCCTAAAAACGGACAATATCAACCTTGGGGTCAGCAGTAGTTCTGGGTAACTGCTAAAGTAAACAGTGCTTCAGCTGAGATTGGGGCCTCTGAGCGGTAAGAACGTTGGTTAGAACCTGTTGTTCTGGGTGCCCGGCACTGAGAGACACTGGAAGAAGGGAAAGCCCTTCTGTACACCTGGGCATTGCCTAGGCGATATGTAAACCCTACACTGAATCCCATGCAAACTACCTCTATTAAGTGACAGAACCGTACCCATATTAAATAAGAAGAGACCCGCTCCACACAAGCACACACCCATATGCAAACACACAAATGCAGCCTCAATCTACAAGTATCATCGCAGAAGAGATGACAACCATGCTCAGAGGCTCAGGCTCTAAAAATAAAATAAGACAGACAGACAGATGGCTTAATGAAAGTTTCAAACAAAGGCAAAAGAACTGCATAAAGAGACAGAAAAGTGAAGAAGCCCCACCGCAGTGATTAAGTGTCTCTGACCTGTGTTTCCTTTAAGTGGGAGTAAACTGCCCCAACGACCACCCCAAAGGGTCGTTGTTACTGACCAACACTGACAAGAGGAGAACTGCATTGCGTGGATAAATAGTTTCCCACTGAATACTGAGATCTCACGAGATGACAACGGGTGTTCTGTGGGGAAAATAATGGGTTTTCAACAATCATCCCTTCCCCGCAAGCAAACAGAGAGCAAATCCTGCATCCCTAATGCCTCTCTCGGAGCCTCAGAAGACATGTTAGATTATCAAAGGTGTTCAGTGTTTTCTAAACTTGTTCCATCACAAGCCATTTTTAAGGAAGAATTTTCCATATTGCTTTTACAGGAGTTCAGTGCTCTCTAGGACACGATTTTATTTTTTTGAAAGCAGACTGTGCAAATAGACAATGGTACTGCTGATGCCGGGTCACCTAGGAGAGAGTGGCAGAGCCCTGCACCTCCCTGGGCTCCGTATCTTATCACTCTCTCTAGTGCACAAAGTGGGCAGGGTCAGTATTACAAGCTCCTCAAGCATACGAATAACACTCTAAGCTAAATAATTACAATGATAACGATAGCTGTCATAATAACAATGGCTAACTGAGGGCCTGCCCCATGCTAGACCCAGTCCTGTGTGTGCACTTGGACGATCTCATGGACATTCCCGACCATCTGGCCAGACACATATGGGCAACACCCCTTGCACACACAGAAACACCCCACCCCCTTCCTCCACTCACATCCACTGGCTCGGGGGTCAGGAGCAGAGAGTCTCTCTGAGCAGATGCTTTTTCAAAACTATTTTTGTTGACGGCTCTGCTCTCCCCGAGTCATCTGCATTCATGAGCTCCTCAATATCTTGGTGGTGGGAGGCGCCTCTGGTAGACAGCGGCCTTAGAAGCGCCGCGGAGATGGCATCTTCACGGCTGGTACCCAAACAGCTTGGAAGGCTGGCTTAGGCTTCTGGGCTTTGCTGCCACACTCACAGCTCCCTCTGTGAGCCCGGCTACCATCTGGAGCTGCGGAGCGTCAGTCTGCCGTGCTGGAAGACCAGGGGCAGCGAGGGGTGGGGGGAGGGGTGGTCCCAGCCCAGACTGAGGCTTGCGTCCAATGTTGGTGCTCTGGGGTATCTACCCACCAGATCCGAATGCACAGACGGTCAGAGGTCCCCAGCCGCCTGTGCTGGGGACCGACTCTCTCATCTCGCTCACAGTGCACAGATGCCCACAAATCAGCATCTTCATGGGCCACTGGCCAGTGCTCGCATCTTCTAGAGATGAAATAGACAGGGCTGTCACCAGGTTCGCCATCTTTTTTCTCTTTCAAAACAACGGAAAGCTTCCTTCAAACAGGGCAGAGAGCTACTGCTCTTGTACTCTTCTTACAAGTTTCTTCCAAAACCCAGGGACATAGCCAGCATCCTTTCGAGCAGATGCTGTGATGCCCGATTACAAGGATGAGGCTTCTGACCCATCAGGAAGAAGACACAGCCTGTGAGATGTTTTCCAGAACGAGTTACTTTGATTTGTCACACTCGGCTGGTCCCACCCATGACCTAGGGAGACTATGCACATTACACACAGCAGCAAAATGACAGGGAAAGTGTAAGAGTCTCAGCGTCGGGGCATCCCAAACAGAAGGCCTTGTTGAAACCAAAGTCCAACCAAACTACCAATTAGCTCATTCAACTTAATGACATTGAAATATAAGCAAGGATAGGAGAGAAGGAGGGAGGACATTAACATGTGTCAACTACTTTAATCCTCCTGCCAATTCTGAAGAGCAGATATAATCATCACCGTTTTACAGAGCAACCTGAGACTCAGGGCAGCAGGGCAGAGCTAGGATTTCTATCCAGACCTATTTGTCGCTGGATCTGAGTAGCCCCTCACTCTCCACTCCCCCGCTCCCCATCTCACCTGACCGCCCTATTGCAATTAGTCATCGACTTAATAAAACTATATTTGTTAAGCGCTGAGCAGTATTGGAAGACACCTTAGAATCAAGGTCAGGTGTTACAGGCGGGTTTGGCCATTTTTGCTAAACGTGACCCACAAGGACAAGAGTAAAGTAAAACACACAAACGAAACAATAACAAAAGCGAAACGGTACCCATTAGCCTACCCACAAAGAGAAGGTGACAGAAGTACACTTAAGTATAGAGAAGATATAACTGGTAACAGCATTCCGAAGCCTGACAGCTCCTTTCTTCTCTTGCCCAACCTCTGCGGTCTCCCCCACCTTTCTACCTACCCTATTCCCGTAGTTCTGGCACCTACCTGTCTGTCTGCTCACTTATCCAGAAAGCCACATACCTCTCAACTGAAATCCTCAATCAAGCCTGATTTAAATGTACCTGTGTGAGTGCATCTGAGAGCCGTGTGCAGGCATCTGCGTGGCCAGGTAAGGTAACTCACCTTAACAGAATATCTTCTGTCTTTGCTTCCTAGGGCTGCCCTAACCAAGGACCACAGCCTGGGTAGTGTAAAGCAACAGAAATGTGAATTCTCTCATAGCCCTGGAGGCTAGAAGCCTGTCGTCATGGTGTGCATAGGGTTGGCACACTTCTGAGGGCGAATCTGTCCACGCCTCCCTCTTAGCTTCTGGTAAGAGCCTGCGATCCTTGCCTTGCAGCTCTATCACTCCAATCTCTGCCTCTATCATTACATGGCCTTCTTCCCTGTCTACCACTGTGTGTCCTCTCCTCTTCTTATAAGGACGCTTGTCAGAGTGCATGAGGTCCCACCTACTGCAGTATGACCTCATCTTAACTCATTACACCTGCAACAACCCAATCTTCAAATAAGGTCACATTGTGGGATCAAGGGGTTTAGGACCTCAACATATTTGGGGGGTACACGATTTATGGCACAACAGCCACTCTACACCAGAGGCAGGGACCAGGCCACTTCATTTGGTTCTGACACTCTCTCTGTGAAGTAGATCAGTGGCTCCCTACCCACTATGTGTGACAGCACATATGTCATCTGTAGAGTTTGCTTGTTTTTAACATATTCATGCCTGGTCCCACTCCCCAGAGATTCTGATGTGGTAGATCCAGGCTGGGAACCAGTCATTTAAAAAAATAAAGTTGAAGGAAAGCTTCAGAAGACACTACAATGCTCCTCCAGGAATAAGAATCACTGAGGTCTAAAGATGTTAAAATTAAAAAAAATTTTTTTAATAAAAATAAAAAAGAATCACTGAGGTCAATCTTAATAACAATACAGTAAATCAGGAAATGGGGGCAAAACGAGGTGAAATGATATGCCCCAAATTCACTCAGTAACTACATGGAACAATAGGTTTTCAAATTCAGGTCTGTCTCACTCAGAGTCCCCTTCCTTCCCACTACCCATGTGGCCTTTCTGTGTCTACATGTCTCTGGGCAGGTGTGACCACGGTTGTTTGTACCCCTACGTAGTGATGTAGGCAGTGTCTTTTAAGTGTAAAAATTGGTGTGCAAAGGTATGTACTCAATGGATTCTCAGGGAGGCATGAGTTTCTTTGGGAACAAATACGTATTTCGCTAACATCTTTGTATCAGCCATGCACCAGAATGATTTCTACAGACTGTACCCACTGTGATGTTGTCAGATGAGTGATGTTGGAGGAGGAGTGACTCCATCACTGAAGAGGTGCCTTTCACTCCTTACTCTATTTTAGCAAAGCAAACGTCACGGGTGGAAGTTAAGAGAAGGGAGAAATCAGTGTGGGTTGAGTAGACAGAGGCGGCTTCGTGGAAATGGGGCTTGAATGCAGTATTGAAAGATGGGTGAGATTTACGTAAGTCGAGTGGGGAAAGGAAACCTTTACAGGCAGGG